>NW_017803854.1:1119337-1155379 GCF_001625305.1 Branchiostoma belcheri | reverse complement strand
AAACTCTCCTTAGGCCACACTAAGTTAATTTTATGGATGACGTCCGCGCGCGCATTTGTTTTGGCATGTTCCTAGACAAATAAAACAAGAAATTCCGCTTCCTATAACTATGACCAAAGAGTCACGACAGTGCCGCAAATCGTCAGATTGACGTGAAACCCGTAACGCGAAAACAGGACAGGACAACAACTGCTGTTCCACCTGATTTATTGCTGTTTTGATGATGAATAAAAGACTTCTTGCTTGTTAATCTGTGTTACCTCATTCAATTTGTGTCCTAACATTTGTCGTCTCTTAGTATATTTCTGATCTAGGCCTCTTGTTTTTTAGGGCCCTTCTTGTTTTTTCGCCCTCTCGCATTAGAAATAGGATCTTCAAAGGACGTCATCAATAAAATTTACTTGGTGTGGCCTTACCAGAGCCCTGCCACTGCCTCCGTACGGTCTCCACGTTGCACCGTCCATACTGAAGGCCAGGGTGAACGACGTCACCCAGCTGCGCAGGTCCCAGTTGGAGCAGCCGCCGCCCACCACCACACCTGTGACGTTAGTCGTCTTCCCAAAGTAAACCTGCAGTCAACGATACAGTCACATGTATTCTCATCTGTGAATAGTTTCACTAGGTTGGTAAGTCACTGAGTAATGCTGAGGTCACATTTCCAAACCGGGGCCCGGCCGGGTAGTCATTTGGAACGAAAAATATAGTATAAAACGCAACAAAGCACAGTACAGAAAGATTGAAAAATATCAACAATGGAACTATTTACGTATATTCTTGATAAAAATTGTTGATTTTTCGTTAATCGAAACAGCCCGGCCGGGCCCCGGCTTGGAAATGTGACCCCAGCATAAAGAAGCTTGTGTTTCAAGTGTTTGTATTCACAGCTGACGTTTCGGTGACCGTCTGTCACCATCCTCAGGGCAATATTGGCTGGTTTTCCATTGCACTGCAGCACAGGGAATGCATTTATAGCAGCGACACCTGTGCTGCAGTGCAATGTGAACCAGTCAGAATACCAATGGGAGACGCATTTTTCCACTGGCTCATAGGAGTCATAAGGCAACAGGCATACATATAGCAGGAAATTGAAGACGGGTAATGAAATAATCTTTTCTGGAACTTTTCACGAACAGCTCTTTAACCTAACTTCCTGTCAGTGTCCCCGACGTGCCTAACACGTGGAAGTGACTATGGTACGAAAACACAAGCAATCACACAAACAAACACGCCGGAAACAAAACCTACGTACCTAGTTACCAAACATACCTGCAGCCATTCACCCCTCACAGAGCTCGGTACCCAACAGTGTCCCGGTGTAGCCGGGTGCGTGAAGCGAGCCTGAAACGGCGCGAAGTCCGACTTGTACTGGGAACTGGCGGTGACGAACGTATCGGGGATGTACCGAGTCGCCAGACCCAGTGGGAACCCAGGAGGTGTGTCACCTGCGGGGAAAAGAACGTGTCAGCAACGAGACTTCGTCAGCACGTAGCCTCCTGTGCAGGCTTCGGGCGGGTGGTAGTTTTGATACTGCGTTTTGTAGTTTTTAACGCGTTCATTTAATTGCCGGCCATCCTACAACCAGCCGCGAGAGAAGGTTTCCATCAGCCCACGGAACCTTCGCAAGTCCATACCAATTTGTCTATAGTGATTCTTAATCTTTCTTGCCGAATGGAAGCAGGCTCCGTGGGCGGATGAAAACCTTCTCTCGCGGCTGGTTGTAGGATGGCCGGCAATTAAATGAACGCGTTAAAAACTACAAAACGCAGTATCAAAACTACCACCCACATGGAGCCTGCACAGGAGGCTAGTATCACTGCATGATTATCAATACTGGTGACAAATGGCAGATATGTCCAGTATTAAACGGTTGCTTTTGATATTTGATGCCTTACTTTAGATACCTGGCATGTATCTGTGTTGTTTACCAGAGATACGTGTCAGACTAAAGCTTCGGTCACAACCCGCCGTACGTGCTTCTGCGTGCTGTCTACGTGCAAAAACGTGGGCAAACGCAGGGCATCCGTGCGTGGTGAGTACCACCTCCGTACGGAATTTTACGGATTTGGGAGCACGCAGACACACTGTAGAACTTTAAGTGCATGTAAAACTTTTTCTGCGTGCGGTCTACGGATTCACCACCCGTGCGTGCGAGTACGGGCGACGCGCGTGCCCCGTACGTACCGTGCGGAAGAAGCACGTGTGAGTACGGCCTCCTTACGGTAAAGTTGCAATCGCACAGAGATCGTACGTTGTAAGCACAGACGTAGCCTCCCAAAAAACGTACGGACAAAAAGCACGTACGGCGGGTTGTGACCGAGGCTACACTTGACACATAATCACGTAACAGCTAAAATAGGACTTGTAGTTTAGATGTGCTGGGCTCACTTCACACAAAGAGGTATTTACCTCCACAGTCTTCCTCGTCCTCTCCTCCACTGCAGTCACTCTGATTGTTACAGAGTTGGGACTCCAACAGACAGGTACCGTTACCGTCCGGACAGAGGAACTGATTCATACCGCAACCTGCAAGGAGAGATTTTGATAACTCAAAAAGGATGTTATTGGGTGTGCTTGTGTGTGTGTGTGTGTGTGTGTGTGTGTGTGTGTGTGTGTGTGTGTGTGTGTGTGTGTGTGCGCGTGAGTGAGTGTGTGTGTGTGTGTGTGTGTGTTTGTGAGAGAGAGAGAGTGTGTGTCTTTGTGTGTGTGTGTGTGTGTGTGTGTGTGTGTGTGTGTGTGTGTGTGTGTGTGTGTGTGTGTGTGTGTGTGTGTGCGCGCGCGTGAGTGAGTGAGTGTGTGTGTGTGTGTGTGTGTTTGTGAGAGAGAGAGAGTGTGTGTCTTTGTGTGTGTGTGTGTGTGTGTTTATTCATCAAAACATAAAGACATAACAAGGACAGTGTGACGCTGCACTCAAGTTAACAACTTATATTAAAAGCGCCACACACAAAAAAGGTACAATTAACGTTTAAATATACAAAGTTGACATGTGTGCCGTAGTCCCACCACCCCAAGACAAGTGTGTGTGTGTGTGTTTGTGTGCGTGCGTGCGTGCGTGCGTTAGTGCGCACTTGAGTGGCGTTTTAAGTTTAGGATACCTACTCGATCGTAGGACTAGTACGTGCTGAAGCCCACCTGCACAGCTTTGCTCGTCCTCCCCGTCAGAGCAGTCGTCCGTCCCGTCACAGACGCGGTACTTCGGCAGGCATGTTCCGCCACAGGCAAACTGCAGGCCGTTGCAGGGTGCTGAAAGGTAACGGACACTTCTGTATCAGTATCGGTATAGCCGGTATAACCATCCTTCGGTGTAACATACAAGCTTCGCAGGCACGCAGCGCGGCGGCAGCTGGCTACATTACACCGATCAACCTGTTACACCTAACCCTTGAACATCTAACTCTTATCTAATGACAATGCCCCTACTGTAGTTGGTGGCAGCGTGTTGCACTCTGCGAGAGTTCTAGGAAAGAATGAATTCTTGGACACCTCGATCCTTGGTTGATAACTCTGGTACTTGAAGGCATGACTTATCATTAATAAGTTGTCAACCAAAGCAACAACGGTGAAGATCCACGAAAAAAAGAAGAAACTATCGACCACAAATAACCCCTCAAAATACACACCCAAAGACCACAAGAAACCAATGACAACGAAATAAGAAGTTTAATAACCTACTGTGGCAGTTGTCTTCGTCTGTTCCGTAAATGCAGTCCCTGTCCCCGTCGCACACAGACGTGGCGTTGATGCATTCACCACTGTCACACTGCCACAGGCCCCGAAGCTCGCATGATACTGGAAGAATGGGATAGAACACAACCTGAATGAAGAGAGTCTTTTTTTATATTCATAATTTCATGCCGCCACCAACACAGGGGACAATACAATACGGTTCTCATTTTCACCTGAGCGAAGTGAGGAAAGTCGTGCCCTTTCCCAAGGGCACAAGATCGGCGGCATAGCAGGGCTCGAACCCGGGACCTCTTGGTCCCGAGTCGAGCACTCTGCCTCTACGCCACACGACCCCACATTTGGCATCATGCAGACACCATACCGTGTCTTTTTTTACGCCATGCATGCTAGAAATTCTACTAAATCCATGCTGAACCTACGGCATGGCAGCTCGTCCGAAGCGTCATCACAGTCGGTGACGTCATCGCACACCCTCGCCGGTTCCACACACCTGCCGCTGCGCGCACAGCGGAACTCTGCACTGGTGCACTCTGGGGAGAAACGTACAGGGCAGACGTCGGTCAAAACGCAACAGGAGGGCAAGGGCTTCAAGGACACGTACCACACAGGTTCGTCGGTGATTAACTGTACTTCAAAACCTACTCACAGCAGCTCAAAACCTACTCGCTTTACCCACTCTGCGGCGTACCTGCTACCTAAGTGCAGAACTCTTTATAGACAACAGTAATTCTTCTCGCGCACCATCCGGGAGTGGAACAGCCTGTCACCGGACGTTGCCCTCTGCACCAATCTGGAGTAGCCAGGTGTCCAGCCTTGTTAGCTTCCCAAGATCCGCTTGGCGGGGAGCGGATCTTGGGGAGCGGACTAAAGCTAACAAGGCTGGACACCTGGCTAAACCTGGAGGACTTCAAGTCCATAATATAAGACTTATAACTCCTCTCCTCATTACATACCCCCCCCCCTTGAGCAATAAATCCCATTCATGGTGACAGAATCTTCGACATGACGAAGGCGGTCACCCCACAGAAAGAAGAACAAGGAGACTCTAACGACATACTCTGTGTGAGTAAGGACCCGGTCACATATTCGTTGTACGATCGTCTCACGACCACAAACGGAATGACTGGAGACATTCTTGGGACGGTCGTGGGTGTGTGGTATTCAAAATCCAGTTGCCGTGCTACGGAAATGGCTGTCTGGCCGTTCAAAACATTATGATCCTTATTTCACATGCATGTTATGGCTTATATCGGCCATTTGCTGTTTTGTTATATGCTGTTTTGTTACTTGTTGCTGTTTTGTTACTATTATTGTCTGTTATATCTTGACCTGTACCTAGCCCGTCGTGGCATCCTCGCAAATAACTAAATGTGTTTAACTGCCTACGGTAACGTTCAAAACATTATGATCATCTTTTACATGCATGTTGTCGCTTATATCGTCCATTTGCTGTTTTGTTATATGCTGTTTTATTGCTTGTTGCTGTTTTGTTACCATGATTGTATTTACTCTTCTTTGTCAGTGGTGGGGCTAAGATTAGCAACCTGCTAGAGTTGCCCACCACTGTGTCCTGTAAATTTAAATGTTCTTCTTCTTCTTCTTCTACACGATACTAAGCAACACCCCTCGCGGGGCCTAGTGCTTAGGGGAGTGGTCCTTCCCCTGCGTGACCGGTGGTGGTGGTAAAAACAAACAAAAACAATTGTAGTGACTATATGCAGAAGTGGTAGCTAGGGGTTGACCACATTCCTACAGCTGGGTACAGCTAGGGAAGCCATAATGGCTGGCTACCTCAGTTGTTTGATAAAAAAACGAGGAAACGTGAGCTTACCGCAGCCGATCTCGTCCGACTGGTCCTCGCAGTCGCCGACGCCATCGCAGCGCGTTGCGGCCGGGACGCACGTGTTACCGGTCGCGCATCGGAACTCCGCAGCTCCGAGGTAGCAGGGGGCGGGCTGAGGGTCAGCGCCGCAAGTCTCCTCCGAGCCGTCACCACAGTCGTCCACGCCATCACACACGCGAGACCACGGAACACAGATGCCCGTTGTTTCGCACGTGAACTCAGTCTCGTTTGAGCATTGCCTGATGAAGCCCCAGCCATCGATGCGACTAATGCCCAAGACGCAGTCCACGCCACTCTGATCGGACGCTCCAGGGCAGTCCTCGAGGCCACATTTTGACAAGGTGATGTCGTGTATGCAGGCGTGAGGTGATAGACTGTCGGGAAGGGCGCTACGCTCGCATTGGAACATACCCTGGGGACACTTACATCTGTCCTCGTCCTCACCGTCGGGACAGTCGTTGATTCCGTCGCATTGCCGCTGCGGGCGGATACAGATCGCGCTGTGCGCACACAAGAAACGGCCGGGGGAGGAACATGTCGTGCAGTTCACCTCATCTGAGCCGTCGTCACAATCAGCCCTACCGTTGCACTGGTTAAGCGGGTGGAGGCAGATGCCACTTGTCTTACACTTGAAGTAGTTGAGGTGATGACACTCTTTGCGGGTACAGTTGACCTCATCTGAACCGTCGTCACAATCAGCCCAACCGTTGCACTGATTTTGAGGATGGCGGCAGATGCCGCTTGTTTTACACTTGAAGTAGTTGGGGTGATGACACTCTTTGCCGGTACAGTTGACCTCATCTGAGCCGTCTTCACAGTTGTCCCAACCGTTACATTGTTGGTAGGGAGGGATACAGATGCCACTATCTTCACACTTGATATGGTCGGAGATGTGGCAGTCTTTGGTCGTACAATCTACCTCATCTGAGCCGTCCTCACAGTCATCTTGGCCGTCACACTGCGACATGGGGTCGATGCAGACGCCTTCGCCTTCACACCGGAATTGGTTTGAGACGGGACATGCTTTTTCTTCGCAATCCACCTCGTCTGAACCATCTTCGCAATCGTCCTCACCGTCACACTGCCACGACCGGGGAATGCAGTGCCCGCTGGTTTCACACTGCAGCAGAAAGCTGGAGGAGAGACACTCACCCGACGTGCAGTTTGTCTCGTCTGAACCGTCGTCACAATCGTCTTCCTCGTCACATACATATTCGAGAGTAATGCAGATGTCGTTAGACCTACAGCCAAACACGTGAGGGGACTGCAGGCAACCCGGGGCGCTGCAGTAATCCTCGTCAGATCCGTCCGGACAGTCAGCACCAAAGTCGCACAGATATCCCAGCGAGATGCAGTCATCGGTCGTGCTGCATTTGAAGGAATCGGAGGGACACTGCCCTTCAGTAGCGGCAGATGGGGCACTGCCGATGTACAGCAGACACACCGACAGGAGCAAGGAGCTCGCCATGGTCGGATTTTGAACTGAGTATTTAGCGATGGCGTGTTGTGTACTGGACACACGTGTTCTGTACCAGGCACAGTGGTACACGGTGTCCAAGTAATCGACCATTTTTATGCAAGAAGTAATCATCCCTGATGTATACGAGCACACCTGCACATGCCTTGTTTTCCTAGGCTGTTTATGGACCACCTGGTACTAATGCTGTGAGGTGCGTGACAACAAGTGAATGTCCAGTGTTCAGACCAGCATACCAACAGGAGCAAGCCGGTCGTAATGATTGGATTTTGAGCGGAATTTCACAATATTGCCTTGGCGTGCCTCTTCCCAGTTTGATAAGTGCTGGCTAGTTCTGTAACTTCATTTAAGTGACGCAGAATAAAAGTGATATATGCCACTCGAAACGCCTGGAAGTAATTATAATCTCCGTAATTTATCCAGTAGTAGAGTTTGAATTGTCTTTTGAATATTGTTTACCTGGATGTCTAACCTTCATCAACGTGCCTTGATGTTTTATTATGTAAACACAAACATACGTGTTTCCAATACTTGTCAAAATTACGGCACGCAACGAACAGGTGTCTTTGCATATTTCACGAAAGACACGAAACAAAACACCGTATGCAAGATTTACTTCTACCAACTGGGCGTTACCATATTTCATTAAAAAAGTCCAGCCATAGGTTGTCCTGTGACTGTTCGTGCTGCTAACGAACAAAAACAACATACCACACGCACCAATGTTTACTATACTGTCTAGTCCACAAAAGTGAGTCGGCTCCGTGCGCAAATATCACCCAGCAGTATACTTCACAACAGCGAGGGACCAGCTGTAGAACAGGCGAGCCTGTCATAGCAGAATGGGGAACTCACCGCCTACCAAAACTGCACTGACGATGGTGTGGGGTCTGTTCTACTGTCTGTCAGGTACATGTGCACTAACAGGTGAGCAATATATATGTTATCCCAGCGAGCTAGACAGCTATGAGGACAGCAATTCATTCTCGGTGTTTGTATCTGTTTCATATGACTAATATCCAAGCAGATCATACGGTGGCAAGGGCCAAGGCAGTATCCATTGGCCAGAGGAGTGTCAAATTAGCCACCGATTGTGGCCATGCAATCTCCTCTGGCTAATGATACTGTCTTGTCACCGAAGGGGATCTGCTTGGAGATTAGGAATGACCACAAAACTAACGAAATGCTATTACCGTCTAGGTGGATGGTTGGAGACCGATCCTACATGGGTGAGTCCGGACGTTTGGCAGGATCCGGATCCGGATGTCCAGGGTGTCCGGTACGTTTCCGGTTACGTCTTGGACTCAAATCTACAGACCGGCTGGCGACGTGCAGACGAGGAGGGCAGCTGGGAACTCATCTTCGATCTCCAGGCGCCCACGTCGCTGTCCCGGATCCGCCTGTGGCACGTCAACGACTTTGTCGTGACCGTCCGGTCTTCCACGTCGTCGGGACGTCGGTGGAGCGTCGTAAAGGAGTCTGCCGAAGTGAGGTCAGACTTTTTAAAATTTTTATTGAAACATACAGTGACAAGACGTGGTGGCGACACACTCAAGTTACACGTATATTCATGTCGCCACCAGACAATACGTAATACAGGCAAGCATAGCACGGGTTTTCATATAGAAGTTGAATACAATAATTAATCAATGAACAAGTGAAACAAATACATAAATACTGACAGGATTGATCAAGATATTACAAAAAAACGATTTGATTCAAACCAAAATGTCTGTACATGTAGTAGTATTTGGGTATTGTACATTGTTGACAGAAAAGACGTTGACGATCTGAGTGGCTTCCTCGTCACCGCGCAGCACTGGCGCCTGGACTTCACTCCTATGAGAGAAGGGCGGACGAGCGAGATCTACGAGATCAAGTTTTTCCAAGGTAAGTCCTTCGTCGTTCTCGGTTTGTCTTCGCGAGCGAAGATTTGTGAAGGTTGTCCACGCTAGCTGACAGGATCTGACAGGACCTCTGATGCCTAAAAGGTAGTCGATCATACTTGTGCCATGAAAGGCCATAGCTCACACATGGTGTTTTTGGTGCTGTATGTAGATGTAGTTATACACCACAACCCTTTTCATTCCAATAAAATGAGTTCTGTCGCCCATTGTCTCAGGTACGGAATGCGTTGCTTGGTCCTGCTAGCCTTTTTTGTGTCTCTGTCATATTGTCTATTTCAATGCAGCATATGCCATTGTTAAATGTGTTTTCAATGTGTGTGAACAAAGTCTTAATTTGATTTTGGAAGGGAATAGATCAGACGATTAGAATACCTGAAGCTATGTAGTGTCAAACTAAGAAGCTGATTGTATTCTACCCTGGAAGCCAGACTAGTATCAGGACGTTAGCGTTTCCTTCGGCAGCCATGAGTCCTTCGCCCGCCTATCCAAATTACCGTTTCGGGGAGTTGAGCCCAGAAACTCCCCCCGAGCTAGACTCCCCCGTAGCGGTGATAGGCGGGCGAAGGGCTCCTGGCTGCCGAAGAAAACGGCTAACGGCCTGATACTAGTCTGGCTCCCAGGGTAATTGTATTCCTGTGTGTTCCTGTGTTGTGTTTGTCCAGCTTGTTCCGGAGTGGAGCAGACGGCGTGCTCGGACGGTGACTGTGACGTGTATGAGGTGGTGTGTGACGGGATTCCGGACTGTGAGGATGGGAGCGATGAACGCAACTGTGGTAGGTGTTATTAAAGGCATCCAATGCAGTTCTTAGGGCATTTTTTAAAGCCAATATTCTAGCAATTCCTCTACATACTGAGTTGAAACTACACTATCCCAATGTATAGTGGGGTCGTGTGGCGTAGCGGCAGAGTGCGCGACTCGGAACTAAGAGTCCCGGGTTCGAGTCCTGACATGCTACCGATCATGTACCCTTGGGAAAGGCACTTTACACGGCTTTCGTCACTTAGCTCAGGTGTAAATTGAATGGTCCTGTAATGTATTTGTCCCCTGTGTTGGTGGCGGCATTAATGTAAGTTGAAGAAACTTGAGTGTGCTGTCACCACGTCCGGTGATTACATGTTGTAATAAAAAAATGTATATTGATCCTCATGGAACAAAAATTCCCAAACTTCTGACGGAAGTTGGTTACTGGAAGGGCCCTTGGCTGATTTTTAGGGTACCACCCAGAAAATAAAGGACTCGTCTTTGGGCTTGTTTCTGCACCTATTCCCTGATTTTAGCTTCTTATGGCCATGGATAAACAAAGTTTCAAACAAACCTTTCGTTTTCTTTCTCAGATACGGAATCCGAAATGTGTGCTAACGGTTTCATCATCAACAAGACACAAGTATGCGACGGCAGAGACGACTGCGGAGACCTCACAGACGAGAGACACTGCTGTAAGTAAATACTCACACAGTCTCAATGCAAGCATATATATGATATATATATATACACGCATATGTGTAGATAAGTACATACTGTACATTTGGGAATGCATCTATAGCAGCGACACCTGTGCTGTGCAATGTGAACCAGTCAGAATTGCCCTGAGGAAGGTGACAAACGGTCACCAAAACGTCGGCGGAATAGAATACTTGGTTGTGTAAAGAGATCTAGAGTCTCTTTAGTCAGTGACTTCCCACCTGATGAAACTAAACTATTCACGGACATTCACGGATATCCTAGAAACTTCCCGGAAATCTGAAATCTCCGATATTTCTTGTTCTTTTGTTCGCTCGACGCAGGTGACCGACAAGGCAACGCAAGCTGCAGCAATGGAGGTATGGTATGGCGTTAAGCTTGTACCAGGAACTTCCAGCCGCTTCCACGTCCCTTTCCACATTTTCGTCAGTCTCGGTCTGCCTCCACGTGGTATTAAGTCTAAGATATTTTTATGTTTGCCGAAGGAAAACATATTGTTTTTGCTCTGCTTCTTCTTCTTCTGCCGTTCCAAACACTGACCTCTGACTTGGCCAATGGCCTGATAAGTTGACTTCTCTCACCATAGTAAGTGGTGTTGGGTTACATAATGTTGCAATTTTATAGAAGGAGGGTTTTAGACTCGTGTTACAATATATGTGAATGTGTTTGAGTAAGAATTAACAGCGCAGGCCATATGCGAAGGTAAACATTATGCATTTGCTTCGCAAATGTTACCTTTCTAATGTCATTTTGTCTCTTCTCGCTTTTAATGATCATAGATATTTTAAACGAATCAATATGTTATAGCCTGTCAATTTGTACACAAGTCTGTCAATTCACCCTGTAGGCTGCCATCGGACTTGTCTTCGATTTTAATAATAAACCAGTCTACTTGTCCCCCTCAGCGACTTCTGTCTGTGCAAACGGCGGCCAGGTCCTGCCGGCTGCTGTATGTGACGGGAGAGACGACTGTGGGGACGGCAGCGATGAGCGGAACTGTGGTAGGTCTCACCACAAGCTAACCATGGTTATCTTCCGAGAAGAAGTCGAGCCTGTACATAATAGTACACTGTAGTGAGTGCCGCATAGTCCCATAACAGACTTGTAACTGTTTGTACATAGAACTTTGACCTCTGTACGTAGCCGTTTAAAGATGTTCTAACGTATAATTTTGTCCACAGACTGTTACTACCTTCGGGACAGAGGCGTCAGCTACAGAGGCCCGGCCAACCGGCACATGACCTGCCAGTTCTGGGCATCTCAGTACCCGCACGCCCATAACCACACTCCCGAGGCCTACCCGTCAGCAGGACTGGAGCGGAACTACTGTAGGAACCCGGACGGGAGGGACAGACCGTGGTGCTACACCAACAACCCGCTCATCAGGTGGAGCTACTGCGACGATGCCATCGCCTGTGACGGTACGGTTAGGCAACACCGACTTAATTTTATGGATGACATCCGCGCGCGCATTGATTTTCGCCTGTTCTCCACCCCCCCCCCAAAAAAAAAAAGATCACGTCCACCGAGGCTCTGGCCTGGCTCTAGGCCTGGGTAGTCCATGGTAGCTAGCGACAATACGGGGCGGGCACCCAGGCTACCGAAGCACTCAAGAACTCAGTACATACGTAGAGTGCAGATTTATAAATTCCGCAAAAAGCCAGCATGTACCGGCTTGTCGTATACGTCGCTAATAGCGTTTGCCTTGCAAATGTTACCTTTTTAGTCTAACTTGCATTTGTCTTCCATATCAGCCGCACCGACACGCTGTTTCTTCGCAAGCGATAAAGGGAGGAGCTACGCAGGTCACATACATAGGTAAGATTAACGTTTCGGGAAATGTGGAGATTGTCGGTAGTACCACACGTTTGCAAAAGATTGTTTCGAGTTAAACATTGTAAAAGACATTCCTTTATGGTACTGTTTACTCCCTCTATTTTCACTAGAGGCTTATCGTTCAATGGATTTCACACACCAAACCTCTGTCACACATAGCCGAATATATACCTCAGTCCTTGGTTGATAACTCTGGTAATTGAATCCATGTCTATTTTTGTTTTGTTTTTTTCCGAGCTGGTTTTAGATAATATTTAGTCGGTACGTCCACGAGTCTATTAGTCATTTTGTATATCATGCTGGGTCTGGATGGGAAGTGAGCCTTATCACTTGTGAATCCCTCCACAGGGCAGGAGACCGGCTGTGTCAGAGGTGGAACTCCCAGTTCCCCCACAGCCATCCCCACACGCCGCAGGCTCATCCTGATGCGGGGCTGGAGGAAAACTTCTGCCGTAACCCTGACAACAAGGAGCGGCCCTGGTGCTACACCACGGACGGGGACTGGAGGTGGGACTACTGCGACGTGATGGAATGTGCCGGTAAGAAATTTCAGGTTCCGAAAAACTTTTTTTTCTCCTCAGAATGCCAGGTGGGCAACCTAAGACAAAAGGTAAAGGTAGTCCCGTAGCCTTGTTCAGGCCGTAGGGGCAGTGTATTGTCAATCCACTGCCTCTTGGGCAAGGTATTGAAAGGCGGAGCCAATCCCCCTACCTCCACCGTCTTTTACCTCCCCAACCGAAGTCAGGTACCCATTTTACACCTGGGTGGGGTGAGGAAGGTAATATGAAGTGCCTTTCCCAAGGACACAAAATCGGTGACATGGGTAGGATTCCAACCCGGGACCTCTTGGTCCTGAGCCAAACACGCTACCGCTAATAAAATAAGCCACACGACCCCATAAGCCAAAAACCAATGAATATTTCAGGTTGCCCTCAACACGAGCTGTTTCTTTTAGAAGGCAAGTCGTAATCCATGCCACCTGTAAAGTACCTCTCAAATGCTTGTCGAGTTGGGACACTGTATTTCAGGCTAGACAAAGACCGTTCTATACATTTTCCTTGCATGATAACACAGTCATATGCATCGTTTGCCGCACGTTTTTGGTATAGATCCCACGTCGAGAGAAGGCCAAGTGCGATGCGGAACCACCTACACCTCCTGCTCGGGCTGGGTCGGGACCAGGTGCGGATCCTGGCGGTCAGACAGGTCCTCCTGTCAGTGCGACCGGGACTGTAGTCTGTACGAGGACTGCTGCCAGGACATGGGGTACGTAAACATCACACATTAACGCACCAACATATCAGATTCCTTACAAACATGTACATAAGATGCTATCATGACTGACGTGTGTGTGTGTTTGCGTGCGTGTTTGTGTGTGTGTATGTGGTGTGTGTGTGTGTGTAGATTTGTGTGTGTGTGTGTGTGCGTGTGTGTGTATTTGCTTGTTTGCGCGCGTGTGTGTAGGTTTGTGTAAGTATGTGTGTGTGTGTGTGTGTGTTTGAATGTGTGTGTGTGTAGGTTTGTGTAAGTAGGTGTATGTGTGTGTGTGTGCATGTGTGTGTGTGTTTGCGTGCGTGGTTGTGTGCGTGGTTGTGTGTGTGTGTGTGTGTGTGTGTGTGTGTGTTTGCGTGCGTGGTTGTGTGCGTGGTTGTGTGTGTGTGTGTGTGTGTGTGTGTGTGTGTGTGTGTGTATAATCAAACCTTCCCTTTATCCTATGTCCCACAGCGAAGTGTGCCCCGGCCTGGTTCCAACGCCGTCTGACCGTCACCACTACAAATGGCAGTGCCTCCCCGGCTACTACGGGCAGTCCGCCTACTGGCTGGTCGCCGACTGCCCCGACGACTGGCCAG
The DNA here is from genome assembly GCF_001625305.1 of Branchiostoma belcheri. Taxonomy (NCBI): domain Eukaryota; kingdom Metazoa; phylum Chordata; class Leptocardii; order Amphioxiformes; family Branchiostomatidae; genus Branchiostoma; species Branchiostoma belcheri. Next base: position 1,141,320 of record NW_017803854.1, on the reverse strand, counting down.
ACGACATCACCAGACAACAGTGTTTAAAACCGGCGGATCCCTACAACCCGAGTGACCTGATCTACCGCATGCCTGTGGAGGATAATTCAACGCGCGTCCACTACAGAAACATCTTCTGCGCCTCCTGTAACAATGCGGCAGAGGCAGTCTTTTGGAGGGCCAGACCCGTGTGCTCAGGGCTGATCAAACCGTCCACGCACTTCCCTGGGGGTTCCCATGCATACAACAGCCTATTCAATAGCAGTAAGAACTGCCACGGATCTAAAGTGATAGAATTTGATCCCTTGAAAAGTATGAAAGTAAGGCGATGTTATCCCCAGAGCGTCGACTATCCGTCGAGTGCAGATTGCGATGCTTGCAGGTCATACACGCGTCTACTGCGAAGTCCTACTGACAAGATTTACAAAAACGTACACTGCGCACTTTGCGAAGGGTTTTCCCTCACGTCGGCAGCAGCGCATCTAAGATGTGCCGGTAGAGTTGTAGACAAGAACGTCCTCATCGCTAGCATCTCGCTAACTAACCTGTTCAATTTTAACGCTGACAGAAGTCGCGAAAACGGCCCGGCGAAATGTCCCTCCGACACCCTTTACGACCCGTTTGTAGACACATGCCGGCGCTTGTCATCCGAAAGGCACGGCGGTTCACCGAACGGAACTACCTCTAAGTTCCAGAACTGCAGCAGATCCGTTTGGACGTTCACGGCCGGAGAGTTCGATGTCCTCCCCAACGGCAGCGTCCTCCTGTCGAGTTCTGGCGTGTCCTGTCCGGCCGAGCAGGTCGCCATCGTAAACACAACAGCCTCGATCTGCGGCGACTGCCTCCTGGAGTATTTCTCGAACGACACGAAGGGCGGTGAGACCATCAGTAGTTGGGAGGTCGACCAGGGGTACCTAACCCTGGGTCTTGTGTCAGCGTCTACTGTAGCCGTGGTTGCGTTCGTGGTGCACACTGTCAGGTCCGAGCAGTGGAAAAACCTGTCGTCAAAGCTGAAAGTACAGATGATGTCGTGTCTAGCTGTAGCCGAAACCCTTTTCGTACTGCGTGTGTTGGTCCCTCACGGGCTGGCCTGTACCGCATTTGCGATTCTGCTGCACTACCTTCTCCTGACGGCCTGTACGTCCATGAACGCGCTTTCTTACGATTTGTTCCTGACGTTTCGCGAGGGAGCCGCAAGAGCAAAACTGTACAAGTACGTCTTGTACACCTGGCTGGCGCCGGTACCCGTAGTCGTTGTCACGGTGTTCGTGGAATTCTTTCCCGCCATTTCTGTGCGCGTGGGCTACGGGGAGAAGTGTTGGATCGGTGATCCGATAGCCAGCTTGGTGGCTTTTGGGGCTCCCGTCTTCTGCGCGCTTCTGGTCAACGCCGTCTTGACCATCCTCGTGTTGCTGTCCATACGGAAGTCGTTCCAGATAGCCGACGCCGCCCTGTCGCGCTCAGGGAGCAGCAAGGCCTGGGTCTACCTGCGCATCTCATTTCTGATGGGGTTTACCTGGATTCTCGGGTTCGTCTATCCTTACATCGACAACAGAGCTCCCGAGTACATCTTCATCGTGCTGAATGCCTCGTACGGCCTGCTGCTGACACTGCTGATGACCCTGACGTCGGAGGTGGTGCAGAAAATCATGGACGGGTTCAGGGAACGGTTTCATCTGGGGGAACATGCTCAGGGCAATGGGCGTGCGGCAACAACCAATACCCGACAAACTACCGCACGTGGAACAGAGGCCATGTCAGATGGAGCAGGGGCAACAGCAGTAGCTGGAAAGGACGCTGTAGGTGTGCAACAGACCACAGTTCGTGTACCTGGGGCAAGGGCAGGTGGAACAGACACTAAAACACACACGGCAGACCACCACAGGTGGAACTGGGGAAAAGGCAGGTGGAACCGACACTGTAAGTACCCAGCAGATTTCCGCAAGTGGAGCTGGAATGGTAGGTGAGACCGGGGCAATGGCAGCTGCAGGTGGAACTGATGTTGTAAGCGCCCAGCAGACTCCGGCAGGTGGAACTGAGGGGAACTGACTCTGTAACACACCCGTAAAGTGTCTAACAGATCACAGTTACTTTTGGTTGGTTGGTTGGTCGGTCGGTCGGTCGGTCGGTTGGTTGGTTGGTTGGTTGGTTGACGGCACCCTTCTGTCTCGAGAGACAATGGAAACCGTGTCAGTTCCTACACCTGAAGGAGAAGGGTTGACACGGTGGCCTTCGCGTGGATTTGTTTAAGGTGGATAACAGGTTGCGAATCTTGAGACCCACACACTTGGGCATCCGTCTTCCCCAGCGGATCCATATCGAGCTAGACGTGCTGGTTCCGGTTGGGATGCTTGCAGCGAGCTGCCGGATGACTTGGTTAAGGTCCGCCTTGATCTCGCCAGCCTGCCTGGCGTTGCTCTCGTCCGCCAGCTGAATGCCGCTGGAGACTTGACAGTTACTAGTACTTTAAGTACAAGCTAAAGGCAGCGATGTCAATCAAGAGTATTTGCTTGATACAGGGTGATGCGTCTGCATCACTCATAAGGAGAACTGAATTATGTGGTAGATGAACGTAATACTGGCAGGTTCTGTGATTTACTAACCAAGTGTATCTAAATGGTAGATGTACTTTATACTGGAGGATCCCACCAAAACGTTTTTTTACAGTTGGTGATTGACAAGAGTTTGATATAATCAGTTAAGTTAACGTTACAGCCGAAATATGAAAATAATGTTTTAACCACCCATTGTGCATTGAAAGGATTTTCCAAGAAAACAGTTGCTCAAAAGATTTGAAAAGAATTATAGTCATCTTTAACACTTAGTAATTAAGCAGGTATTTAATGTAACATTAGGTTATATTAGTACTCAAGATTTACATACATTGTAAGAAAGTGTTTAATCATTAAGTTTTTACAGTAAATGTTTGTACAGTGCAGCAGCGCACTAAAATGGCCCAAAAAGGGACAAGCTCATCATATTTCATCACGGACAATCAAAAGCAAGCATCTATCTGAAAAAGTGTTTACAACTATCGACCTTGTATATTAAGATATTCGAGGGGAGACAGGTCTGTGTTTTTTTTATGATACAATATCAATGATATATTTATGATTTTATGATATATATATGGTATATAGAAAGAAAGGCATCCATGCCTAATATGCATGAAATAACATGCATGGAATGAAATGATATTACTAATGTAAAGATGTGAAAAGATATAGATGAAGAAATATTGTGCTACTTTTCTTTCATATTATGATATCACTTCATGATTGTCACATTATTTATTCATAATACGAGTGCTTAATTGTGTAAACCAGTAACAATTGTGATTTTATTGCACAAAAACTTCAAAGTTTATATATGTTTGCGCAAGGCTATGTAGCGTGAGGTTGCAGGGCTCGAAATACTGAGTGCATGTGCACCTTAGCGCACCCAAAATTTGGACCTGTGCACCCATTTTTTTTGGTGGATGCTTTGAAGATTTACGTATGTCAAGCTGATAAATGTATAATAGTATACAGCATATGCTAAACATTTAAGTGTCAGAAAAATAATAAAATCATTCTTGTACTACTTTTATATGGAAATGAAACAAACAAGTAGTTTTTGCTGACATTCTCAATTTCATTTCACCACCCAAACATTTTTTGTGCACCCAATTTTTGAAGTTGGGTGCAGCACCAGTGCACCTATTCCCAAAAATGAATTTCGAGCCATAGGTTGTCTTTTGCCGTGCGCCAGCGCCCCCTAGCTACTCCTCGCGGATCTGCTCCTGCAGCCAATCGCGGAACCTGTGCACGCGGGTGTAGACGCCGTACTTGTCTCTCAGGGCGCAGCCGTCACCCCAGCTGACGATACCCATCAGGTTCCACCTAATCAAAATAGATGAAAAATTAAAAAAAGATAGAAATTAAAGTTAAGCTTGAGTATAATGTTCTTAAATGATAAACACATTGCATAATGTATTTATAGAAATGAGTAAAAGTTCTATCGTTTATTTATTTATTCTGAATATTGCGGCAAATACAATACAGCAGCTACCCAGGCAGCAATAGATGATATCAGACACCACGATGAATAAGTTCTATTAGGCACTAAAACTAAAACTAAAAATGGGCATAGCCTAATACCTTTATCAAAGGCAATACAAAATGCTACCAAACCTAATCATAAGTCTTATACTATCATGAAAGTTCATTTGTGTTGGTAGTTACATGTAAAAAAATTTGGTCCAACACTAAAAATTCTCTCACCAGTCACTCTGGTCTTCCTCAGTAGACTGTGAGGCTTGTGACGTGGCTTTTTGAAGCTTTAGGTGAGAGAACTTTTTGTGTTGGACCAAAAGTTTTAACTTTAAACATGATAAGTCTTGCTGTTCACTAAAAGAAAAATTTTCCACATGTAGATATAAAGATAGGTAGACCGAGAATTTAAAGAAACTAAATGTTGGTGTGTTGTGTTTTTTCTTAAAGAATATATACATATATGCACTATTACTGACTTTCCGTTATCGTAGACGACAAATGGCCCTCCGCTGTCTCCATCACAGGAGTCCCTCCCTCCGGTTTCACTGCCGGCGCAGAACATGTTCTTTGTGACGTCATACCGCGCATGCGCTCTCCGGCATTTACTCTGGCGTATGATGGGCACATTGACCTGAGAGAAAATAAAACATTATGAAACTTCAAGTCATGGGACATACATTGGCATTGATCAACGATGAAAACGCATTTTATTTCGTCTTTCTCTTAATCTTAACTGTAATAATGTTTCAATCTGTGGACGAAAACGGTTTCCCCGCATAGGCTGGGAGGACGTGACCGCAAAATATGTACAGAGTCAGCGAGAGCATCACGATAATGCATAAAACAAGAAATTGTCAACAGCCCTGGATACTCCTCGGAAGTATGAGCTCTTCGATTTCTTCAAGTTGTGAATCTGAATTTGTATACACTATAGTACAGGCTAGTTCAGTTGGTGAGCCGCAATGTTATTTGACCACTGACCTCAATTCTTAATTTGTGATTGTATATAATATGTGCTTTTGTAGCCCTGGAAGATTAGGGCATCTTAATCTACCAAATAAAACAAGTCTTAATATTCCAAATAAACCAAAAATGTGCCCAACGCTGAAGCAAAAATACAGAAAATGTTACCTCTTTTAGCGTTGACGAAAACGTGCCGTCCTCCACGGTCCTGCCCCAGCCGCTGACGGAGCCCACGGGCGTCGCCGTGAGCAGCCGGCGGGCGTCCTCCACCGTGGGCAGGCACACCGGCAGGATGTAGTCCGTGAAGGCGATCTTTTCCTCCAGACGAACGAGAGCTAGGTCGACGTCGTAGTTGTCCGGGTTGTGGTCCGGGTGTATGATGATTTCTCGCACTGTAGGTGAAGGATATTAAAGAGTTAATGCCCCGTGAGATAATCCATAGACAGGTGCGATAACCACCGAATAAACCACCGAGTGTAGCGAATAAGAGCGAGGTCAACGTCGTAGTTGTCTGGGTTGTGGTCCGGGTGTATGATAATTTCTCGCACTGTAGGTGTATAATGTTAAAGGGTTAATGCCCCGCCCCGAGGTGTATATGGTGGGATAATCCATAGTCAGGTGCGACTAATAAATGAACCACTGAGTGAGCGTAGCGAACCCGAGCGATGTCAACGTCATAGTTGCTCATCATTTACAAGATACCTTTCACCCAGTGTTGACGTCACACTTCAGAGAAGCCACGTGACACAAATCTCACTGGGTCAGTCAATTGAAGAAGACCAGAGTGACTGGTGGAAAGCTCTAGTTGAGAACAATTTCTCTTGTGTTGAAACAAACGTTTTGACTAGAAGATTTCTACATATCATATTGTGACAAAACATACCTCTAGTGGACCTTTCGTTCTCTTCGAAAACCCCCTGCTCGGAGCTGAGTTTTCCGAGCCGGATGATGAAGTCGTCCTTTGTGACCTAAACGAAAAACATAATCAAATATTTCAAAAATGGACAAATATGCCGGGGGAGGCCTGAAACCTTAGTGTTTTTCACGGGCCTCCCCCAAACGAAATTGTACTGAATAGTGATTACATCAACAAGAAATCAAATTATGATACAGACTAACTTATACATGATCTGGTAACTTCATCATCATCATGCCTCCGGATTATCTAATCCGGTGAGGTACACTTGATAAAGTTACTCCAGTATGTCCTATCCCTCATAGCGGACACTAATGCAGTCTCTGCGAGACCAGCGTCTCTTTCTAACATACGAAATGAAATTAAACAATCCGTGCCTCGCCCTCCAGGATGCAGTGTGCCGCCGTGACGACCCACTCGGCGTTCAGCAGGCTGCCGCCGCAGAAGAAGCGGTTGCGGGCGGGCCGGATGTCCCACAGCATGGCGATCCACGGCACCGCGCCCGGGGCCACGTCCGTGCCGCCCACGATGTAGCTGTCCGGGGCCTGCCGGTGGATGGGTCGGCCACAAACTGAAAAAGACCAGGGGGGCTATTAGCATCAAAGTTCATTTAAGTTGGTGAATTACATCATGAAAATTAAACTGTTCTCCAACTCAAAAACAATTTTACTCACCTGGGGGCGGTACCGACTTCCGACGAACTTTGACCCAGTGCTGACGTCACAAGTGCGAAAAAAATAGCATGTCTGTTTCCTATATCTGGTCTTTTGTCCTGTCATTCTGTCCTTCAAACTTCCCCAACCACGTGCTATAAAACTACTCTCACAGTAGACAGAATAATGCACAATTGCAAACCCAAAGCTCAGCCTCCCAAAAGAACACTCCCGTACGTCGAAAGTAACGCATTCGTCCGAAATAAAATCAGAAGTTCTCACCGTTTTCCAGTCGGACGATGACTTCCAGAGTGCCGGAAGCCTCCAGGAACTCTCCTGTGATCTCATTGGTCACCCTGCAGGTGTAGGTGCCTACGTCAGACAACATGGCGGCGGTGATGAACAGGTCGTCACGGTGCTGGATCACCCGGCGGCCGTCGATGAACTCTGACCCCGGCATTCTGTCCTTTTGCCAAGTCACCGTGTACTCCCCTGGTTGTTACATGCATTTATAAGCGGACAACAACATGGTAAGAACATATGCATATCGTACATTCAATGTATATATGACAAACTTAAGGTAAGTTTGCATCTACTCTTCTATTAATTTTGGAATCTGAATTTGTCATACCATATTTTGAAACATAGAACTAAGCCTTTATCGTTGTAAATACGGCAGCTACATTTTTATGTTACCTCGTAGTATTAGATGATAGAACAGTCCCTTAATACTATGATAAGCCGTACAGTGTAAAAGTACATACATCGTTACTACATTAACATAAAAATGACAAAGTTGGGACGTTACCTGACGCCATGCACTTGAATATGACGTTTCCTCCAAACGGCACCTCCTGGTCTTCTGGCTTCTCTGTGAACTGAAGTCGTTCTGAGCGCCCTGTGAGGGTTAGAGATGATAACATTACAGAGATGCAAGTTAATCTCCAAGCAGATCCTACAGCGGCAATGCAGTATCTACTGGTTATAAGAGTCATACACAGTTAGCTTTCGTTGGCTAATGAACACTCCTCTAGCCAATGGATACTGCCTCGCCGCTGTAGGATCCGCTTAATTTGAGATTATGCAAGTTACTTTCGGCAGGGTCACATCTGTGTTGTACATGTAAGGACGTCACACGATTTTGATTTTCAATCAGACTGTAACAGAACCTGCTGACAAGGATCTAAGGCAGGCCTTTCGGTAACAAAACAGTTGAATTTATAATAATTATTATGAGACACATGCACGATTACTAGTATCCCTGGTGTACGGAGACTGTGCCCGACCCCTTATGATTCGACTACAGCACCTGTCAAAATAATGATCATGACATCAGAAGTAAAGTCAAAATGCCTCTTAAAGCAATCGTGACGACGATTTTATGATGTTGATGCAATTAAACATAATATAGAATAATTTAAATTTGATTCACGTTAGAGACTTGACCGCTTATGAGAAGAACTTACTATCAGAAGTAAAAGTAACCCATGCTGTGGCCTCCGCCGTCTTGCCGTTGAACTCGAGCCTACACGTGTACTTCCCCTTGTTCCGTCCGTCCACGATGACCAGCAGACCTCCTGAAGGTAGCAGAACACAGTATTAATGGGCGACCCCCGGGGACGATGACGCGGGTATAGAACGTAGTGCAGCGAATATTCTTGAAGGCTGGGTAGAAAGCCTGATAAGAGCGTCAGCCAGATGTAAATTGTGCTATGTGGTGTAGGAATGTATCGAGTTTGAGACTGTATGATTTGAATTGTGAAGGTTTTGCAGTTCGTGTATAAATGCGCCGTATTGCGCAACTGGCTTTCCGGGTGAGTCGGCTGCAGTTCAGGTCACGTCCGTAGGAGGCGATTTCAAAGTGTACGTTACGAGCAGATACGCCGACAGGATTTGTTCGTTTCTAAATATTTTGTAGTTTGTACCTTCTTTTGAAACATATTCGATTTTCGTATTTATGAAGTGCACCCTGCTATAATTCTTACCGCGTCGAAGTGAGTCATCTTGGGGTCCTTAACTATATAAATCCCCATAGGGCGAAAACTGTGTTCTGGCCTCCTCTGAAACAGTACCACACTACTTGTTACATTGCCCTCTCCACACTGAGCCACGCAACACCCTTGCCTCCACTGTTGAACACCTCACTCAACATCACCTAACCACATCTGTTCTGCTCCAGGGTTCTCCAGGTCATAACTTAGATACAAATACAAAACTCACACATGCACTTCACACATTCATTGCCCAGTCAAAAAGATTCTGTGTCTCTTCCAGCTGAGCCTAACTTAACATTCATTTTGCTGTATAGTTATATAATAATTGATTTTAATTATAGGTGTAACTTATATGAAAATTGTATACTTGTGTATAATCTTGCTTTAACTATTTATTGTTGTTGTTTTTTTACGTCATATGTACAGGTATGTGTTGGGTGTGCACGCTATCAGCATACTTGCTGCCTAGTGCACACTTTGTATTGTCTTGTCGCAATTTTGAATAAATAAATAAATAAACTGTGTTCTGCTACCTGAAGCCAAGGGAAAAATCCCTCCCATGAAGCCAGAGATCTCGTTCCCGTTCTTCAGCCACGTGACCGTCGGCTCCTCCCCGTCGATCTCGTTCCCACGGCACGGCAGGATGACCTGATACAATGACAGTGATAATGGTTGATATTGAAAACCCATGTCTGCTATTTTTCTGTTGTAGATTGAACGGTGTTTGTACATATTTGTATACAGTGTGTTTCTCTGTACTTGTTTTTTTTTAACCAATTGTAAAATCGAATACACAATTCAGGGGTGCATCAGCACTTCCTGCTTTTGTACGATTCTGTTCGATTGAATAAATTGATTGAAAATTGATTGAAATGACCTGTTCGCCCGGCTCTACCGTCGTGTTGGTCGGCTGCTCTGCGAAGGTCGGTAGTATTTCCGGCGACGGAGTAGTTGTATGAACATCAGGAGGAACGACATCGCACTCGTCTTCTCGTCCGCACTGGACGCACCGATGTGACTGGGTGTCTCCGCACTGGCAGCCCCCGTCCTTGCAGCAGGCGCAGTCGCCTGGGCGGGTCGCGTCGCCTTGGCAGGGGCACCCTTCGCGCGTCAGAGTCCACCACGCGTCCAGCCCGCAGTCCACACCGCACCGGGCGCACCTGTGGGGACTGTCCTCGTCACACTGACACCCTCCGTACCTGGTGGGCGACAAAAAGACACTTAGCCTTCTTAGCCTGGTGAAACATGTACACCTTGGCTCCCCTATATGAGGGCCTGCATGGGGGGATCCAGACAACGCTCTACGCTGAATTTTAATAGCCGGCTACGTACTGTATTGTGCTGAATTCAGGAAGCCTCCCCATTACGTTTTACCATAAAATTTATGATAAATTTCGGGTACTACAACGCATTACGTAGAATCAAAACGGCGAATTACGCTCTACGCAAAATGCGCCGATTACGCTTTACGTTAAATAAGAGCGGTCCGTCTACGCTCTACGTGGAATTAAAACCGCCAATTTCGCTATACGGAAAAATGCATCGCGCCCCCCCCCCCCCCATCTCTACATAGCTAGCAGTGTGTCCTCCCACCCAGCATCCCGCCCAGCCGACGCTACGGATTCCAGTTGGTTCGCCATATGGGGCGGTAGTGATTAGATAGCCTCTACCAGGCTTGGGGAGGCGGCTGGAAAGAGTAGAAATGGGCCAAATAGAGAGATAAGCATGCCAAGGGAGTTTGTTCGTTGAGAGAACATTTGGGGTGCGGCGAAATGTTCTCTCAACGGACAAACTCCCTTGACATGCTTATCTCTCTATTTGGCCGATTTATACTCTTTCCAGCCGCCTCCCCAAGCCTGGTAGAGGCTAGTGATTAGAAATGCCGACCGCAACGATCAACTACCAATGGAATCAGTCCTGTGTCAAACAAAGTAGGGCTAAAGCCAGTGTGTAGAGAGTGGTCACCAGGCTAACCCATTTTATAAATGATAGACAAGTTACACGTGGTAAGTTAATGACATATACGTCTAGACCCAGATCCCGTTATATTTTTTAGCAAAGGTACTAATGAAAATACTGCGATGTAAAAACACCTCTTGGCTTGCATCTTACCTACAGCACGCACAGTCCCGTCTGGAAGGGTCGAACCAACACTTGCACCCTGTCCCGGTAACTTCCCAGGGCTCCACCTCGCACTGGTTGTCAACGTCACACTCTACGCACAGGTGTCTGAAAGAGGTTCAAACTGTCAATCAAACGTTTGTCTCAATCAATCAATCAATCAATAAATAAATAAATCAATAAATCAACCAATCAATCGATCAATCAATCAACCACTAACTTACGCCAAAAAGCAGTTACTCAAGCAACTGGATATGATTTTGAAAACCTCTATTTTGAAAAAATCTTATCCAGTCAGTTGCTTGAGTAACTGCTTTTTGTCGTATCGTATTACCTGGATGTCTAACCTTCATCGACGAATCACTAACTTACTCAGTCCCATTGCTGTGGGCCGTAGGGGCCGTCTGTCTCTCCATAATTATTATGCTTCACTAAAAATGACAGCTACGTACACTTTACATCCACGCAATGGCCACACGCGCATCACGTAATGTCAGCATGTTCACAACGTGTTTTGTCTCAATCGATGTTTCCAACATAGAGCGATGTTACGTTAAGGATACTATGAATGTTGCACATAAGCCATCTCGTCATTGCATTGCTTGAATCGCAGATGGTATGTCTTAAAAATGATATTGCCTTATCCAATCGTACACAACCAAAGTTAACGTTACCTGTCGGTTTCTTCGTCACATTGGCAGCCCCCGTCTGCACAACAGGCGCAGTCTTCACTGCTCTCATTAAACCAGCATCGGCAGCCGGTGGGGGAAACCGTCCACTCGTTCACGTGATATTCTGTCAACGAACAAATGGTGCAATTTCAGTTCAATGTACATGTTCAGTCTTTGCACTGTTACTAGTACTTCTTGGTACAGAAGTATATACCGGGTGGCTGGGCTGTGGGTTTGCGTGTATGTTTGTCTGGACAGAGGAGGCTAACCGTTCGTTGATTGGACGATGAATGGATAGAATGACAGATCAAAAAGTCAAACACAGGAAATAGGGTAAGCTTGAAATTACCGGTCATGAAACCCCAAAATTCTTGTTTGTCGGAAGTCTGAAATCTTAGTTTTCTTGTTCATTTCTGTATTTTATTTGATAACTATCAAACCGGTTGTTTTTGTAAGGTTAGTGACCTGATACTAAATTTGATTTTGGTGATGCTTTAATACCTTTCTCCTCCTCTCCATCTGGTGGCCCTTCACAGCTCCCGTCGGCCTCTAGCTTATCGCAGTCCAACGCCTCTGGCCACGAGAAGCCGAACTCGGCCAAAACGGGCAGGCAGCCGCGCTTGGCGGCAAGGCAGAAGGAGCGGCAAGGCGGGGGACTTCCGCAAGGAGGCGCATACATCGAGCACAGGAACAACTGTCGACGGAAAGAGCAAACTACTTATTGTCATGATGCAACGTGTAAGAATTTGCCTTGTGTTTGCTTGGTGCGTATAAATTCACCCGTTTATAATTACACCAGTGTCAACTCCGTCTAGCTCTACATCAGGGCATACCAACATTCACTGAACCGCGACGGGGGGCGGTACCAACTTCCGACGAATTTTGACCCAGTGCTGACGTCACATGCGGCTAAAAGTCACGTGTTCACAGCACTTGGGTCATAAAGCTAATGAAGACTGGAGCGATTCAGTTGAAAATTTCTGGTGAGTTAATTTCGTTTTTGAGTTCGAGAACAGTTTAATTTTCTTCATCCAGCTAGCTCTATTCAACAAAAGTTCGGTCAAATGAGAATCGGACTAGCACCCTTATCAAAGCTTTCAGCCTTGACATCTGATTTGTGCAATATCTCTTTGCCAGTGTGACATGGATCAGATATTCTGTTCTGCTATCGAATCGTCAGTCTACACTTCACCGTATCCAAAGCACTTAACACCTAGATCCATTGAACTGACCTTCAAATGGTCGTAGCAGCCAAACTGGATCAGGGGTGTGAAGGTTTGTAGCTGGAGTTCCGCATCTCGCTGTAACTCGTTCCCCACCAGATTCGGCAGGTAGGTTCTGCTGTACCCGAGGCCGTCGCACAAGCCCACACGGAGAGGTTCGCATTGGGGCGGGGGGCTGGGAGACGGCGTGGCCTCTGCTGAAGCTGAAAAAAAGGTAAAATTTAATGCAGTAAAACTAGAACGTCGACGGCAGAACTTGCTGCACCTGCATGTTCGTTCGATGTTTGGTCAACACTGCATCATAATTCCACCCCTTGAAGACGATATCTTTTCCAGCGCAATATTTGAAAACTATAGACAGGATGTCATCCGCGAATAAGAAAGGTAGCCATTTTGCCAAATCCTGTGTACAATATACATAACGGGTTTCGCACAGGTGCAGTACGTTCTACCAGGTTTGAATATATGCGGATTTTTGTCAACTAATATTGTTGACCTGTACCTACCTATCTTTAAATTCCATCTATTTGCCCTGTATGTACCCGCGAAGGACGAGACGGGGCCGAACTTTCGTTTGACGTACTTCAGCAGCTCGACAGTCTTGCAGCCGCCGTCGTCCTTGCCGTACGCACAGGCAGGAGCGCCCCCTGTCCGACCTGACACGCGCTGCACCTCGTTCACAGAACCACTCCGCACAGTCACGTCACTCTTGTCTATATGATATGCAATCTGCGGACACAACACGTCAAGTACAGATATACGAAGAATTGTACAAATATCAAAATGATGTAGACAAATGTAACAAATTCAAGCCACTGCAAGACGATAGATGTGTTGCCAGGTTCTCCATTTGTCCATGAAGTTTTGGTCTTACCAGAAGCACTTGGTGCACTTCCACGTCCTCCGGTAGGTGGAGCACCCAGTTGACCGGTTCATAGGAGCTCAACACCAGGACCAGAGGTTTGGAGACCTGGCCGGTGGTAACGTAGACGTCCATCTCAGCTGCAGCCCTGAAATTTCACAACGAACAGAAGTTCAAAACATATTTGCTGCACGCGTTTTAGTATGTGTAGAACGCAAGTCATTATTGCAGGTGGCTTAACTGTGGATTTTGTGTTTTTATGCCTGCCCCCTTTGCGTCAATTGACAGCACGTGGGAGGATGATTGACAGGCAGAATGACAGGAAGTCAAATGTCTCAGAATCTTCCCGAGAGCCAGCAGGAATTAGGGGTCGACATGGGGGAATTTAGGAAGCCGAGGATTGTATATACTTCCCCGAAGTCTAAAACTACCGACATCTTGTTCTTTCTTTTTTTGCAGAAAACATGACCTAAGACAGCGGGCTGTCTTTTACGACGTTTTTTTACGACGTTTTCCTCAGTATGTACGTACCTTCTAGGTCCGACCCCCTCGTACACGGCCAGTATGTGCACTTCGTACTGGTTGTTGTCATCAGCGACGCAGCCGAAGGTCTCTCTGACTCCCGAATCCTGCAGGGCTTCGGCATTCTCAGATCCACGGCTTATTGCACAGCTCCCGACAACCGCTTTGGGTGATAAACAAACTTATCAAATTTACACAAGGAAATCAGTTTTCAAAATCTATCAAATTGCTTGAGGAAATTGTTTTAAACAATACTTTTAAACAATTTCCTTGTGTCGCTTACTAGTATTACCTGGGTGTCTAACCTTCATCGACGAATTCGTAACAATATGTTTAAAACAACTTTGGTTCAGTTACGGCTCTCAGCCAATCAGAGCATCACGTAATGTTTCTCGTTGCACGTAACATCAACGACCATATGGCTAAGGTGAGTAATTTCTAAGGTGGATGCTGATTGGCTGAAACAACGTCACCTCAGGTAGGTGAAATCAAGTATAGATGTGTACAACGAGCTGATTGGCTGAGAAAACATTGTCACAAAATCAAAACATTAACGGCAATCTCGTGGTACTTACAACAAACGACGTGCAAAAAGGGACGACAGTTGAGGCTTGACGGAAAGATACAGCCAAAATAAATACTAGTATGATACTTACGTAGACATGTGTATCGCTGGTAGTGTTTCTTGGAGCACTCACAGAACCCGTCAACACACCTGGCTCCTGTAACGTGTCCCCCCGGACAGTAACCCCTGCTCCCGATGCAGGGGGTCCTTCCTACAGCCGGAACGGTAACTTCCGAAGATGCCGGAGCTGGTAAGAATGAACAAAACACTTTAAAAACCATAAAAAACAGATTTTGATATTTGAATAGCTCCACTAGACTAAAAATGTGGGTTTAAAGACAGTAACGTAACTTAAACCCAAACAGTGAGAATTAGAGGAGTTTGGCCACCCAGCTCGACCGTTGAGTTCATTTGCCTTCGTTTGGGGAAATCAATCATATTGCAGACTGGCTGTCCTGGCCAATCATTTTTCTAGAGGTCCCGGGTTCGAGTCCTGACATGTCACCGATCTTGTGCCCTTGGGAAAGGTACGACTTTCCTCACTTCGCTCAGATGAAAATGAGTATTGTCCTGTAATGTATTTGTGCCCTGTGTTGGTTTCGGCATTAATATAAGTTGATAAAACTTGAGTGTGCCGTCATCACCACGTCTGGTGATTACATGTTTTGGTCGAATTCTACGATCTGTATCCCCGTATCAAGCTTGTATCATGACTTTATTGTTTCCATATCAGACAACCTTGCGTGATGCCGCTGGTCATTGTCGAGAACGAAGAACCTACAACAATATATGAGATAGAATTAAAGTCAACACCTTGTGTTGTTACAGCGTCCGGCTGTTGACAGGGACAGTCGGCACAGCCTGGGCAGGTGGTCATGTCCCCCGTCGGGTCGATCTCCCGGCCCCAGGCGACCACCACCACCCCGTCCCCCGGCTTGGCGTAGTGCGGCGTCCCCGCCCGGCCCACCGTCACGGCGATCCGTTCTCCCGGGGCGACCCTGATGACTTCCCGGGAGTACCCGCCGCCTCCCCCGGCCCGTCCGCCGGCCCGGCTGCCGCCCCCTCCCCCGTACTGCCCGCCCTTACGGCTAGTCGGCTCCTCGCCTCCCGGCCCTGATTTGCCTTTGGTTCATGGAAAAATATAATCATGATAATGAAAAATAAATAACCATAATCAAATTGTCGAATTTTATGTTTTCGCGCGTTTGGCGTCAGCATTGGGTCAAAGTTCGTCGGAAGTCGGTACCGCGCCCCGCCTCGGTTGAGCGAAGGTTACTGTAATTATATTTCTATCTAGTGAATCATGTGTTGCAACAAATCTGCCATTAGTTGTTAATAGTATTTATATAGTAATTCTGTGGAAAATCTACAATAGGAAGACTAAATTATCAATGTTGATTATTAATGGAAAATGAATAAAAGATATATTAATTAAAAAAATATGAACTTGTAATAGTGTACGCACCTGGAGGCATATTCTCGAACTCTGACCCGCATGATGACCCGCCGCTGCTGCCGCCTCCCCCACAGAACGGGTGAGTGGAGGATCCCGGCACCAGCCCGCCTCCGCCTCCTGACGTCTGCCCCGCAGCTCCTGCGCCTGCGCTACACCCGCCGCCAACCCCGCCCTGTCCTCCGTCCGCCACCGTCCCCTTCCCGCCTTCCCCGCCTACGGTCAGGTCAAACAAGCTCAAGAAGTTAATCATTATGAATGGCACCTCTAAGATGTTGTGTTTTAGCCTTGCTACCATCCTGATGAGGTTACGAACTAACCAGGATGGTACCCAGGCAAGTTGTGTTTATCATCTTTTCTCGATTTGCCATGTGGATGTATACAAAGCTGCGATTTTACGACTGTCCAAAAAAGGTCAGTTACATATACCTGGTAGACTAGCCTCTATAAAGCTTCAGGGGTGGCTGGAAAGAGTAGCCAAATAGACAGATAGCATACCAGGGGAGTAGGTCCGCAAAATTAAAAAAAAGGAGCGGCAAGTTGAAGTTGTACTCCTTTAGCGTACTATTGCATGTTAATTATCTGTCTATTTGGCCAGTTCCTACAATTTCTGCCAGCCGTCTCTGAATTCGAAGCCTCAGGTAGAGGCTAACACCTACCGGCGTTTCCTGCCTTGGCGCCTTTCCCTCCCTCCGCGCTCAGGTACCGTCCGAAGGAAGACTCTCCGCCGTCCCCGCCGTACGGGTACGCCCCCAGGATCTCGGCATGGTCGTCTCGCCCCCCTCCCCCACCGCCGATACAGATGACGTCAACGGCGCGAACCCCGTCCGGCACGACGAATACCCCGGATGTGGTGAACTTCACTTGTCCCTTGGGACCTGTATGTGTAACACACAAACGTGGAATCAACAAGGCAATTGCCATTGCGAAGGTATTATTTCATCTGTTGATTGTTTTGTTAGGGGATAATGGTTGTGGTTGCTATCCAGGTGTAATTGTTGAGATTTTTAATTTGCTCTGTCGTCTGGATATTCTTGTCTTAAGGCAATTTTACTGTACTATGTTTAGAATTAAAGGCGGGAAATGACCGATCCTGATCGAACGCATCGAACCCCTGTTCTATTTTCGAACACCTATGTCAAAATCACTGCAGCTCGGGAAATCTAAAAGCAGCAAAATAAATCTAGAGGCACACGATACACGCGAGCCTACTGCCAGAGAAACACAGATGTTAACTCTGTATGAAACATCGAAAATTCTTAAAGAGGGCAAAAATATACTATCAGGCTCGCTCCGGAAGCTTCGCCAAAAACTCCTTACATACGAAGAATCTCTTATTGTCAGTTTTACGGAGCTGGTAAACATGTGGAAAACATGCACCAGTCGGTACAGAACATACCGTCACTCCCTGTATCTAATATGGACCCTTCCTTGTCGCCATCTCCGTCTGTCTCGGGCGTCCGGCGGCAAAAACAGAAGGACGGGGACAGAATCAAACCTGTAACAACAACAGGAACATATGAGGCAAAAAAGATGGGTTTCTGTTGAAGCGCAGTAGCTTGAAATTCTGTTTCAAGTCATCGGAAAATATATAAAACTGTGTATGCATTGTATACGTACAGTAGGATACAATGAGAATGCTGCTTTTATCTATGTCCTACTGATTTAAGTCCTTCTGTGATTTTCGTCTATTCTATCTTCCAGTTTGCTATATTTGAGTTTATATGATATTGGATTTACTGCAACATTAGGAATTCCTCAAACACACATGTAGTAGATCAACAGAGTTGTTCCGACGGAAGCAATTCGGGCCGGTAGATCAAGCGCCCCCTACCTTGAGTAAAGAAACATTTTTAAACAACGAAGTCTTTTATTCAGCCGACGTTTTGGCGGCCATCTGTCCCCTTCCTAGAACCTCAGACTGGTTCATATTGCACTGTAGCACAGGTAATATATATATATATGCATTACCAAACGTACACCTACATGTAGAGCAGACACCTGTGCTAGCTGCAGTACAATGTGGACCAGTCAGAATTGCCCTGAGGAAGGTGACAGACGGTCACCGAAACGTTGGCTGTGCACAAAACACTTGTGTAAAAAGAGTCTCTTTACTCAGTGACTTATCAACTTGTTGAAACTATTCACGAGCGCCCCCTACCTTGTGCGGCGCAGTTTGGACAGCAGCGCTTGTCTCCGTTCACACTCCCGACATTCCCGGACGCGCATGCGTCGCACTGGGAGCCAGTCCAACACGGGACCTGGCCAGACGGAGTCGGCTCTTCAGGGGGCTGTCCTGAAATTATACCAAACAGAATTCATATTAATGTACGTAACCAAGTGGTGAAAATCTAATTTCTATAATATTTTTTTCGCGTGGAAGGGGATATCCTTCCGCGGACTTGACTTACTTGACTTCCGCGGAAGGGCTCTGTTTCCGCATGGAGGTAAAAAAAATCACACAATTTTTTTTTACATGGTTTCTGTTAGTGTTCGTGTGTTCGCAGCTGTCACTCACGGTGAATTGTGCAGATTTCTTTGGTTCTTGGGACATGATTAGATATCGGGTTCCAGATTATGCGAATTGTTTTACTTTGAAATTCAACGAAGTCTGTGTTTTAGGCTGTTGAAAAAAATAATCAGACGCCCCCGTGTAGAACGCGTTGTGATCATTTAATGTTAGGGTATGTTGTTAAATTTAAAGTGTAACCTAGAAATCTCTGTATCAATTCTGTATAGCCGGTATAGTAATCTGTACGACCTGTTAAATCTACAACCTTTGCACACCTAACTAAAAATATCTATAAATAGCTTCATATAGCAATCAAAAATTTACCTATACGCAAACTCCAGCCCGACGCTCTGTACGTTCCAGTGAATGACGTAACGGGTCCGAATTTCTCTTGGATGTACTTCAACAGCTCCAGCGTGTCGCAGCCGCCCTCGTCCTTTCCGTACGCACACGCAGGAAGGCCCCCTATCCGACCAGACAGGCGCTGCACCTTCTTGACGGAACCGCGTCGCACACTCACCGAGGACTGCGCGAGATAGTAGGCGATCTAGAGGGAATATGTCAAATATTTAGAATACATTGTTGATTGTATCTATCGACGTCTGTAAAACTGTCTTTGAAATCTGTCGAGTGTCTTTAAAATCTTGAAACACAGGTATCATCCATGTTTGCTTATATTCTTGTACTTTGTGGTGGTACTACAAACTGTGTTTTAACGCCAACCACAAAAAAGTGGTGGTACCACAAAAGTGGTGGTACCACAAAAAGTGGTGGTACCACAAAAAGTGGTGGTACCACAAACCAATCATAAACATGTCAGAAATTATGTGAGATGATGGCACAAATCTTGAAAAGTGAAATTAAATTAAATTACAATCTAACGAAGACTTTTTCAATTAAAATATTTCTGTTTCATTTTTTTGTGAAAAAATGCCCTTTTTTAAACATCGTTTCGCTCCCACATACCAGGTCGATTCTATGCAGTTCCACGCCCTCCGGTAGGTGGAGCACCCAGTTGACCGCCTCGTACGAGCTCAGCACGAAAACAACAGGCTTGGTCAGCTGGTCCGCGGTGACGTACACGTTCATAGTAGCACCCCCTGTCGGCTCCTGTTGGAATCCCCTAGACCAAAAAATAGACACACATGACATGTGGTGAAACTTTCCTTATCGTGCAAGGTAAAGCTGTCAGTTGTCAAGGAGGTCATGTTACTAAAACACATGAAACAGTGAGCGCTACCACACAGGTGCAGACGTGCAACCTGACCTAAGGGCCATGCAGAAACACACACACACGCGCGCGCGCGCGCACACACACACACACACAAACACACATACATGCACACACACACACACACACACACACACACACACACACACACACACACACACACACACACACACACACACACACACACATACACACACACATACACACACGGACACACACAAAACAGCACCTACGCACCCAAATGTAATAACTAGTAAAGCGTTTTAGATTCATCTCAATTCCTTTTTTTACCTCTGACGAAAAGGATCATGATTGCATATGTTGACAACATACCTGCGTGGCCCGTAGCCTTCGTACACGGCCAGAGCGTGGACTTCATACCGGCTGTTGTCGTCCGCCACGCAGCTGTACACCTCCCCATCGTCCCGACTGTTCCGAATACCGGGCTCTGCGCGTGCGTCGCCGGAGTCACGTGATATTGCACAGCTCCCGACAACCGCTAGGGGGATTTAAAATGGCGGTTGTTTGACTGGATAGAAGCTGGCCTGAGTGGTTGGTGTCCTTATAGTATAGTTGCTACTGTATCAATACTAATTTCTTTCTATACTCTCGAAAACGATACAGATGTTCTAGACACAATCCTAATACATAGGCACAATTCATAGCCTACAATGCATAGATAAATACTACTACGTTTAAACATTTGTGCATACTTAATGGTGTGTTGATATTTACCGTGCCTGTCCTGTGTTGGTTCTGTGTTACATGTATATAATTCCCTCTCCAAGTGACGCTTTGAATCAGTGTAGATGTACGTATGCCTAACACGAATACATACAACACAGTCGTGTCCAACGTTCATCTGTTTGTTAAATTTTCTTAGCCTCTACCAGGCTTGGGGAGGCGGCTGGAAAGAGTAGAAATCGGCCAAATAGAGAAATAAGCATGCCAAAGGAGTTTGTCCGTTGAGAGAACAGTTCGCCGCACTCCATTGGCATGCTTATTTCTCTATTTGGCCGATTTCTACTCTTTCCAGCCGCCTCCCCAAGCCTGGTAGAGGCTAAAATTTTCTTGAATCTATATGAATTTAATCCTCCCTGAACACAATGAAAAACCAATTGCAGTTTTACTGACGTAAGCAGGTGTATTTCTGGTACTCCCGCCCGGAACATTCGCAGAAGCCGTCCACGCACCGCGCACCGGTCACCTGTGCACCCCGGCAGTACCCGGCACTCCCGGTACACCGCCGCCGGTCACGCTCGGGCACGGGGGGAGGCTCGGTGGTAATCGGGACGGCAGGGGCTAGATACAGGAATGCAGGTAGCTTTGTGGAAGTTGTTATTTCCATCTTTATATATTCCATGCTTCCATCCTTTCTCCTTTGCTATCTTTCACTCTTACCGCAATCTTTCTTTCATTCTTTCTTTCATTCATATTCTTTCTTTCTTTCTTTCTTGTATCTTATCTGTTCTTTTCCTTTTCTTTTTTTCTTTTGGTTGCCTTTCTTTTCTAGCCTATTTTGATGTCCTTCCATCCCAGTCTAGGCTAGCCTGGGAGTCATCCTTTTTTCGGGGGTAGTGAGTGCAAGACTTAGACTTATAAATTAGGGTCCCCCGTACTCACTCAGGGGCACGGGGGGAGGCTCGGTGGTAATCGGGACGGCAGGGGCTAGATATGAGAATAAAGACGATGCACGTAGAAACAGTGCGGGGTAGCCTTGTAAAGTTGTCATCTCCATCTTTATATATCCCGTCCTTCCTCCTTTTCTATCTTTCACTCTTACCGCATTCCTTTATCATCCGTTTTCATTCATTCATTCATTCATCCGTTCTTTCTTTCTTTCTTTCTTCATTTCTTATATGTTATTTTTCGTTTTCTTTTCTTTTTTCATTTTGGTCGCCTTTCTTTTCCAGTCTATTTTGTCTTCCTTACATCCCAGTCTAGCTATAGGCTAGCCTGGGAGCCATCCTTTTTGGGAGGTAGCGAGGGCAAGACTTAGACTTTGTGGGCCCCGTGTAGTTCGACAACCAGAGCGGTTTCAGCAATTGCAAGTTCAGTCAGCGGCCAGTCTACTTACATCCTTCCATTCCAGATTTGCTGTTTGCGAGTGCAAAGAATGTCGCTACAAAACGGATGGCACCCGACAATGCCTAGCCCTACCTGGAGTAATTTCTGGCCACAGACAGGGACAGTCGGCACAGCCTGGGCAGGTGGTCATGTCCCCCGTCGGGTCGATCTCCCGGCCCCAGGCGACCACCACCACCCCGTCCCCCGGCTTGGCGTA
>NW_017803854.1:1037812-1119252 GCF_001625305.1 Branchiostoma belcheri | reverse complement strand
CCTCCCCCGTACTGCCCGCCCTTACGGCTAGTCGGCTCCTCGCCTCCCGGCCCGGATCTAGCTGTGGGAAATATGAGAAATAGAAATCCGGATCCAACATAGACTCTACCACCTGGCTTCAGAATCAGCTGGAAAGAGTAGAAATTAGCCAAATAGACCAGGGAACAACACGGAATAACACGCAAGGAAAGTTGGTCTGTTGAAGGAATTCAGGCAAATTGTAGCAGATGCACTCCCCTGGCATGTTATCTGTCTCAAGTTTGGCCAATTTCTACTCTTTGGAGCCGCTTCTTAAGCCTGGTGGTAGATCACGGTTGAACCATTCTTTGCCCAGTAATCAGAACTGTTCCAGTTTCTTCGCAAACGGTTTGCGTAAAAAATATCTATCTGTATGAACATATAAAGTTTGCCATCATAATATAGCCTCTACCAGGTTTCAGAATGGGCTGGAAAGAATAGAAATTGGCCAAATTTTGGAAGGTCCTGTAGCAGACCAACTCCTCTGGCAAAGTTTTCTGTCTGGTGTGTAGCTATTTGGCCTCTGAAGCCCGATAGAGGCTAATAATCATACTCACCAGCACCAATATTGCCGAACTCGGACCCGCATGATGACCCCCCGCTGCTGCCGCCTCCCCCACAGAACGGGTGAGTGGAGGATCCCGGCACCAGCCCGCCTCCGCCTCCTGACGTCTGCCCCGCAGCTCCTGCGCCTGCGCTACACCCGCCGCCAACCCCGCCCTGTCCTCCGTCCGCCACCGTCCCCTTCCCGCCTTCCCCGCCTGGGGACAGGTCAAACAAGTTTCAACTTCATAATGAAAACTAGAAAGGTAACATTTGCAAAGCAAAAAGAATTTGACTCACTGGAATTTTGAACCGAATTTCTCGGTCTTCATCAGCTATATCACACAAGTGCTGTAGACGCAGGGTCAAAGTTTGTCGGAAGTTGGTAACGCCCCCCGTCCCGGTTGAGAGAAGTTTGGTGTGCCCTGATGTAGATGGCTTTCTTCACTCCTCTTTCAAAATAGTCACTTGGTTCTGATAGCTGATGAAGACTGAGAGATTCGGATGGAAATTCCGATGATTCAAATTCTTTTAGAGTTGGAGATACTATGTTGCCAATTTGATATTGCATTGCAATGATCAAAACATCTGCTTGGAGATTATAACTTACCGGAGTTGTCCGCTTTGGCGCCTTTCCCTCCCTCGGCGCTCAGGTACCGTCCGAAAGAGGAATTCCCGCCGTCCCCGCCGTACGGGTACGCCCCCAGGATCTCGGCATGGTTGTCTCGCCCCCCTCCCCCACCGCCGATACAGATGACGTCAACGGCGCGAACCCCGTCGGGAACAACAAATACCCCGGATGTGGTGAACTTCACTTGCCCCTTGGGACCTGCGTTACACAAAAACATGTGATCAGCATGGCAGGTAATAAAAACACTACCATGGCGAAGGTTACTACTTTAATGTTTAGTTTTAATCATCTATTGATGGCTTTGTTATGTGACATATGCTTGTGGTTGACAACGAGCTATGACAAATACCCTACAGAGAAAAACTAACACAGTGAAGGCAATGTTTGAGAGTCAAAGTTAAGAAACCAGTGTGCTCTTCGTGTATGAGAAATGATAACGACGTGACTGACCATCGCTATCCAGAGTCGGTCGGCTTGGGTCTGGTTCTGGACCGGGTTCTGGTTCGGGTTCTGGACCGGGTTCTGGTTCTGGTTCGAACTCGGGTTCTGGACCGAGTTCTGGTTCGATCTCGGGTTCTGGTTCGGGTTCTGCTGGTTCTAACTCGGCTTCAGATTCGATCTCGGGTTCGGGTTCGGGTTCGGACCCGGGTTCTGGTTCTAACTCGGGTTCGGTCTCGGGTTCTACACGATCGGCACCTTCTTGGTCCTCGGGATTTGTCGCCGCAGTCCGACGGCACAGGCAGAGAGACGGGGACATGATCATCCCTGTAGTCACGTCAACAAGTGCGTGGAAGCATTGTAAACACTTAATTATAGACTTTGTATGGTCGGACATCTTGTTGATAGAACATCAAGTTTCGCGATTCGAGTGATCTTCGACTCCGCCCCTGGGGCGTCGCCAAAAATCTGCCGGCTTCAAATGCTGTTGGAAGTGAAATCTGACGAGAGTAGAGGCTTCATCTCCAGGCAGATGTTGGAAAAAAAGATCCTAATGTTTTGTTAATGCAATATGTCATTGACCTGTTTTTCTTACACATTTCTTTTCTGGTCGGCTGTACGCACTCCGTGCAACAGGATAATTTGTGTGCGTGAGTAAGGCCATGTTGATTTGATTATATGGATGACATCCTCTGGGAACCCCAAAACTGATGCGCGCGTGCGAATAAAAAAAAGTTTTGCAAAAAAAAAAGTTGCTTTCACTATGAAATCTACGTGGTCATGAAGGTTGAACAAATGGCAAAGAATATGTTATGGCGAATAATCTACTCTTCGAATTCATTTCTTTACATTTTTGTCTTTTTTCCTTTGATTTTGGCATTCTACGACATTGGTATCGTTTCTAAATGTTTTATGGTATATTTGTGCTCATTTAGCAACTGTTTTGCACGATTTACAGTATGGTTGAAACCTTTTTTTTTTTTTTGAAACGGTCGAAAATTCATGCGCGCGCGGATGTCATCCATATAATCAAATCAACATGGCCTAAGAGAGTGTTTTTTGACACAAAATACTTTGAATGGATAATTATGATCTTCCCTTCCAACATCTACTTCAATATTGCAGAAGACTCATCGTATCCAGAACCGTGTCTATCTAGTTCCATGCCTGAATCGGTAAAGTTTTAATATATAGGATCACCTATGCAACACGGCCACATCATGATGGCTATAGCTACTCTGTACAAGCACGCCCCCTACCTTGCGGTGCACAGTTGGGACAGCAGCGGGCCTCGCCGTTGGCGCTTCCCACGTAGCCCGAGGGGCAAGGGTCACACCGGGCCCCGGTCCAACACGGGACATAGTCCTCCCCAGACGGGAACTGGGCTGACAAAACAAAGTCCACTCTTGTACGTGAGTAGGGGAACGTTTCCGGTAGAATTACATGCAGAACTAGTCAATGACAGTTTATACGTTTAAGTACGCAAATGCCTTATCAATTTGTTGATTTATTGTTACCAATAGATACTCATGGTCTTGATGTGAATAAAAAAAGGTACATCTCTACCAGTGAAAGGTCTTGATGCTCTTTTTATGTAAATCACCGTGAACAGAATAATAACTTGTGACTGTCGTAAACAATGTTTGCCGTCACAAGTACAAAACAAGATCGTTCAAGGTAATGAACAGACTTTGATTAAAAGATACAAAAACAGGTTGTTTTCACCCACTGAATCTGCATTACTTAAAAATTCCGCGTTTTCTACACAACAGATACCATCCAGTGACATAAACATATTATTATCTACAGTAATCTACTTCGTGTTTGTGACTAGCCGTCTTATTACCTAATATGTTGTCACCAGTATTAGACAATAGCCCTTTAACTCACCTACTGATGATGACAGGCAGACGTAAGATATAACGGCTAGACCGAGAAGGAACTGGAGAGTCACATGCACCGCCATTGCTTCTTGTAGTATAGAACTGCCGCTATAGCTGGAAGCACTACCACAACTGCTGACGTCTCAACAAGACAGAAAATGAGGAACTTTCTGCGATACAAACAGGAAACCAGATATTAGAAGGCTTTCGTGAGAGAGTACCGGAAGTGGGAGCCGAGGCTGTCTCCTTGTCCTTCATAATACTATTCACAAACAAGTCAATGAGTAATAAGTGAGCGGTCAAAAGGTCATATTGAGTTTGCTGATTGCCCAATCCTGTTATGCAAACAGTGAAGTGTGTTCAAATTGTATGGTAGTGTTGTATCACTTTGACCAAGGATTTGCTTTCCCAAACAAACTCACCAGAACTAGTAGATGTAACGCTACTTGTAGAAGAGACAATCAAAATGCAGTTGTTTGGGAAGTTTGTTTTTCTACAGGGCATCTTTGATTGGTACCACAATCAGCAACATACGCCGTTGATAAAGTGTCAATCATTTTGTGTCTTCGCCACAAAAAGTGTCGTCAGAACTTTGCTTATTTAAACTTCTAGACATCTGCGGCCATCTGCCTGTAACAAAACAAGGAGGTTATTGTCTCCACTATAACCTCCTTGAACAAAATAAAACATAGCCTATTGCATGTAAAAGGTAATAAAACCGTTTAGAGTTAATGCATTTCTCATGGGAACTAAATATTATTCATCGCTTCCTACTACAATATGACTAGTTATTGATCAACATGTATCTCAAAACAATTGTACTGAACAACAAATATGTGGATTTTAGATCGTACTTTCAGCACTTTCAGCATAATACAGACGGGAGCTTACTTCTTTGCGTTCTGATGCGGTGTTGCAGACGACACTTGACAACGCATGCGCACTAGCTTTGATCACATTGCCGCCATTTTTAAAACATTCCAACCTACAGCTTCATCAAGTGCTGCACAAAGGGTCAAAGTAGCCAGTGCATCAGCGAATTTGGTGTATCCAGCGTATTCTTAGGTTTTAAAATCACCCCGTTTCCCTCGGGCTGTGAAGATTGTGCCATTTTCTTTCGGAGGAACTGTTTTACGCTGGCGCTACATGCACTGACGTCTTTTGACTCCACACTCTATCGTCGGACAAAACTCTAGTAGTAATTTTATAGTTATCGTCTGCGGTTGGTAGCTGTAAGGATAATGGCCCGGACGAAGCAACTGTCGAGGAAACGTGGCGGTCAGCACAGGCCAGCAGTGACGTTCTCTTCTCCTGTGAAACCGCCCTCACAACCCTGGCCGTCTGCTTTCGTCATG
The DNA here is from genome assembly GCF_001625305.1 of Branchiostoma belcheri. Classification (NCBI taxonomy): domain Eukaryota; kingdom Metazoa; phylum Chordata; class Leptocardii; order Amphioxiformes; family Branchiostomatidae; genus Branchiostoma; species Branchiostoma belcheri. Next base: position 1,114,384 of record NW_017803854.1, on the reverse strand, counting down.
AATCAACAAAACGGACAACGCCAAGGTGGGAACGAACGTGTGGCTATAAAGTTCAAGAACGGACGTTCCTGCAATGAATTGGCATGCTATGACTGTTTTTGAGGCTATAGCAGTTCAGAAGGTAGATGAATTGGGCTGTGATGATATGAAAACACGAAATCATGGCAAAATCATATTGTTTTGGAACGTCCCGTACTAGATATAAAACCGTTTGCAAGCGGTCTCTCAGTTGCTTGATTGGTCGGATCAACACTTTGAGCACCCTGTGTTTCTAACAATGATTACCAAACCTTTTTTAGTTGGAGATTCTCTCAGTTTGTTCCCTTCATACCTTGCGGAGAAGGCGAAAGAGACTCGACAGCTAAAATAGGTTTGGTAACCAGTCTACAAAGACATACCAAGGATGTTTCATTTAAAATTTTCAAACTCATTGGAAATACGTACGGAATCGGCCATGTCATGAAATTCCCCATTTGTTTTACAGACTATCTATATTCGTTTCAGCTACAAAGGATAAGAATAAAAGCAGGAGGGCGACCCAAAGGCGTTTTCGTCCGGGATGCAAAGCTCTGAAAGAGATCCGCAAGTTCCAACACAGCACAGCCCTCCTCATTCCCAAGCTGAGCTTCCAGCGACTGGTCAGGGAGGTCGCCTGGCGGTTCAACACGGAACTGAAGTTTCAAGTCGACGCTCTTTTTGCCCTGCAAGTGAGTGCATGACCAATTTTATGTCCCAATTTTCCATGAATAAAAGTCAATGGCATTGCGTCCGTACATAATAATCTCCAAGCAGATTTTTGTGACTGCAAACAGTATCAGATTGGCCAACTCAAGAGACAGTTACAATTTGCCACAAGAACAGAAAAGATCAAGAAAGCCTTTAAAAAATGCATAAAACATGTCAAAAATAAGCCTAAGCCTAAAGCTCTGCTTGGAAAGTAGCGTGCTACATAATATTTAACAAAGAAGTGTACAATTCTTAGTGGGCAAGTACATCAGGTAAAAAATTGCGTTTTCTTCGAAGATTAAAACATTTTCTTTAAATGTCTTCAGGAAGCAGTAGAGGCCTACCTGGTGGGCTTGTTTGAGGACTTGAACCTGTGCGCCATCCACGCCAGGAGAGTCACCGTCATGCCCAGGGACATGCACCTGGCTCTGAGACTGCGTGGGGAGAGACTGTCAGGGTCACTCAGTGAAAACTGAATCTAGTTCTATGGCGATTTGACTTATTTTCAGTATAGTATGTCTAATGTTCTAGTTGTACACGAATTCAATCAAATAAATTGACTGTTGATGTTATTATATACTAGTATAAAAGCTGACTTAACTTCTGAGGCAATTTGACTTATCATAAGAATAATATATCAGAATGTTGTAGTTGTACACGAATTCAATTAATTAAATTGACCGTTAATTTATTATACACTAATATTTAAAGCTGACTTAAATCTAAGTAAGTAAGTCTACCACAGTAGTTCTGTTTTTACTTATTATCAGAATAATGTATCATAATATTCTATTTGTACATTCAATCAAGTAGGAGTTGTAATGTTGTACTAAAACTGTACATTTTTGACAAAGTATATGAACCCAAGACATGGCAAAAGAATTTTACATCTGAAAAATTTTTTAATACGTAATATAAGCCATTAATGTGTTATCCTTTACCTATACCTACTGTCCTAACTATACATGGAAATCTACGACTGCACAAACTGTAGTGGAAAACTGTGAAAAAAATTAAAACCAAGAAAACTGCGTTGAAGTTTCTGACTTCAAGGTCCCTTCAAGTTTGAAAGCAGCATTTCTTTTAGTCACAAATGTTCTTCACTATTAAAAGTGCTTTTGTATTTCGATTCACATTGTACTTCTTTGCGGTTCCCTACAATATTCTAGAAACCTTTGACTAGCTTTACTATGAAAGTTTACGACCATTACGTTGGACATTTTCTATGCAGCCCGATGACAAAAACTTGTCACCCCTCCGAAGTGAGTAGTTTCTTCCTGGATGAGCATGACGGGAAGAAATAGAAAATGGCGGCGTTCCGTCGAAGTGTGTGCGAAATTCTCCGGTCAAGTATATGCCCAAAAGTCGCTTCTCCACAAGTGACAAGGACAGGTTTGTGCTTAAGGACATGCTCAACGTCTGTGGGAAACAACACGCCAAAAGCTTACAAGTATTTTAGGGACAGCGGGATTGTTGTAGGGTGTTTTGCGTGGGGTTATGTCATCGGCAAGTTTGGAGCTCCGTACCTCTGGCCAAGCACGGATTCAGAAGAAGAGAAAAGTTCGATTGTGAAAAAGGTGGACGCCGCAGAGCCCTTTTATGGAGGCGAGGGGTACGGAGGGATACCGAGGTCCAAACAGTTTAACTTCATCGCTGATGTTGTGGAAATCGCGTCGCCGGCCGTGGTTTATATAGAAATCCAGGGAAAGTAAGTCAACACTTTACTTCCGGGTTCGAACTTGATTGATATTGACATGTCATGTAACGTTACATGTGTATATCGTATAATTTATGATTCTGCACAAGTATAACCATAGATTTAATTCCTCTTTATATGATGTATTTTTCACCATTACACATTACATTATTATGGACGTCACTGACGTTATTATATTCTAGACAGATTCAGGAATTCGAAGGCACTGTTGTGTAATCAGCTACAGCTTTTACCCCCATTAGTCATCATGCTATCTTTGGTAAGGCCATGTTGATTTGATTATATGGATGACATCCGCGCGCGCATGAATTTTCAGCCGTTTCCAAAAAAAAAAAAATTCAACCATACTGTAAATCGTACAAAACAGTTGCAAAATGAGCAAAAATATACCATAAGTTACAAAAAAAATTAATAAAAACTATACCAATGTCGTAGAATGCCAAAATTAAACGAAAAAAGAGGAAATTGTAAAGAAATGAACTTGAAGACAAGATTATTCGCCAAACCATATTCTGTGCCATTTGCTCAACCCTCATGACCACGTAGATTTCATAATGAAAAGAACTTTTTTTTTTGCAAAACTTTTTTTTTATTCGCACGCGCGCATCAGTTTTGGGGCTCCCGGAGGATGTCATCCATATAATCAAATCAACATGGCCTAACGTGCTTCACATATTGCGTCATATGTGTACGTACTAGTAGTGAGACCTGTTTATGTCCACTGATTGTCATCTAAATCTGTGAATGAAAGGGAAAATTCGTCACCTTTGTTTGATTTCAATAATCTTTATTTCACAACAATTTGAAAAATTGGATAATTTAGAAAGTGCAAGAATTACATAAAAATTTTTAACACTCTTGTATCATGAAAGAACCCCATGGCCAGCTCAGAAGACTACACAAATATATCCTTAGTGTCCATTTCCATTTCTATAGCCACGCAGTTGTGCAAGTTCTTTATAATAAGTAGTGGGCTAGTCCACAAGCTATAAATCTTTCATATATGTTGCTGGCCAGGAATGCATTCACAGGGGGTCGAGCTCCCACCTCTAACGGCTCTGGCTTTATCGTGCGAGAGGACGGCCTGGTGGTGACCACAAGCAAACAAACAAACAAACAAGCTGGTATTGTAAATCTGTGACTTTATTTTTACTCCCCAGGAATCCGTTCACAGGTGGTAGAGCCCCCACCTCTAACGGCTCTGGCTTCATCGTACGAGAGGACGGCCTTGTCCTGACCACAAAGCTGGTATTTTAAATCTGTGACTTTATTTTTACTCCCCAGGAATCCATTCACAGGGGGTCGAGCCCCCACCTCTAACGGCTCTGGCTTCATCGTACGAGAGGACGGTCTGGTGGTGACCAACGCTCATGTCGTGGCCAACAAGAGGTTTGTGAAGGTCCGACTGCAGGACGGGAGGCTGCTGGACGGAGCCGTGGTACTCGTGGATCAGGCTGCAGACATCGCAGCTGTCAAGATCCTCAACTGCAATGTATGGGATTCTATTATGAAAGTTTATCTGTGTTGGTAGTAGAGCTGTGTACCGGTACTGCGTACCGATACTGTACCGGTAAAATTGATTAGGTACAGGTCCAAAATACCTAATCCCTCAGTACCGGTACTGTACCTGAACAATTTCACACCAATTTTATGCCTATTTGTGACCTCAAATGTGTAAATAGCTGGTTAACAATGGGTCCCTGTGTAAGGACAGTGTGTTCATGAAAACAAAAACATATATATAGCCTATATTTTATCTGAGCATTCGCCATAAACAAAGAATAAACCTTAACTATCAAGTTTATTTATGTTTTTTTTTGTTATTGAAGGAGTTCAGAAGAGCATATAAATTGGTCGAATTGTTCAGGTACAGGTTCAGGTCCGGACCTGTACCTAAACCTGTGTACCTGTACCTGTACCTGTACCTAAAATTTGTTTAGGTACACAGCTCTAGTTGGTAGCAATCATTGTAAAAAGTTCATGTTGAACTTTATTCCAACACAACAGGCCACTGTCGCCTTCATCAGTACGTGTTTTTCTTTACTGCTAAGCGCAAAAGAGTATTGATTTGAGTGGTCATATTGTGGGTTTGTGTCTGTGTTTGTTGAAATAGCCTCAGATTCCATGGTGGGTGGGAGGTGATTTTTACAGTTGATTAATAGGGAGGTCACGGCTGATAGTGACCTGGCATGTGTCATGTTGGGCCGGGTGGTAGTAAGTGGGTGGTATGTGGAGGAATTCAGGAAGTGGTCAATAAAGAAAGAAAGAAATTACTACCTTAACATGTACAACAGTACAGACATAGAGAATTTATAATTACAGGTACCTACATGTACTTTAGAAAGCCACAGTGTAAAGCAATTAATCAACCATCCTCACATCTCTGTGCAGACGACACTGAAAACCGTGAAGCTGGGTAACTCGTCCACCCTGCGGCCGGGGGAGTGGGTGGTTGCCATGGGGAGCCCGCTGTCGCTTAGCAACACCATCACGGCGGGCGTGATCAGCTCGGTCCAGAGGGGCAGCCGTGAGCTGGGGCTCAGGCACAACGACATGGACTACATACAGACAGACGCTGCTATCAATGTAAGGAAAATGTGATGTTATATATACTTCAGGTCAAATTGTTCAATCCCATATTTGCAGAAATTGCAATTCCCAGTGCAATTACTTGTTAATTATAATACAGGTATGGAAGTATTGTTTTGGGTGGCTGAGTTGTGGGTTTGTGTGTATGTTTGTCCAAGTATCAATATGGCTGTGTGGAGGGTGGGAGGTGATTTGGACAGTTGATTGATAGGGAGGTCAAGTCTGAAGGTGACCGAGCACGTTCTGGGTAGGAGTAAGTAGTGGGTATGTGGAGGAATTCAGGAAGCTGTTGATGGATTGATGACGCCATACAACCCCTTCCACAGTTCAACTTATTACATCACAAAATCCCAAACACTTCAGTGTGATCTGTGAACTTGAAGGTCATGAAAATTCCAAATACTTCCTTGAAGTTATAAATCTCTGTTTTGTTGTTTCCCACAGTTCGGTAACTCAGGCGGCCCACTGGTGAACCTGGACGGGGAGGTCATTGGGGTCAACACCATGAAGGTCACGACCGGGATCTCCTTTGCTATTCCCATCGACAAGGTCAAGGACTTCTTGAAAAGTGTTGAAGAGAAGGAGAAAGGTAGTTATAGAATTATGATGCTATAGCTGTGGCATAATCCAGCACATATCTTCAGGAAAAAGTGCAATACCCAATTAAATTACATAAAACAATCTCCTCCACGGTTCCTAAAACACTTTATATAAGATCCTGAACATGACTCATGAGGATCATGAAAAACAAAATTACCGAAAATCTCAGTAATTTCTCGTTAGTCTGTAAATGTCTAATTTCTCATTCCTTAGATCATAACTAAATATCGTAGTGAAAGCTCATCTGTGTTGGTAGAATCCATAGTTGTAGAGTTTGTGTTGGAGCAAAGTTTGAACTCTGTAACTAGATGTCATTGAATTTTTGTACAACTGATTTCTAACTTAACTCTCCTCCCTAAAACTACAGCCCAGAAAGGCTGGTTCGGCCGGGGACAGGTGGCCCCTCCTGCGCCGCCCAAGAGGCGCTACCTTGGTGTAACCATGGTTACGCTGACACCCAACATCATCATGGAGCTGCAGGAGAGGAGAACAGACTTCCCTGACGTGAGGGCCGGAGTCCTGGTGCACAGGATCATCGTGGGATCGCCCGCTTACAGGTAAAGGCTAGGAAAAAAAATTTTGTGTTTCTTGTTTTCCAACCAACCCTGGAAAAAACTGCTGACCCTAGCCTTTGTTTGGGGTAAGCCCTAGCAGGGGGAAATTTTTTTAGCTGGTCAACCTTTTCTACATGTAGCTCCATGATCTGACACCTGTCAGAGAAGTTGTACAATTATACTTTCAGCTACGTTTGTCATTCTGTTTGTCAACAAGATAACTCAAAATATTGAAAAAAAAACTTTAGAAAAAAAAAAGATAATAATTTTGCACATTTTCATTCCAGTGCGGGTATTCGTCCTGGAGACGTCATCACCAGCATCAACGGTCGTCAGGTGACGTCTGCGCGAGACATTTACGACGCCGTGAACAGCGGACAGCAGCTGAAGATCACCTGTCACAGGGGGAGGACTGTGCATCATCTGCAGGTCACGCCTGAGGAGGCTGACTGAGGGTTTTTCGGGGGATATCTATCTACTGAAAATATTGTCCGTTACTAACTCCTAGTCGGAAGAAAGAATTTGATACACTCTGACTTCTTTTTTGTATTTGATGTGTTACTTTGATGTGCATGAAAGTGCTAGACAAATACTAGATATGTAAGTGAAAAGGGTCATGTTCTTGTACTTAACTGTGGCCAACTATTCAAGATTAAGTGTAAACTTAAAAGTAAATGTGTACAAGGACAAGCTGATTACTCCTACAGTACTGATGAATTAAGTACATCACGTTCAGTGACTTGACTGTCAGCTCAGGCAAATTTGCTGTAAATACAACTGTAAATATGTTGTGCTTGTCATTTTGTTGCAGCCTGCCAGTTTGTTTTGGTCTGAATTTCTTGTTCATGTTTACTGAATCAGCTTAAATATTCTTGAAGTATATTTTGATAACACATGAATTAAGCAAGATCATGGTGGCATCTCATTCATTCCAAATTAAGAAAACAAGCTTTGCCCAAGTACAAACTTTTCAAGCATATGCATTGAAAGCAGGCGAAGTCATTAACCAGTGACTTAATGCATGTATTATTGATTTTGGTTGCAAATGTTGCCATTTAAATGCATGAGAATTGTACCAACAGGGCCCCAGAAGTTGTTCATTAAAGAAACAATGTCATTCTTTGCTTGCTGTCCTTGGACTGCATTGCTAACGAAGCTTGTATTGATGATCCATTTAAGAGCTTTGTGTTGAGTGAAAAGGCGAAAAGTTTTTATCAGACTCCAGTAACTGTATTGTTGTCACAGTTGTCAAAGTTTTTACAGTTGATTAGCAGTTAGGCTCCTAGAATCCCCCTTTTGCCCAATCCTCAACAGAAAAATGTATTCTAAAACAAAATCAACACTATAACCTACCCCCTCCCCCCATGCTCAGAAAAGGGACACACGTGATTGTCAACATCTTTATTTTCACTTGACATAATACACATAAGGCACTCTGAGTGAACAAACTATAACATACCATAACTGACCCAGCACAGAGAAGTGCAGTAAGTACATTTGTACTCTTAAATAGAATTCATGGGAACAGCCTTTGCACAGTTTTGGTACAATACAGCTGATGGAACAGTGTATGCATTGCAACCTTTTTGAACAGATGATGGTAACAGTACTGTGAAATGCATGAAAAAGTAAACAGTTGCCTGCAGATTGTTTTAAGATGTAAAACTGTTTTATGATACTACATGTAACATACATTTTGTACATCTACTTCTTCATGTGGCCACATTATATCTCTTTGGCCTGCACTGCACCTGATTAAATATTACGTAACAAATATGACATACATAGTAATTTACATAAAGTATGATACGAACAATCAATTGTAACTGCAGAATATTTGAAAATGCTGGTAGCAGCCTAAAGGTACTAAGAATTTCATAGTGCAGAGACATGGTTTAAACTGTTACAGCTTCATCTATTACTGCCAATGAACCTCTTTGATGAATAACAACACTTACTATAAAAATGTCCCCAAAACACATTCATATATTAAACAACTGACCAATGTTACACAATGGGCAAATGTCATGGTACAAAGAAATACAACATATACATACGTTATATCTTACACTACTTACATGGATAGTTGCCTGTGGTGGCACAGAAACTACATAATATAAGCCCTTGACAAGAGTTGACTTCAGGTATATGATATTTAGAACTTTAACAGGTGGTTTACAACCTTTGGGTCTTAACATGTGCAACACAGTCATGAGTTGAATTCTTACTGATAAATTTCTTAAGTCATGGATAGTGTCAAAAACTGCATGCTGATGATTTTCTCAAATCAATATCTCTTCTTGTGTTTAACATCTTGAAAGACAGAGTCTTTGATATCAATTGACGGTACTTCCTTAAGCTTACACTGTACTGCACAAGTGTGTGGGAAAATGTTGAGAAGTTTCTATTCCAATTCCTTGATTGCACATATGGAAAAAAAATTAAATCATTGCAGAGCATTTACAGGGCCTGAGCTATACAAATAAGTAGCTACTGTACGTCAGCAAGCAAAATAATACAAAGTTAACATTTTGCACACAATATGTGCACTGTCACAAAGAAGCATTACTGTAACAATGTCTTCCATTTTTGACAACATCTTAACCCAAAATCTAAAAAAACATAATAATTAAACTTTGGTAAAGAACATTGCAGGATTACATAATATTGCAAAATATTTTGATAACAGCCATATGATTGCCACACATTTACAATTCTCAAAGAAATTGTATAACCCTAAAGCAACAATTATAATATTATATACATAATACAGTTTATAAAAAAACTTTTTGTTATACAAACAGAAATCTGATTGAAGAAATAGAACATTTTAGCCTAGAGGCTACATGTGTAGCCTAGCCTATCACTGTGACTGAGGTGTAGTATAGTTACAGTACTGTACTGTATAAGTACCAAGGTGAAGTAATGCTGTGTGTCAAAAAAGACTGTAAAAGTACCAGTAATGCTGTGTGAAAGAAAATGTAAATTTAACATAATCTAATGCTGTGTGACAAAGAAAATTTAAAACATAATGCTGTATGTCAAAGAATATGTAAAAGTCTGTCTAACTTTACACAATCTATATTTGGTGAAAGAAATGAGGTATGTTCTGGAATGTGGGATGTCATTCGGATCCTACATGTATTGTCAGAACTGTGTGTTGGAGCATGGAGGTAAAAAAAGATATCTCTTCTACCTCCATGGTTGGAGATAGTGCTCCTTGGTTTAAGTCAGAATTGTGTGTTGGATATCGTGCTCCTTGGTTTGAGTCAGAACTACGTGTTGCTCCTTATGTCAGAACTGTGTGTTAGAAATGGTGCTCCTGGGTTTCGCCAGGCTCTCGTAAGGGGGAGGGTACATCCTGGGTGTGGTCGTAGGTGAAAGGTCAGGGTTGAAGGCGCGGAAGCGGTACTCCAGCTTGGTGTCCGCTGTTCCTCCTCGGACCAGCTCTCTGTGCAGCTGCTCAGCCTGATGGAACAGAAAGGTTAAACCAACATGTAGCCTGGTGTCTGAACCTACAATGTACTTTTGTTGAAAAGGCTCTTTTGTTCTCTCCGTAAAAATAGTGGAGAGGATGAAAGAGGTTCGGCAAAAGCTAAAATATATTGTAGGTTTGGACCTCAGGCTAAGTGTATCAATGTTAGTGTTTAAGTGAGGGTACTGTCACATTCATAGTACATGTAGGCCTTTGATTTTGATGTCAAAGAATTTTCCAGCAGGTTGTGACAGAACCTACCATTGGCAGGAATCAGATCTATGACAGCCTTTCTGATCCAGTAAGAAGAGGGACAGCTGAATTTTGTTCATCACACTTGCATAATCATCTCAAGATAATCCTCAATTTGCCAATGTAGGATGTAGGTTACTGGGACCTCAGGGTATTATATGATGATATACGATATGAATCTTTATGAAAGTTTGAAGTTAAATATATCAACTCCATGTCTTTTTGTGCAATTCTAAAAAGTTATAATAAAATAATGCAGCTGTATCTTCTTAGTTCAATACCCCCCCCAAAAAAAAGACTCATCTGTGCGTACAATTTCCAGGTCTTTCCTGGCCTGCTCCAGGTCTTCCTTGGCGTCTCCCTTGTGTTTCTGCCTGTCCTGAAGTTTGGCTGCGTGCTCCTTGATACGCCTCTGCAACTCTATGTCACGGGCAGTTCTAGATAGGCATGAACAAAAGAGAATGTACTGACCAATCTTAGTTCTTCATCTAGTATGTAATATATGTCTGTTCTTTCATTGAAGTCTTCATCGAATACCGGTGTTACTGACTTACTGAAAATAACATACAGTGTACAGTATGTTTGATTGGCTTGCAACTGTAGTCGACCTTGATATATTCTTCAGTTGGCCAGAAATATATGCCATGGAGGAAAATGTCTAGGATATATTTTTCAGATTTTTATGTAAGTGTTGCAGACTACAATTAGAAAAAGATTCACATTATCCAGAAATGCATAACCAAGGTGAACTTTAACCGAATGGCAATGGGCATAAGCATATGGAAGTGGCCATTTAGCTACCTATTAGTTACAGAGTTAGGCAGCAGGGACAAGGTTAAAATACGAGGAACTTACTTGGCCCTTTCAGCGGCTTCCCTGGATAGTATCTGGTTGATCCTGTCCTGCTGGGCTTTGGTGTCTCCCTGCATCCGCTCCTTCCTGTCCACCATCTTCATGTGGGCAGTGTCCACACCATACGGCATCTTCAGGGGCTTGTGGTCTACAGAAAAATGGAAGTCGAATTAAAAACAACCCCAAAACAACAAATTGACATAATTTTATACAGTTGCTGAGACTCTAACCTGCAGGGGTATTGAATTTGCTGTGCCCAAGAACCACAGGACAGAGGCAAATGGCGAGATACATGTATCATCAAGCCCCAGCATCAGAGTGCAAGCATGTCTAACCCTCAGAACACGAGGAACAACAGACATTAAACCAGATAGAGAGAGCTACATGTATTCTTTGATTGAGTCTGCAGAGGCTTGTGGTCTGCAGAAAAATGGAAGTCAAAATGAAAACTACAATCAAATGGAGCAAAGAGTCTAAAGATGTTAGCTATGTGACAATAACAAGAAACACTTTTTTCCTATCAGTATGCTCAAAATCTGTTCACTGCTAGAGGTGCTGTCCTTGGTGCTGATAGAGTTATGTCTTCATGTTATCGAAGGCACTGTATTCTGTTCTTTACCAGAATTTGCTGCTACTTCTGGGAAGTATGGAATGATGCTATTAAGTGCTGTATTTTAATGGCATTATGCCATTTACCTTTCTTTACAGAGCTGAGAAACTGCCTCATCTGCATCCGTTTGCCCTTGTCTCTCCAGTCTTTCAGCAACTGTTGGTCCCTGGAATACAAGAGTCTGGTTTGACACAGCATTTACAGTACACCAAAGGACTTCTCACACGCATAATACACCTTGTCAATAGATCAGAAAGATGTACACAGCACACATAACTGCAGATACAACTTACCTTTACTGTGATCAATGTAAGTCAGGGTTTAGCTGCAGCATTTAAGAAGTTATGTTTTATTTTGTCTTTACAATGTTGGTAATAATGTCCTTAGGACATAACAAAGTGGTGATTGGCAGGAATGGGTAAAAAGGAAAAATACAGTCTCTATTTGATCACCAACAAATCCACAGTCTTCAGGTTTTTCAGTGAATGGTGTGAATTTTTTGCTGCCACTAATTCTGTCATCACTACCCTTCTGTAACTCCAATCACAGGCCTAGATAACAACACTGCAACAAGGGAATTGTCCTCAAAGTTTTGTAACACTTGTGCTTTTTCTTCACTCTCACAGGGTGTCCGAGTCTTATAGAAAGATCTGAGATTACAATCATCTGTATATCATGCTGGTCCTACCACTTATGAGGGCATGACAAGATGTGCTGTCCATGTTTTAAAGTACTATTAGCCAAACAGAAATTTATAGTATGTAACCGTATCTGATAAATGATCAAGAGTCAGAGATGTAAAAAAAATGTTTTATTGAATCAAACCTTCTCACACACAATACAGAAACACTGAACAGGTCCACAACATTGTACAGCGTTGTTACAATACCAACTCTGCCACCCTGTCTAACGTTACACTGTGAGCATACACCCTCAGGGCAGAAGCATTTGAAAGCTGGATGAACAATGCAACACCGAGAGTCGTGTGCTCTGTGTTACGTTTCCTACACAGGGAGGCAGCGGTTGGCATGTATCGTGTGTGTGAAGGAAAGATCCAACAAAGCACTGGTGAGCTCTCAGTGTTAGATTATTCATCAATTTTCAAATAGTTCTGCCCTCAGCTTACGATGATATCACTACTAGCACTGTAGAATTACAATTACATGTATATCAAAATGGCTTACACTATCACAACAAAAAATTAACACTGATATAAATTTGTAACCGGATTTTGTACCAGGATATTGTTTGTATGAGGGTGGATGTATGGATCATAATCAAAATTGAATTATGTTAATACTTGATGGCAGTCAGGTAGGTCTATTAAGCTTGCTTTTCCACAAAGCTCTTTAGTTTAAAAAACATACTTTCATCTAATACCTTGGCTTTCAAATGTTCTACTTTTAGAAAAGTTTTGTACACCTCTATGAAAGTTAATCTCTGTTGGCGATGCAGCATTTGAAACTTTTTTGCAGCAAAGGTACATGTAAGCTACTGGTATTACATACCAGCTGGCAATATCTCTCAAATCTTCTTTCAAAAATACATGATTTTCTGTTATCTACAAATGTTGATGTTTCACTATCTTCTAGTTACAATTTATCTATTTCAACAATTATACAAGAAATATCAAATCTCGCTGTAAAAATATGGCTCTACTGTCATATGATTCACTCATTCCAAAATTTTAAACACAATCTCAGATGGCACTCCACTATAGCAGCAAACAGCAGTTTTGAGGTCACAATTTGGATCATAAACTGCATTTTATCAAAACTCAAACAAGTTTCCCTACACAGGCTGTTAAGGTTGTCAGGTTTAAACTCACTATGGCTTCAGAATCTCATTGGCAAATCTCTAGTAACCCCTGTCAAAAATTCTCTCCATTTAACTCTTAATAAGCACCTCTGAACTTGCTGGTACACCCATCTTCTTCTATCTTCTATCTTCTATCTTTCTCTCATGTGCACAGTACGTTTCATGAGTTAAAGGTGGTATAAGACTTTGCCGAAGTTGTTGACACCATATCATATCATTATCTATGTCGATGAAGGTTAATCAATTGTTACTCAAGCAACTGGATAATATTATGTTTTGAAAACGTATCCCGTTGCTTGACTAACAATTTCCTTGTGCATATCATTGGCTAGATCAGAAAGGCTTGAGCAGTGACTTGACCCACTTCCACATGTAAGAAGGGTCAGTCTGAGAATATTTTCCTCCAAAAGAATCATTTCTATCCCCACAGCATATGTGGTCCAAATCACAGTGTAGGGGGCCTTATACTCAAACAGCCTAGTGAGAACCTTGCATTGGCTAAATGATCATGATCAGAAAGGCTTGAGCAGTGACTTGACCCACTTCCTGCGCTGCTCGATGAGGGCCTGCTTCTCCTTCAGTTCCCGCAGAGCTGCCAGGCGGCGCTCCTCCGCACGCTTCGCGTCCAGAAGGTCGATCATCAGCGGCGACGTCGACCGCTTCTTTTTCCTGATTTTTTAATCAGAGAGTAAATTTTGAATGAAAGCTCATCTGTGTTGGTAGAATCCATAGCTGCAAAGTTCAATCTTCCAACACAAGAAGGGAACTCACCATTAATTTTCGGTCAATCTCGTCAACCTTCATCAGATGTACATGTATGATGCACCCGCTGACTCTCCAGAAGTCGGAAGCATGACGAAGGTTGACGAGATCAATCAAAAGTCTATGGTGAGTTTGGTCCCTTCTTGTGTTGGAACTAAGCTTGAACTTTGCAGCTAAAGAGTAAATTTGAGAGGATGGATCATTTCATATTGAAGCAATTAATCCACACACAGGGATAGGCTGTTAAAGGTTGTTACGTTTTAACAACAAGTTTCTCCTTGCACAGAACACCCTACCTTCCCTTCTTGGCCTCCCCCAACAGCCCGGCTCTCCTGAACTTATCGTACTGCTGCTGTCTCAGCTCGCTGTAGCTGGCTGGCTTGTGCAGCGCTGCAGGCATGGGTGTGGGACCGTGCATGTGCATGTGTCTGGCCAGCCCAGCCTTGGACACAGAAGACTCCCTACTCGGGAGGACTTTGTCAGAGCCGAGATCTCGCAGCTCGGGTTCGGACGACTGGTTGCCGTCTTCGGACTGATTGTCGCTGTCGCTGTCATTCAGTGTCAGCTGTTCAATGAGAACCCCTGCAGGAGTAGTGGAAGTAGTCAGTCTGTACATTCAAATGTTTTTGTAATGAAGTATTATTAGTAATATTTGATGTTACATGTACTATTCATTGTTTCAGTGATCACAAAATGATGGTACAAAATACGATTATGAGCAAATCATAATGTCCACATACAAGTGACAATTATGATACTGTTAAGATTGACTATCAATAGAGCTTTAATCTTCAATCATTATGATACATATTTAAGATATAATTTAACATCAGGTCTGAAAAAAGTACTTGTAATCTCCAGGCAGATTTTTGGTGGCAGCAAAGATGTATCAAACTGGCCAGGCCACAAAAAGCAGAAGCCTAAACCTTCGCTTGTACTAAGTTGTAGCAATGGTGCACAAGTATGCAGTTGTATGTTGTTTTATCATTCATGAATGGTATTACCTTTAGCCAGGGCGTCCTCTCTCTTCCTAGCCTCCATGGCGTCTCTCAGGTGCTGCAGTATCGCCAGCGTGCCCTGTTCCATCACAGCAGGCGGCGGAACATGCAGGGGATTGTCTCGCAGGTTCAGGCCCTTCAATGTCATTACTTGGCCTGATGGAACAAAGCAATGTCAGAGCTCGAAATACTTTTTCCTGCATACTTGCACTGGTGCAGGTAACACCAAAAATCACCTGTACCAGACAAATTTTACCTGCACCATTCCAAATTTTAGAGGTATGGATTACACTAAAAGTTGTTAAGAAACCACTGCCATTATTTTGAACTTCTGTATCAAAAAAAGGATATTGATATTGAAACTCGATATTGAATTTGGTATATTAAACAAAATCTTACCAAGTTCCAAGGGTAATGATGTCAATTCATTCCCTTCTAGTAGCAGAGTTTTAAGGCACCTGGAACAGAAAAAAGACTTGTATTACGGTACAAAATGTACAGAATCATAAGTTGCAACTAACTTACAACCAATTAGAGATATGCTTTATTAACTTTTGAGCTCTAAGCTGTTGCAAACTGTTAACAGGTTAAGTAACAGGTGTTTGCATGTGTCTACCACTACAGGTAGACATTGAAGGCAACCACCTGTCAACAAACAGCGCAGTCACGCATGCCTCCCCACTGGGGGGCTGTTTCAACCAGCCAAGCTTGACCTCCCAGTGTCGCTGCTTCAGTGCCGTTGTCTTGGAAACCATGGCGGGAGTTTGTTGACTCAAATAAGCTTCGTGCACCCGAATTACGCACAGATAAGTAGCTAACCTGGCAAGCAAATACCACATGCAAATACATTTTGGGGCTTAGTAGTAGACTTTGAGACTGAATTTGTTGACAGGTTGTTGAGAAATCAAACACACAGTGACAGTGACGCCACTGTTAAGTTTAAGTCCATGGTGTACGAATGTGTTTGGCCTGGCAATGTTGCCTACACATGTAATCCCAAAGTATAGCACACCAAAAGCTAGTTCCTTCTTCTCCTGCAATCATATATATATAATATAGTTGTACAATACACGGTCTTACCAAATGATAAGAATGGAGGGAAAATATAAATATAACAGAAATAGTCAAGCATTGCACCATTAGTTTTAAGTATATACGTATATAGCTGGTTACCATCCTGGTTAGTTTACATTTACATCCATTCCAACAGTCGCTACCGACCAACCAGTCTGGAATCGCTGCCGGGCAGACCATCTGGAAATTATTCAAATATTTGTCCAGATTTTGTGTGAGATCGCTGATCAGCCCTTTCTGTATGGGTCCCTACTCCCCGGCTAGAGGGTAGCAACTGTGGGAGCAAACTTCTTGAACGGCTAATTAATAAGTACATGTATTTAATTTATATACCTGTGGCTCCCCACAGTAGCTGGGAGATGTTTGAGTCTGTTTCTTCTCAGGTCGAGCCACTTCAGGTTGGGTAAGTACGTGAAGAAGTAGTCGGGTATCTCAGAGAGGTAGTTTCCTTCCAGGTAAAGGTACTGCAAAAGAAGGACAGGTATGCGTCAGTGAAGATTAGACACAGTGTCACTGATGAAATGATGCCACCTGAAACGTCTGACCATTTCCAAAATCGTAGCCAGTTGCTTGGGTAACATTATTAAAATTGTCTTTTTTTAACATATATGTATCGAACCAATCCATCAATACTTCCTATATTAAACTTACCAGTACTTCCCAGCACTTAAATGTACTGGGTTACGACTGCAATATTTTGCGAAGATGTCCATCAATGCTGAAAATCAAGAACTAAAAATCTCTAAGCATCTTATGAGGAATTCAAAATAATGATAGCTAAAATAAGAAATTCTCAAAAACTCTGCATTTTTTTCATAGAGGAATGAGATCTTCGATTAATTGTTGTGAAATTGTATGTGAATGGCAACTCTCCAAACATCTGCTTGGAGATTAAAAGATTAACTTAATAGCTATAACTAAGTATAAGAGGATATCAGTGAACGGAGTCGTTTTACATTTCAATGGGCACCTATCCACGCCTGAACAGCGATCAAAGCTCCCGACTTGTCCTTTCCGCAAGACCGGCAGGACACAAAGGCAACCATGTCGGGGCGTAAACAACAACGAGTAAGGCACTCCACTGGCTGGTACAAACAAAACAAACTACACTGGTTACCACCTGCAACGAATTACTCGTTAAGTATCGTGGCTTAATACAGTACGTTAGTCTACCTCAAGGTCTTGCAGGCGGAAGATTTCATCAGGTATGCTTGTCAGCTGCCTTCTGGAGAGATCCAGCGTGTCTGCGCCCAACGCTTGAGCGGAAGAAATCAGATTCTTCACCATGTCGGAGCCCCTCCTCCCACCGCCGCTAGTGGCCCGTTCGCGAGAATCGCCCGCCATTTCTCCAACCGCAACCGGCCCAAAACCTCCGAAGAGCCGGCTTGCCGAAACTGCGAACCAGTCCAAATCGCAATCAGAGTATTCAGACTACCGTGAGACATCTTCTG
The DNA here is from genome assembly GCF_001625305.1 of Branchiostoma belcheri. Taxonomy (NCBI): domain Eukaryota; kingdom Metazoa; phylum Chordata; class Leptocardii; order Amphioxiformes; family Branchiostomatidae; genus Branchiostoma; species Branchiostoma belcheri. Next base: position 1,096,906 of record NW_017803854.1, on the reverse strand, counting down.
AGTCCCTCTGAGTCTCCATCGCCTTCTGCGGAACGCATACTGCGGATAATATTGCACGAAAAGTTTGAAGAGTAACACACAGTGATTGGCAGGAGTTATTCAAAATGGCGGCCCCGTGGTCGACTCGATTACACCGTTACTATAGAGATGACCTTTACCCTCAGTAATAGCATGTCTCTTTTTGTCATTTTAGCACCAAATGGTTCGTTTCACACATTTAGAATGGGCTGTGTAATGTAGTTTTGTTGCTGGTGTATACAGAGGGATGTTATGACGCCTGTTTATATGCAAAATATCTAAATATCCGGGGGTCAATCAGGAGTCGACCAATCAGATTGCTTTGGTGTATATCATTCTATTGTAGGGTCCAATATACTTTTGTTATTTTTATTATACTATATTGAAACCATAATTGTATAAAATACATCGAAATTTAATCTTATATAGTGAATTATATGACTAACTAACTTTACATTGTTTGTATATTATACTTAAAACAATAATTTGGAGACAAGATTGGACTAGGTTACCTCTAATCGGATGGTTTGTTCTACACAAAGTTACAAATACTAGCGCGGAGGCGGAGGTGCACAGCAGATACTCAGTCGATGTGGAGGTGTGTACCACTGTTGGCGTTGATATAGAATTGCCAAAACAGGAAAATCAACTATTAATCTCTGCTGGGCAACCGACTCTTCTAGAAAGGTAAGGTGTGGTGCTTTTTGAACAAAAATACGCTCGGCCTTTTGTTGCAGAAATAGTTAAATATTGTCATTTCCGCAAATATGGGGTGACCCTCTTTGGGCCAGGGTTTGCTGAAACGTGCGTGCTTTCAGATTGTTTTTCTTCTTTTATCGATGTTTTCCGTCCTTCTCTGTCGACGCTTGCTAATTTAAATAGGGCATACTTTGCATGGTATCGACCTGGGAAAAAGAAGTAAGCCTCAGGTTTTCAGCTAGGGTGGCTAAATATTCCTGTTTCGAAGGTACTTGTTGATCTTATCAAATGCAAGTGCAAATGTATATAGACCGTACTTATGTTGTTCCGTTTTTGTTATCTTTTACTGATAGATATCAATTTTTAGATAATACTTTGTGTGTTGTCGTCCATTTTGATTCAATTGTTTTGCAGGGGATCGGAATACTGATGTACTTTTTTACGACATAATTTGCAGGATATACATTGTATTGTTGTTGACTGCCATTCAATAATAAATTCATATCAACTGTGAATTCAGTTTCTGGATACCAAAGTCCCATGCTGTTATCTGTCATACATTGATTGTCATCTTTGTAGTATGGTAGCAATTTTCCCCATATCACCCCATGAGGTCACAAGGCCAAAGAAATTAAATTTCTTGTTGACCCTCCCCTGTTCCATATTCTTCTTCTCTTCTTCTTCCTCCTCTACGTGACCGCTATCATCATGTCGATCATTCTGTCACTTAGGGGAGAGGTCATCAGCCAAGAATTTAGAGGCTCTTGCCACAAATGTTTCAGTATTTGTGGCTTCCACTGCTATTTGAGGTAAAGAGTTCCAGTTTTTGACTGTCCGTGGCAGGAACGACGCTGCTCTATACTGAGTTCTGCCCCAAATATTTCCAAATATTACACTGTATTAACATTACAAATTGTAGGTTAACCAAGAGTACAGCCAAAGACAATTCGCCCTTTGAATACGATGAATCCACGAAACAAGAAATCACATTTTTCTGGCCTGATACTAGGCTGTAAAAAGATTGGACCCCAGTATGATTTAAGGGCTTCTGGCACTCCCACAGACACACAGAATAATTTGCCAGGCTTAGCTCAAGGCTGGATGGAAATGAAAGGAAAGTCGTGTCCTTTTCCAATAAATATGGTCGGCGAAGATTAGCCGCCTTGTTTGTACCGTGTTCCTTCCTTCGGGCTACGTTTATTTTCTGATGATGTTACTATTTTCTGCTTGCTGGGTGTTCCGACTAGGGAGATAACAGCCATTTATTACAACAGATGCACATGCAGAGAGGAAGTACATTATGCGTACATGTAACGTTTACATGCGCTTAAATTTATAACATTTGAATTGTCGCTGATTTGAGGGATATAACTGGATGGTCCCAAAATGACTTGACTTGACTTTATTAGGATCCACACTTAGCTTACAACAAATGTAGCTATTCTTCCTGAGGTCCTTCAAGACACACATGACACATTTACAAAACATAAATACATCGGCAATTACAACATATTAAAACAGATTAAAATAAAGCTATATACATGTACATCATCACCACTTCATTTCATTCCAGGCACTGGACATTCTATACAAAAATCTTCTTTTCTGTGCATTGTTCGAGGTTTAGGAAGGCGGATGCTAATCTTCTGAAATTCCACCTTAACTTCTTAAATGTTGGTGAATGATCATCAGTAATTGGGCAAAGATAAACTTACTTCCATCCTGGACTCAAATATTTGGCCAACTAGTCTTCAACGACCTCATACTAGTCACAGAAGATTTGAGGACAGAAAAAAAACAATTTGATCTGTTGTCTAAAGAAATTGGGAATGATTTGTTCTCGCCAGCTTTTATCACCATAAATTGGTTGGTCATAAGATGTATTTGGGTCATAGCTGGTACATCTATATATACGCTTCAGATGTTTGTGGTTTGAGCAATTATTGCTCATTTAAGGGACCTAACAACATCATACTGTGCCAGCCTGCAAATGGTTGGGACAAAAAGGAAGCACACTAATGCCTGAAGCTGTTGGGTTTGTTTTCAGATACCTTCGCCAGCAGGTTTCATATGCATGAATGACAGAGGAAGTTTGCATGATGTGAAAACAAAGCTGTTAAGGGCATTCTTTATTTGTACATTCATTCATTGACTTTGGTTGACTTGCTGTGAATGGCCGTTGACGTTTCACAAATATTGCCATCCAAAAATGTATACAATCCTGCACTTGTGTACGTATACTGATCATTTGTTATCCTGCAAACTGGCCATTTCTAAGAGCAGATATATAGTAACAGGGCTCAAAATTCCTTTTTTGGGGGGGGGGGGGATAATGTCAGTAAAACAAGAAGAGAGATGAAAGAGGGCTATTGTCCAGAGTTCCAGGTATAGTCTAGAAGTTAAGGTATAAAGTCACAAATTTGGTGAAGTGACTGTCAGCTCCAATGTTGGGTGCACTTTTTAATCTCTGCAATACCAAGTCTCAGCTTAGCAGCTGTCTCAAGTTAACACTGTTCAATACCATGCACTGAGGTGGCAGTTAACACTTAAATTTATGTCAGACAGGTCCTTGAGAGTTGAGAGTTACAAATTGCTTGCCGGTACTTTGAGCAGGTCTATGAACATCTTCCAGATTTTGCCAACCCTGGTCACATTTCTCCTTCTGCATCATCATTAAATCCAATATGATAAGTGGCCCTCCTTGATTACGTACGGTCCCAAGACAATAATTTAATCAAATTAAGGCCCTGATTAGAATGAGAATCTGAACCTGTACATTCGTGTTTTTAAACAGTCCCTTGAACCTTTGCCAATACATCTGATTCTAAGGAGCTGAATATAATATGATATTATAGTATGTTGTATACATGTCCTGGGGTCATCAAATAAAGCTGGTGAGTTTCCTTTTACAAAACTAAAATGAATACAAATTAATCAAGGCACATTTCACCTGTTTGTGCATGCACTGCTAAAGCATTCTTGTAATGATCGATCATGAGTTTACAGATCTTTTGAAGACTTTATGATTTACCTTTAAGTGATAGGATCTGTACCTTTTTACTAGTACTCCAAACTGTCTACATCTGACAACTACTAGTAGCCAGACTGATTCACAAAGGTGTTTCAGCCAGAAACTCTCAGACTGATACTAGTGATAGTCACATCTCAGAAATTACTACCAGTGCCTACGGATTTAAAATGTTTAAGTGTAACATTCAATGGTGATGACACCAAAAATACACATGAATGTAATATTTTTTTACCGGTATTTCAATCAAATTGTTCCATGAAAATTTGCAATTGCCAAGATTTAATTTGCCCCCAAAGTCCAATTATAGAACAGAGCTAGAATTTATGGTTACCACAAATGTGGCATTACTGTATCATGCACAACTCATTATTCCACGATAGGTTGGAACAAACCCTTAAACCAACACAAGGCAATCTCATATGCAAACCAATGTCAGAAGTCTTATAGCCAGATCCATGGCGATCAAAAGTAATAAATGCAATCAACATTCTTCCATGCAATCCAGCACGCCCTGCCCTCTGAGCGTTGTCTGAACTGTAACTGACTCTCATTTTCCGTCTTTTTGTCTCTCCCGCAGGACCGGCGAGGTCAGCACGTGTTCCGCCCATTTAGGGCGGCGTAATAACATCAATGGCGAGGGATGACTGCGCGCCGCCAAGTCATTTCCTACGTCGGAGGCGCTAAAATCTACGGGGGGAGGAAAAACCCACACAAGCGGGAAATAAGCTGAGAGATTCTCCAGTAGTGATGAAGGCAAGTGATGGCCCGCAGCAGATTTTTACTGTTGCGCTCCTAAAAACAACATCCTTGTGATGTGAAGAGCTCAGTTTACCTTCCAGACCTTTAGAACTGTTTACTGCATTGCGAAGTGCAGCCTTTTGAGTGAAGGCTCTATTGCAGAGGAGATGCAGCAGTGACTCTGTGATCTATTGGGTACAGGTGGGACTAAAGGACTGTGTAAACCGAAGCTGTCAAGGCTGCTTACATGCGCAGACCAGGGATAGCCTCTCAGGAATACTGGCGTAATCTTGGTACAGTGGAGGAGGAGGGAGAATACATCACGGGGAGTATCTATACTAGTGCTGCAACAGGCAGGACTACGGGAACATTATGGGTCTGGGTCAGTCTGCCAAGAAGAAACCCTGTGATCTCAATGGAGAAGGTAAGGAATTTTGGAAAACATTTTGATGTTGTTTATCTTTATAACTTAATATATAACTATAAGTCTTGTGTCTTCAGTTTTTTAGTCGTTGGTGTACTTGGTACACACGTAGATGATAGATAGTAAATGGTCATCATGTAATAGAATAATAACTGTCTTATTTGTAGTTTATCTTTTGTACACAAAATCCATTTTCCTGCATACCTGCACCGGAGCAGCTAACAATTTTAAAATTACCCACTCCATAATTTTACCTGCACCACTTAGAATTTTGAAAGTATGAATCACACTAAAAACTGTCCAGAAACCATTGCCATTATTTCTTTCATACTTCATGTGTGGTACTGTAACAGAAAATACAGCAAATAAAAATCCACAATTTTTACAATCAATCAATATATACATACACCTAGTACATGTACATGTTCATTTATTCATGTAAACCCAGTACATGGACCAGTTCAACAGGTTAGGTGCAGGTAGATATCAGAAATACCTGCACAGCTCCAATTTCACCTGTACTAACCTGCATATACAGGTGGTATTTCCAGTGCTGACTCGATAATGCTAAAAAAACATCTAGATATGCCTAGATGATACCTGACTATTATTACCGTATTGATTTTTCCTACCCACATCATGTTTGTAGGAAAGATCATTATTGAGGCTGTCTGTTATCAGACGTTATGAAACATTGATGTGTTGCGAATCTTAGGTTTAGGTAATTGCCATTAAATTGCCACATAATTAGTTTACATACCGTAATGTTCATATGCCCGTCAGACTGTTTCCTATAATGACTAGCTATATGCTGTGTATTTTATTTTTATTAGCTATTGATCATGACTGACATCGCCAAAGAAGTGGAAAAGAATTATACAATCGTAGAAAATAAAAATGGATGACAAAAATTACTATCAATAAGAATATACTAGTTTACCATGACTGTATAATTCAGCGTGACTACCTAACTGGATGTTTGTTTAGTTGTCTTTCATTCTGGAATATAGTCTTGAGTCTTGACATTGTCCATTGAAAATTACCTCAATAAAAATAACATCTGACTTTTATTCTAAGGTAATTGCAGAGGTAAGGACATATGAATTTTTTTTTTTTGCATTCAGAAAATGTACACAATGTATATTTGTATTGAATTATTTATACATTGTAAAACAATAAATATTACACATACTAGTAATAGGTCTGATAAACGTCTACTCCTGTGCTTGCCACAGAGCTTACAACTATTAAGAATACTAAAGCCGATTTGAAGAATTCCAATAAAAATATTCTGTGAAAGGCCATGTAAAGGGCCTGACATGCTTGGCTCATTGTCAAGATTGTCTATAAGTGCTCTCAGTCATTAGACTTCACCAAGCCTTTCTTCTTGGAACTACCTTTACAAAGTTTACTGTAGGCCAAGTTAAAGCAGTCTGAGTTTTAAACATTACCCCAACTTCCTAGTACATTAAAGTGTTGCTGATATCCATATATTAGCAGCATCTTCTGTAGTTTATGTTCTAAAGGATATTCACGTGTCTATATCATTAGACTTCACCAAGCCTTTCTTCTTGGAACTACCTTTAGGCCAAGTTAAAGCAATCTGAGTTTAACATTACCCAACCTTCCTAGTACTACAAAGTCTTGCTGATATCCATATATATGTATTTTAGCAGCAGTTTATATCCAAAGGATATCCGCGTGTCTATAATACTAGTATGTACATATCTGTTTTGTACCGTACATTCTTCTAGCAATCAATTAGTGGTAAAAGTATGGTGGTTTGACTGAAAGCAGGTACTACTAAGTATGTCTTATGATGTACATGCCCTGTGCAAGGTTGCATTTGTGCATCTCCACTATAACCTCCTTGGTTGGTGGAAGGTATTAGAGTGTTAATATCTTGAAATGTTTTGTTTCTTGAAAATTTAATTAATGGTGATTTTTTTTCAAGGTTTTTGCAGTTACCTCTCCACTGCAATTTCATGATTATAATACCACAAATACATGTATGTATTTGAAATTTACTGTACTACAGAATTGTTTCAACCTCAAACTAATGAGTTCCTTCTGCAAAATCAGTAGGACCACGCTGTAAAAATAATAACTGAAAATTATTTTATGTACAGTCACTGTGTTAAGAAACTGGCAACCTAGTCCCTCTATGCTGTAAATTGTATCAATAATTCACATCTCTCCAGTGTTTATCCTCCCTGCCCGTACATGTATATAACAGCTAAGCAGGATTTAGACAATCTGATTAGGGGGATCAGCTGCATGTGAGCGCTGGAAACATGATTGGTCACTGCCAGATCTGTGATGATGCGACAAGCTTCAGCCTCAGGCATCTACAGATAAAGGTGCCTATCTGTGGTGCTTTATTGAGTTTACGCTAAGTCTCCCTTGCTTGGGTCTTAAAACGGCAGCCAGTTTATTATTATCCTTATCCAAAAAAATGGCTGTATTATACGTCGATGAAGGTTAGACTTCCAGGTAATATGATACACCAAAAAGCAGTTACTCAATTCCAAGCAACTGGATCCAAATCCAAAATCATATCCAGTTGCTTGAGTAACTGCTTTTTGGCGTAAATGACTGACTTTTCTGATTGTCATGTTTCTACAGAAGTCTTATCACAGCATCAGTGTCATCAACAGCTATGACAAGGAAGACTAAGTACATACATGAAGCTGGTACATGTATCTTCCTTCCCTCAGGACTGTTCTATTTCAATTTTAAAGAAATTTGGGAGAGGGTCTGCTCTTTTCTCTGAGACAATTTTATGGATGTTCTAGAAACATGGGGCATAACATTGTGATCTTATAATTCATCCAAGTACAGAACTTGACTGTACTATTTCTAAAGACCTAAAATCTATTCTTTCATTTCTATACTTAAAACTTTTTTTCTACCACCCCTTCCTAAGAATGTTCATGGTACAGCCCTCAGTACAATATAGCAGTAGGAGGGTAGGACAGGAAAGCCTATATATAGCATGTAATGATATCCTTGATTCAGGTTTGATTGGTGGCTGTATCATGTCCTTGGTGCGGAAAAGGCCATCCGGTGGTTCCAACTCATAAACTTAGATACATGTAGCTGGTATCTTCCTTCCCTCCGGACTATTCTATTTTAATTTCAAAGGAATTTTTGGGGAGTTCTCTGAGATATTTTATTAAGAGTCTGGAAACATGCGGCATAACATTGTCCATTTATCCAAGTACAGAACTTGACTGTACTATTTCTAAAGACCTAAAATCTATTCTTTCATTTCTATCATCAAACCTTTTCTTACCAACCCCGACCCTAAGAATGTTAATGGTACAGCCGTCAGTACAATATAGCAGTAGGAGGGTAGGACAGGAGAGCCTATATATAGCATGTAGTGATATCATTGAATCCAGCTTGATTGGTGGCTGTATCATGTCCTTGGTGCTGAAAAGGCCATCCCATGGTTCCAGCTCATAAACTTAGATACATGTAGCTGGTATCTTCCTTTCCTTAGGACTATTCTATTTCAATTCCAAAGGAGTCTTGGGGGGAGTTCTCTGAGATATTTTATAAAGAGTCTGGAAACATGCGGCATAACATTGTGACCTTTATTTATCCAAGTACAGAACTTGACTGTACTATTTCTAAAGACCTAAAATCTATTCTTTCATTTCTATCATCAAACCTTTTCTTACCAACCCGACCCTAAGAATGTTAATTGTGCAGGCCTCAGTACAATATATAGAAGTAGGAGGAGAGGTGTAAAAAAAGCCTATATATAGCATGTAATCCTTGATCCAGGTTTGATTGGTGGCTGTATCATGTCCTTGGTGCTGAAAGGCCATCCCACAGTTCCAGCTCATAAACTCAGGGCATATAAGGTCGCCTATCGCTGCATGGATTCCCCGAAACCACTTCTTTCCTGCTATTACATTTTAGAAATAACACTGTAAAGGTTGTTGTACTGCATAAATTTATTGGGTAAAAAAATCTGCTTCCTAGAATCCACGTATTCAAGAATTGAACTGCCAGTTAAGTTTTGAACTCTTTTAGCCTGACTTTTTAAGTTTGCTCTATTTTTGCTGTATACTTTAATGGAGTAATGGCCCTTTGCCAAGGTCCATGATACAATACATGAGGCACAGTTCTTATGACTGTATGTGATAAAAGTAGTAACTAATTATTTCCACTTAATCAACAAAATCTCTTTCTGTATCATAATCTATGTGTAATCAGATGATAATTCCGTCACTGATTAATTTTTTGCCTACTGATTAATTTTTTGTCATTGTAGAAGAGGATTAAGACCATATGTTTTTAATGCCTCTTAAAGTTTTGTAGGCAGGTGTTTATGTAACATTTGCCAATCCAACTATACTGTTTTTCGATTACGGAAGCTTAGACTTTATGATCCAAGCTATTACAGAAGTCTGTAAAGCTTTCTGGCATATGGCTTGTATAGGCAGAGGACGTGGCACTAAAATGCAGCATACAAATAAAGTGGTCTTGTGGCGTTGCCTTTGAATCTGAAGGTTTTGGGTTCGATTCCCTATAGCAGACCAAAATTGTTGTGATCTTGGGAAACAACTTTACACCTACATGTGTACATGTATTTGTTCAAACAATTTTAAATCAGATCTAGAGTACCTGAGTGCACAACAATTTTGAACAAAATTACCCCCAGTTTCATTTCATGTATAGTTACTTTTTCTACAGCCAGTAGTCAGCCTAACATGATGTAAGATGATTAGGTACAGTTAAGAGGATTTGTGCTAAATAAGAAATAATGCCAGTGTGCACATTCTCTGCACGTCTTTTGCATATTAATGACAACTTACAGGGAGTGACTATCGTGTATTGCACGTGAGGCTGAATACAGTGGTACTAATTTGAACTCCCATTCACACAGCTGAGGACAATTTTGCAAGATCCACTGATTTGTAGTCAACCCACATTTCCCTGCAGGTAGTCCGTACAATAATTCCGTTTCAATCAGATTTGTTCCAGATGGCTAAAATGTTTACATTGAGACAAGGCTGTCTCCAGGACCTGTCCCTCTGTCTCAGGACAGAAATTTGTTTGTTAGGATGACAAAAAAAAATTCACCTGTCCATCGAAAAAATCTGAACTTCGTGACACTAAAATATATTTTCGTTAACGTTCGGTAGCTTAGAATGACAGTTCAGTAGTTTCTGAAAATAGTGTGGAATACCGTTTTGTATGGTATAGGGTTGAAAATTACTATGAGTAGTTTTGTGAGAGTCTTTGCTCACCAAACCAACCCCTTCCCCCAACAAAGAGTAATTGATAGAGGAAAATCCAAAGCTGGAGCCTTTTAAGCCCTGTTTTGTATTGAGATTGAGAATCTATTGAGAATGGCTGGCATCTCAAGCTCATATTCAATTTACTATATCCCCTGCACCCAACATGTAATATCATGTAATCAAGAATCGATCCTTAGTTCAAGCGCAGGTGATCCAACTTGTTATAATGAGCATACTTTTGCCATTCTGCTTCTAGCCATATGGCATTGTGATCCATGTCTTATTTGTGCTCCAGTGCGTAATAGAAATGCCCACGTGTCCAATTCCTCAGTCTTTCCTTGTCAAAGAAAGCATGTCAGCAGAACGTGCCTTTTTCTAATTTGTTGGATGTTTGGTCAATGTTGCATTGAAATTTTGCCCATTGCACTCTGACAGTATCTTTTCCAACACAACAATTTTGAAAACTATATAGATGGGATGTCATCCCTGAATGTGTTAATACAACCATGAAAACAAGGAGTCTTATGCATAAGACATGTACATTACACGATTCACGCATTTGCAACTTGTTCTGCCGATGTGCATTTAAAACTTTGCAGTTGCTGGATTCTCCCTTAAACTCAGCCATTATAGCTATGATGACTTTCAACACAAAAAGTAGGAAACCACAAGGCCTGAGGGAGTACTAGTAGTTGCTTTGAAGTTTGTGTGCCAAAAATTGAGGCTTTTAAAACCTACATGTGCAACCTACAGGCTAAAATGCAGCGACCGTTGACTTTAGAGCAACAGCTAAATGTTGATGGATCAGCATCATCACAACAGAAGACAGTTTGCTACGCTTCTGTGAAACTTGCATGAGAACACTTATAATTATTTATTTTCAACATCAATCACTCGGGTGTCAAATCCTAGAGCTAGAAAAGGTCGATCAGCTCAAAAATTGTCCCTTGCAGGGGTTCACACACAAAAAAAGGCTAGGGTTGGCAGTTTTTTCTAGGGTCAGTTGGAAAACAGGAAACAACATTTTTTTTCCCTAGGCCTTGAGCCATGATGAGCTATGATGACTTAAAGTTTGTGCGTATACAAGCTTAAGAATAAGAGTGAGGCTTTTTACGTGTGTAGCCAACAGGCTAAAATGCAGCAAGCGTTGAGTCAGCAACAGTTGAATTTTGATTGATCTGCATCAGCACAACAGAAGATGGGTTGCTACGCTTCTGTGAAACTTGCATGAGAACACTTATAATTATATTGTCAACATCAATCACTCAGGTGTCAAATCCTAGAGCTAGAAAAGGTTGATCAGCTAAAAAAATTTATGTGCCTTGCAGGGGTTCACACACAACAGTGGCGATGCATCCACAGGTGATGTCCTTGGTGCTGAAATGGGAGTCCCTAACCCATGCTATACCAGCTATAGACGGTTTTCATGAAGAGTGCGTCACTGGGCCGCCCCAACACAATACAGTAGAATTAGAAAGTGCGGGTTGTTCAGTAGCTCAAGTAACTGACATAGATACGTCGATGAAGGTTAGACATCCAGGTAATACGATACGCCAAAAAACAGTTACTCAAGCAACTGGATATGATTTTGAAAACGTCAGACGTTTCAGCTAGTATCCACTAGCTTTCGTCAGTGACTGAGAGACCAGAGGGGAAAGCAGGTTTATATACACAACCTGTTGATTGATATGCAAATACGGGTCGATCTTTCCGGCACTTGGGATTTGGCACTCCCAGCCCCGAGGACAGACAACACTTAAGCTCCTGTCCTGTATAACAGGAGCTTTCAGACTAATTTGCATCATCTTGTCTTGACTTGTCTGACTTTTGTTCCTTTTTCGACTTCCAAAAAATTTGTCTTCACTTTATTTGCATATCAATCAATCTGACGTTTTCAAAATCATATCCAGTTGCTTGAGTAACTGTTTTTTGGCGTAACTGGCATAGAGTTTAAAATCTGTCTGGCGTTTCAAGTGCCATCCACTGCGTTTCTTCAGTGACAGTACTTGAAGGGGTTAGCAGTTTTTCTATCGTCAGTTGGGAAACAGAAAACATTTTTTTCTTAGGCTTTAGCCACGAGCTGTGATGACTTAAATTTTGTGCGTACAAGCTTAAGAAAAAGAGTGAGGCTTTTAGAACCTACGTGTGTAGCCAACAGGCTAAAATGCAGCAAGCGTTGAGTCAGCAACAGTTGAATTTTGATTGATCTGCATCAGCACAACAGGAGATGGGTTGCTACGCTTCTGTGAAACTTGCATGAGGACACTAATAATTATATTTCTAACATCAATCACACAGGTGTCAGATCCTGGAGCTAAAAAAAGGTCAGTCAGTTCAAAAAAATTATGTCCCTTCTTGCAGGCAGGGGTCCACCCAAAAAAGGCTAGGGTCTATCTGCAGTTTTTTCTAGGGTCGGTTGGAAACAGGAAAAATTTTTTTCCTATTCCTAGATCTATAGACCTTAGCCATGAGCTCTGACGACTTAAATTTAAACACAAAAAGCAGGAAACTACATGTCTATTTGCCATACAGTTTGTGTGTCCAAGACTGGGGCTTTTAAAACCTAAAATGCAGCAGTCAACAACTCAGCAACAGCTGAATTTTGATGGATCAGCATCAGCACAACAGAAGACGGGTTGCTACGCTTCTATGGGCAAGCCTGCGAATGAATTACCGCCCCTCCATCCGTCACTTACATACCGCAGCAATTACGGCCAAACCCGCGTAACAACAGCTTTGTCTCTGAGGCCAAAGCAGTTTGAGCAATTGGTTCTCGTATTTGCCTCTTCATTTTTCCTGATATGAAAAAAGGGTTCTGAATCAATTCCAAAATGCTCATATTTCGAAGCCGAAGGGTGGTTATACCAGCTATACTGATATACAGATACAGATTTTGGCCCCAACAGTTGAAGAAAGTGCTTGTCTTCCTACTTGAAGTTTTTCCATCTATCAGTGCAGTGGTTTCATTTAAAGTTGTATGAATATAATCTATTGTATGAATAATTATAAGTAAGCCTAAGTAGTCTCCGTAGCAGGCTTATAGAACTGGGGGTTTGGTGGTCTTCAGTTTCTGACAAAAAACGGGGGTAATTCAACCAGGCTGGCTAGATGTTGTCTATATGCAATCAGAAAATAGCACAATAAAAGCCCTGAAGACGCCCAAATGCTATGGAGGCTAAAGCCTAAGTACATTGACTCGTGTGACATTATATGTATCATAATAGTACATTTATTTGTATTTCTGGCTATCATGGGATGCCTTGACCTGTTTTCCTAATTTCCTCCTGCCACTTCATATTTTTTCCGAAAAAAATCTGAGAACCAACAAATTAAATTGGACTGTCACTGAGACAGTAAATCATTATAAGAAAAGGCCTTGGGGCTGTTCCTTTCTCTTCAAAATTGATGATGCTGCATCTGGTTTATATGCATATAAAGCGTGGTTAATCAGGTGATTCAGTACTGGTATTAAAGGTACAGACAGTACAACATACAGGAAAATTGGTTTCTAACTCGGCACTTACATACATAACACGTCAGCAATGTGTTATATGTAACTGCTCAAGTTGGGAATTCAAAGTGATTGGTCATTACTTATCCTGATGAAAGTGACAGTGGTCATTGAAAATTTGATTCTTAAGTGTGTTCTTTGTGTGCGTGGGATGAAGTTTAGCATTATGCCATCATCAGATTACTACCAACACAGATCGATGATCTTTCATCATAAAATAAGCAATGTGTGAATATTGCAATATCAATAATATTTCTCTTTGGCTAGAGCACTTATAGCTAGTTGTGACAATACATGTCCTTTTAGTTTTACGGCAATGCTAGCAATACAATAATTGTTTTTGTTGCCTACAGTATATTTTCATGTACAGGCCTAGGAGAAATTTTAAAAGCTTGGCAGTGCAAAATCACCTACAGGGAAACAATCTACAATATACTAAGATGCTAAAAGCATACATTTGATGAAAGTCATGTTCAATCAAGTTTAACAGTAAATGCAGTAGCCAGAAGTGAACAGATTAAGTGTTACTAAGAGTAGAAAAGCATACAAGCAGAAGGTGTTTAAGGCCGTGTGCAGTTTTGCTTCACTTAGCTCTCAGCACATGCCAGTAAACCCAGGTTGCCAAAAGCACTTTGGTTCAATTCAGCGTCTGATGACGAGTGATGTGAATTTCAAAGCGCTTTGGTCCCTCCAGAAGAAATTGCGTACGAAGCATAATTTCTTATAGGCCCTGATACATGTATCGCGAAATTTAACTGGCAATAGCTCATGGTAACTTGACCGACAGATTCATGTCAAGCAGCCTGAAAACCCTTTGTCCAATTTCCATTGACTCGAAGTGATTCATCTGACTTTCAGTTTTGGGACTGTCACCAAATCAAAATTGATTTTAACTCCCTGGAAGCTGCATGCACTATTCCCTAGCTGGAAATGATTCAAACCAGCAACTCTGTCTTGTGAACTCCTACATACTGCTCTTTACCACCACTGAATAGACGGCAGTCCTTATCGTAGAGAACACAAGTGGATATTGATTGACTCTTGAGATCTGAAAATTGGCCATCTCAGGTGACAATAAACCTAGTGCTCTATGGTGTTTTTCTGGTGATAAATGTACTTGTACACGTGAAGTACATGTACTTGGAAGTTATTTCCAGTTGAGCAATTTGTCTTTCTTTGAACTTTAACACACTGAACAGCTATTTTTCAACATATTCTCTGTTAGTTATGGGTTTTAGGGCAGTGGGGAGAAGTTTGATTTGACTTTGAATTTCACTGGAACCGATGGACTACCTAGCATAGGCTCCAGTCCTGAACTCCTACTGTTCAAGAGTTCTTTACTGACAGTGAATAGATGGCTGTTCTTTTGGGTATCACGAGTGGGAGTTGACTGAACATGTGAGATCTGAAAATTGGCCATCTCAGGTGACAATAAACTTAGTGCTCTATGGTGTTTTTCTGGTGATAAATGTACTTGTGCACGTGAAGCACCAGGAACTTATTTCCAGTTGAGCAATTTGTCTTTCTTTGAACTTTAGCACACTGAACAGCTATTTTTCAACCTATTCTCTGTTGGTTATGGGTTTTAACTTTTAGGGCAGTGGGGAGAAGTTTGATTTGACTTTGAATTTCAGTCTGGAAATGATTGACTACCTAGTAGCATAGGCTCCAGTCCTGAATTCCTACTGTTCAAGAATTCTTTACTGACAATGAATAGATGGCTGTTCTTTTGGGTATCACGAGTGGGAGTTGACTGAACTGTGAGATCTGAAAATTGGTATTCTCTAATAGTATCTGATGACAATAATAGAGTGCTCTAATGGTGTTTTTTTGGTGATTAACTTACTTGTACACGTGGAGCACTTGGAAGATATTGTTGGAGCAATTTGTCTTCCTTCGAACTTTAACACACTGAGGTAGAAGTTTTTCTACCTATTCTCTATTGGATATGGATCTAAGGGCAGCAGGGAGAACTTGGAATTGCACTGGAATAAAGATGGACTACCAACCAAAGCTCCAGTACAGAACTCCTACTGTTCAAGAATACTTTTAAGTTTACTGACAGTGGCTGTTCTTATGGGTATTACATGGGTTTTCCCCTCAGGAATCATTGAAAAACGCCATCAGGCGATGTGTGTTTCCTGGATAAAGTAATAAAACAAACAGTCAAGCAAATCTGATCTGAAGATTGGCCTCTGGTGACAATGAAAGAGTGCTTTTAATGTTGTTTTTTCTTGTGATAAATCCTCAGGTCCACGTGGAGCACTTATTTAAGTTATTACCAATTTTGGAACAATTTGTCAAGAACTTTAGCACACTGAAGTACTTAGTAGCAGTTTGTTCTATCAATTTCCTGTCAATATTTAGGCCAAGCTGCACAAAGAAGCTTAAATTTGATGGACTACCAAGGCTCCAGTTCGAGATTATACTTTACTGACTGTGAATCTTGTCTGATCTTACGGGTATCACAAGTAGTTGTTGACTGAACATGTGAGAATTGGCCATCCCTGGTGACAATAAAACAACGCTTTTAATGTTGTTGTTTTTTGTGACAAATCTACTGGTACATGTGAGCACTTACAGGTTATTTCCATTGGAACGATTTGTCATCCTTCGAACTTTCGCACACTGAAGTACTAAGTAGCTGTTTTTCTGTCAATACTGCTTGTAGTTAGGTCAAGCAGCGTGAAGATTCAAGCGTAAATTTTACAGGTAATGATCGACCACCATTAGCTCTTGAGATCTGAAAATTGGCCACCTCGGGTGACAATAAAGAATGCTCTTTGGTGTTTTTCTGGTGATAAACCTACTTGCAATTGTACATGTGAAGCACTTGGAAGTTACTTCCACTGGAGCAACTTATCGTCCTTCGAACTTTAACTTTAGCACACTGAGGTAGAAGTTTTTCTCCCTATTCTCTATTGGATACTTGGATTTAAGGGCAGTGGGGAGAAGTTCGAATTGCACTGGAAATGATGAAAGTTTCTGAAACTTGCTGCTTGATGACTTGTACCAACACAGATGAACTTTCAAGATAACACAAGTTGGTGTTAGATCTGTGAGGACTGACAATTGGCTGTCTCCAGTGCTATAAAAGAGTGCCTTTAGTGTTGTTACTAGATAAATCTAGTGGTACAGGTGAAGCATGATAATTATTTCCATAATTGGAACAATTTGCCATCCTTCAGTGCCAAAGCCGAACTTTGGCACACTGATGTGCCAAAGCTGTTTTTCCTCTAAATTTCTTGTGTTGGAAATTACACTTGTTCCATAATGACTTTTACCAACACAGATGAACTTTCAAGATAACAGAAGTGATCAGATCTACCTGTGACAATGGGCGGTCTCCAGTATCCAGTGACAATAAAAAGAGCACCACAGTTGTCTGTCTGTTGATTTATATCTTGTCATCTAAGGCTTTTCTCTCCCCACATTGCCATTGAGTCATACAATGTTGCAACTGGGATGCTGACATTTACGACTGTTCAGGGAAATCTTCCATTAGTAACAGGTACAGGAGATTTTATGGCAGGATCATGCCAGAATCTGCCTCTGCTGAAGACAATAAAATGGGTATGAATATGAAACTACATCATGTAGAATTCTAGATGTGGGAAATGTGATTCACTATAATAATTATAACTAGAAAGGTAGAACATTTGCAAAGCAAATGCATAATGTTTACCTTTGCATATGGTAGCTCTGTTAATTCTTACTCAAACACATTCACGTACAATATATACGGTCAGACAGGAGTCTACATCCCTCTTGCTATAAAATTGCAATATGATGTAACCCACCACTAGTGACAGACATTTTAATGATCAGGTCATTGACCTTATTGGGTTGGAGAAGAAGAGGAAACAGAGAAAAAACTATATGTTTTCCTGATCGGTAAACATAATGATTTGAATGACTGTATAATTTCAATATGATGTAGCATGACACATGTAGAAGACATAGTTATGGAAATTATTAATCATTTTTTCCCTTTTCAAAAATCAAAGGTTGACCATAGAAAAATAGTATAATTTCTTAAGGTTCTCCTTCTGGATTTATAGTCCGTACTACTAGTGCCTTCAAAATGATATAACGTTATGCTGATAAAAACAAACAGGGCATGTAATGGTAAAATGATAGTTGTGCATGCATCATTATGTATAATCATCTGTTGGTACTGCAGCTTGTGTACAATACAGTCATGCATTCGCTTAATTGGAAAATCCTAGTATTTATCTTTCTCTTTTAGCTTTTAATATTGTCCTTGAATCAAGGCTTATATGCATAGTTGGTAGACGTACACAGCCATTCACTAGATTGTAATTAATCTAAACTCGCAACTTTACACATTAATTCTACATTGTACAGTTTGGTAAGAGACAGTTTGAACGAGAATGATTATTGATTAGAAAAAGAACAAAAATTATGACATATTGTGGCAAATTGGATAGAAGGAGAATTTTATATATTTGTGATAATAATAGTAAGAGTATATTCAGCATACAGGATGTAAATGAATATTCAAATATGTACACCCCCTATAATTACTATCGGATGGTCCCAATCTATCATGAAAAAGAGATCTCACCATCTCTGTACCATTCAGTATGCTCCCTAAGCCTCTCCCCTATATATGTATACATTTTGAGAATCTAAATGCTAAACTACAAATAAATTAAAAATATACTGTAATACTATGTAGTCTAGGACAACGTTGCACAAACTGGTCACACGCATACATGTACAGTCCCCACAATAATTCTTCTTGGAAGGTCCCTACAATGCAGCTATCAAAGTATCATGAAAAGAAGATCTCCACATCTGACTGTACTATTCAGTATACTCCCTAAGCCTCCTCCCTACATTTTGGAGAATCTAAATTCTATTGAATAGTATTTTGATTTAAAATATTCTGTATGTAGTTTAGCACAACGTTGCACATTTAACTGTTCACATGAATACATGTACAGCCCTTGGAAGGTCCCTACAATGCAGCTATCAAACTATCATGAAAAGAAGATCTCCACATCAGTATATACTCCTCTAAGCCTCCTCCCCACATTCTGAGAATCAGATCAATATTGCATTGACACTTCTCCCCGCCCGGCTTCCCAACTTCAATTTCCAGCAGTCAGATATAATCTGGGCCTTATCTTCCGGTTCCATGGTTGGCATGGCAACGGCGGAACCCTGGAGCTCGGCGATACCGCCGCCCTCTAATGAGAAATGTTCGGCTGTGGTATATCATTGACTGTTTCCTGGAAATGCCTTTTATTCCGCTTCGATTCGATTGAGATGTGTTTCCTTGTCAGAAGACAGCATCAGCATAGTCTCCATCAGGCCTTTCTACAGGAATACGGAGCGTATAGAATTCGGCAAAAAAGAGAATCAAATTGGCCTAAGGAGTCGGGCCGCGGGGAGGTAGTTTCGTTCCCCTAACTGCGCGGCATAGTCAAACCTACAAGGCGGCCAAACTCCCCCGGCAAATATTCTCCTGTATATAGCCAGCGTAGTTAGTCTGGTAGAGACTAGCATCGGCATTGGATTGGACATGATTGTGGATACATGTCACGATGTGTTTCACATAATAATAGAGGATGCAGTGGTCTTGATACTTGTTATTTTTACAGACTTTCGTTTTATCTCAGATATATAATATATATTATAGTGTCTTGCAGGGCGCTAAGTCCTTTTATTCAGCCACCTGCAAAATTGCAGGCTTGCCAAATCCAGAATTCTGCCAGCAATTTTGCGGGATAGCCCACCAAGGGCGCACAAATGCAACAGAAGTTGGTGGGGCCAAATTATAGTAATTTATACAAATTGAAAGGGACTTAATTTTACAGAAATGTTGACCTTCAGGTTTTGTGCTGCTGTTGTGGCAGTGATGACTATCAATGATTTGGTACATTTGTAAGATAAAAGTGGAAGGATTTGGCAGGCATGAATGCAAAATTAGCTTCTGTAAAGAACTATGTAGTCAAGACTTGTCTAGTGTAGTCAAGACTTCTCTGTATCATAAATGATTCAAACATATACCATATACAGTGTTCGAAATACCTGCCTGCAGTCTGCAATCTGCAGATAGATTTTCAAGATTGCAGAAGAAAAAATTATACAATCTGCAATTTTGCAGAAGGAAAAATAGGCTCCAGATTCATTAGCTTTCAATTTAGCAAACTAAAACTTCCAGGTCCCAGGGACAGACTGTTCTGAAACAACAGGAGCTTCTTCACTAATTTGCATCATCCTTGTCTTGACTTGTCTATCTTTTGTTCCTTTTGGACTTCCAAAAAATTGTCTTCACTAATTTGCATATCAATCCATAGTTCATGCTTATAAACCTGAAATTCTCCTGCAGTCTAGTAATGCTACTGTACAGATTTACAACGCTATGTATGATGTAAAAAGGAATTACTGTTTTGAGAAGGTTGTAGTATGGAGGCTTGTGTATTTGCAGAAAGGTTGTAATATGGAGGCTTGTGTATTTGCAGAAAATATTTCCAAATTGCAGAACAAAATTTTGACTCTTCTGCAATATTGCAGAGTACTGAAAAAAAGTATTTCGACCACTGATATAAAACTATTAAAAGGAGTCAGTTTTCAAGCAGACAGTTTGCATTGATCTCAAAAACCATGTACTAGATATGCATCATACATGTATGCTCTCATTATAACTGAACCTTCTTTCATTTTTTGTTCTCTTTGCAGTCAACTTTGACCACTTCCAGATCCTCCGGTCTATAGGGAAGGGAAGTTTTGGCAAGGTAAGGAGAATGATTGATGTGCTGCATTTGTAGAATCAGAAATGACCCAGAAAAAAGGACTGGAGAAATCTTAATCTTACATGTGTATGTATGGTTGGAGAGGACAGGCATTCAAATAATTCAGTCTGCCTCTGAGTGCCTCACTTATTTAGGGAAACTAGCTAAGGGCACAACTTCAAATGGGGAACGAAACCTTCATCAGGATAATTATGACCAATCACTTTAGACCGTAAACTTGCAAGAGATTTGAACTGAACAAGCTCAACATTTTTCTATGATCACTACCAACACAGATGAATTTTTATGATAATTTCTTTATTTATCTGTAATGATACTAATATATTTTGTGCAAATAACTGTTTTTCAAAAATTGTGGTGGGTATTGTGAGGAAGAAGGACAAGCAGCTGCAGTGATTGCACAACTGTGTGGCCCAAAGGCTACAGAAACGAAATATCCCATATTTGAGTTTAAGTTTAACTTAAACTTTACATCGTGTTCTCAGGTGTGTATAGTGAGGAAGAAGGACAACAAGCAGATGTATGCGATGAAGTACATGAGCAAGGCTGCGTGTCTGGAGAAGGACGCCAGTCACCACGTGCTGCGGGAGCTGGACATCCTGCAGAAGCTCGAGCACCCCTTCCTCGTCAACCTCTGGTTCAGGTAGATACAGTTATGTCTACCTTCGCAGAAGAATAACATTGTTTTTGCTCAGTTTCTTCTTCTTCTCCCGTTCTGAACAAATTAGGTCAATGATCTGGGCCAGACATCTGTCACCATGGTAACTTAGGCTTGTGCTATAGATGTAGCGATATAAAAGACATCTTCTTCACATAATAGATGGCTAGAATAAATTAAAGCTTACTAATAGATCTTATCATCAAAACTGCCCAACCATCAAAACTGGTTATATTACACTGTGCGTCTCACTGAAGGACCTACACACACTCAACTAGGTCCTTAAGAAGTCCAATCAATACCTGCCACTCCATTCATTCACTCATTCATTCATTCATTCATTCGTTCGTTTGTTCAGCTTCCAGGACGAGGAGGACATGTTCATGGTGGTGGACCTGTTGCTAGGCGGCGACCTTAGATACCACATGGGTCAGGACGTGACCTTCACGGAGGAGGTTGTGAGGTTCTACATCTGTGAGCTTGTCCTGGCACTGGACTACTTACGGAGCAGGAACATCCTACACAGGTAAAGCCAGTAGTCCTTTTTCATGTACAATGTGAAAACCTGACACATTTATGAACCTAGTATATGTGGTGTGGCATCTTTGTGGTGTAGTGGTAGAGCATCCGACTGTCAAGCAAGGGGACCCAGGTTCAATCCCCAGGGTTGGACCCAGACATGTCCGTACATGCACCCAGATGTTATGCCCTTGGGAAAGGCACTTAACACATATTTCCCCCCTCAGTTAGAGGGATCACTGCATTGATAAATTCGAAAAAACTGTAACAGCTAGGAAGACAATGAATTTCTTCAATTTTTAGTGCCAAAATATGGGCATTTGGCATTGATTCCCAATACCTGTGGCAATGATACATGTACAAGTACAAAAAAATAAAATGCACAAGTCCATAAAAACAAATTACATCGGTCTGGCCTAAAGACCTTTAACCATTTTTTACAACCTAAAACCATAACACTTTTAAGAGGTGTTCTCTCACGCACTGTAAATGGCAACCTTGGCAGTACATGTATTGATTTTGGGACATTGCCATCAATTTGGTCCCAGAAGTGTTACAGTATTCAGTACCACAAAGCCTCATGATAACACATACAAATTCAAATATTATAAAGCCTGAATGCGTATTGCCAACAATAACAACATTTAAATTCCATATCACATCATATGATTCCTTTTTCTGTCTTGTTTCATGTGAAACCTGAGACATTTCTGTATCTTTACCAGACTGTCTGGGAGCAAATGAATGATATTGGTGTGGCCTAAAGAGGGTTCCAAAACAGCTTTAACCATTTTCTAACACTTTTAAGAGGTGTTCTCTCACGCACTGTAAATGGCAACCTTGGCAGTACATGTATTGATTTTGGGACAATGCCATCGATTTGTTCTCAGAAGTGTTACAGTATTCAGTACCACCAAGCCTGTTACAGGCACCTCGTCTCATTTATGGTCTGCATGGACGATCAGACCTCAGGGCCATCGGATTGTAAACTATTGGCTAGGTCAGCACTCAGTAGGATACATGTATCAATAACATCAGGGTCATTCTTTACACATATAACAGGGCAGGATGTACTATATATGTTGAAAGTTTTGCAGTGGTCTTATTTGTGCAGAATTCATGACACTGCGAACATGTATTTCCACTTTATTGCTACTGTACTAGCCGAATTATTTCAACTGCAAATTCAAAATGCCACACAAAGTCCTACCATGAAATACCACTGCAAGAATTTATGGAGATTTTATTTTCACTGTTTTCAAGTTGTCTTCTAAAATTAACTGCAAACTCGTAGTATTTTAATTGGAGTACTCAATTGCATCAGCTGCAAACTTGAACAATGCAAAAAATCCTTTTCCTTCAATCATGAAATAAAACAACCGCGAAGGTAAATGCATTTACAGTCACTGTTACAGTAGATGTAGTTCTGCTCTCCATGGTGCTGAATTATGTGCTGCTTTGTGTTTCACCTCCACTCTGCCATGGAGAGCAGAACTACAATGACAGTGACTGTAAATGCATTTACCTTTGCAGTGGTAGCTAAAAATTTTTCGTATTGTTCGCGTTTGCAGTTGATGCAGTTACATGCAGCAATAAAGTAAGACATACTTGCAGTGTTACAATTTTACAGTTAATTTTAGAACACACCTCGAAAATAGCGAAATTAAATCACCATACATACAATAAATTCTAGTTCTTCTGCTGTCCGTGGTGCTGAATTGTGAATTGCGTTGTGTTTTGTCTTCCGCTCACAGGGATCTCAAGCCTGACAACATACTGCTGGATGAGCAAGGTAAGAAGTCTCTGATATCATCTTGTTTTGAAAGGCCAGGCTTAAAATACTTTATTTTCTACCTATCTGCACTGGTATATGATTCTTCCTGTACCAAACTGGTATAGATTGGGTAAGAAGTCTCAAATATCATCATGTTTTGAAAGGCATATTAAATTTCCATTTTATGCTTGGCACATACAGTCTATAGTTACAAAAGTTCTGTGTTCAAAGCAAACAAAACAACATAGAACCTTTTGTAATTCAAGACTTAAGGTTTATTTTGTAGGTTTGCAGGTACATTGTATATGCCTAGAAAACTGGGATAGATTGAAATGTTGGGATCAAGCCAATGGCTGCTTTTTTTTATTATCATTTTTTCAAAATTCAGGAACACTTGACAGTTGAGGCTTGATCTGCAAGTTTAAAATTAAGAATGAAGAAAGTTAATGATATTCTATTAGAAGCCAGTATGTTATGGACAAATAATGGTAAGTTTGAAGTGAAATGTGAAGTAGATTTAATGTGTTAATTCTTTCCTCAGCACAAAACTCTGACAGCATTCTGTCTTGGCAGTATGGCTACTAATGATGAGCGAGAGCTGACATAGATAATAATAATAGATTTAGAAAATAATAATAATGCCCATTTTTAATAAAAAGGAGTCTGAAAGATGTTGACAGTTTGTCTAAACTATCTGATTTTTTGTAACCCTACTGCAGGTCACGTTCATCTGACAGACTTTAACGTCGCCACAGTCTTACGGGAAAACGAACTCGCAACATCACTATCAGGAACCAAGCCTTATATGGGTAAGTCTAGTCTGCACTGAAAAAGATGACATCTCACCATTTTGTCAGAGGCCTGGTTGTAAATAATATATGTTTGCAGTCAGTATTTGAGATTATGGTGAGAATATTGAACAGAGCTAGCCTTTTTTCTGTAGGACAGTTTTTTTCTTCATTCATATCTTAGATGGTATTTAGGTCACACCAATGCCATGGCTTTTTTTTTACCACCCACTAAGTCTTCATTGATTTCGTACAAAAATCAATGAAGCAAAATCAATCAAATTGACGTGGCGTTAATTTCACATATCAACTGGAGGCATAGCCTTTCATGAATCATAAATTCCATCTCCATCTTACTTAACTGTCTTTCATACTAAATATAATTGTATGATCCAATGTATGTATAATTTTTTATTTATATTATTGTATATTTCACTGTGCATCTTATTAATTGTGCTTGTATGTATGCCTAACGATTTTATTTCTCTCAGGGTTGACCCTTTATAATAGTCCATGACTAGTCTGGTAGCTGTTGAAAGCCAAACAAAGAAATGAAACAAACTGTCTTACATAAACTAAAGGCCCACAGTCAGACATGACACAAGTTCATCCTCACTTCCTCGGTCCATGTGAAATTGTCTTCCACGGGGCCTTAAGATTTCATGGACCGACAAGACTGGCATTAAATATTTGAAAAATATGTACATGCTCACCATTTTGCACAAGCATTGAGAGCTATCACACATTCACAGTATGCATTTGGCTTCTTCTTTTTCTTTCCTTTTTTACCACCCAGTAAGTCTTCATTGATTTTTCTCAAAAATCAAATTGGTGTGGCCTTAATTTCACATATCAGCTTTAGGCATAGCCTGTCACGAGTCATGAATTCTCCCTATATATACCTTACATAACTGTCTAACATACAGTAAAGGCCCACAATCAGACAATGACGCAGGTTCACCCTCGCTTTCTTTGCCTGTGTTAAATTGTCTTCCACGGGGCCTTAAGATTTCATGGACCCGACAAGACTGGCATTAAATGTTTGATCAGATTGGTCACGCTTGTGCGCGAGGTGTAGATGAGTTTGCTGCAGCTTGAAGATTGCCTGATTGGGTTGACTTTAGACTCCCCCTTTCCAATTAAAGACCCATCAGAAGAGCGTCAGCAAGGATTTCATCCCTTTCGCTCGGTTAGATCGGCAATAAATGTTTTAGCAGAAGCGACGACAGTTACGTCAGATCTTTCTCCCTCGTCTCAGGAAGAAATGAACCGCCCAGATGGAAAATTGTTCGCAGTTCGTTTTGTAAAACGTGGACGCACGCTCTGACAAGTGCTCCATCAATTTTTAACTGGCAATGTTATGCCACATTAGAAAGGATTTAATGTTCATAGACTTACCTTATGAACTTTCAACCATTACACATTAAGTAAGTGGGCTTTGAGCTTTTGCTGGTAAAAGTCTGGGTTTAACAGCCCGGGGCAGCTGCAGCATTTAACACTGTGAGCTGGGTTTGATCCTCCCGGCTTGGTTGCATCTGGTCATGCCCAACAAATAGACTTAACTTCTCATTTCCTTCGTAACTAAATGTACTTACTGTTCACGCCATCCACACAGCGCCCTGCAGAATGCTAAAAAATGTTAGAAGCAGTCCCTTACAGGGGAAACATTCCTTTCATGTACTAGATATCTTGTTTCTACAAGCATGCAGTTATATTTTATTTTTCATAAAAGTTCATCGTGTTGGTACAATGTAGTTGTAGTTCCATCACAACAGATTGTTCAGGGCACTACAGCAGGGGGCTAGTCCACTGGTAGTGCTGTGTGTTTGACCTTCCCACACTCTTTCTCACATGTGCTGAGTGCTATAAGCATAGAAAGAAGTACATGTATGTACCATTTTTAAAGCAAGGAATTCACAAAAAACTTTTGATATTCCTGAAAAGGTTTTCCAAATAAACAGTGCCTGTCTCCAATGAGGCTGTATGGTGACTGTCATAACATGTTATTCCCAAACATGGGCAAATGTCTTGACATTGAGTCTCAGTTGTAAAGAGTAATGACTTAATGCATCTTTACTATTCCCCGGTGCTGCCTGCAAAACCACTTAGTTTGCTCCACAGCCGTGCGTGTACGTGATTTATACTCATGATTGCAGGATGCTGACAAAGCTATAAATTAGGCCATATCCTTTGAGATTGCCCGGCTATCCCGTAACAGTGCTGACATGTGAATTTAGAGATGATACAAGTTGATACTAACATAATGTTTGTATTAACATTACAGGACTTAGGCAGGACCAGTTAAATGATAATCTTATAGCAATGTCCCTATTTGATATCATAGTGTGGTAGGATGTCACATGCCTGACCAGGGCTCAAAATCCATTTTTGGGGAATAGGTACACTGGTGCACCCAACCTAAAAAATTGTATGCACAAAAAATGTTCTGGGTGCACCATATAAGATAGAATAAGTACAATGTCAGCAAAACTAATTGCTTTTCATTTATAAAGAAAAGTACTATAACAATGATTTTGTTATTTTTCTGACACTAAGGTGTTAAGGATATGCTGTATACTACTGTAACAGTAACTACATCTACACATCTTTACATACGTAAACAGAGAAAAATAATAAAATATTATTTGGGTGCACCTATCCTGGTTTTGATTATGCTGCCTCCGGCTACCAACAGAAAAATAATGGGTGCACAGCTCCAAATTTGGGTGCACTAAGGTGCACATGCACCCAGTATTTCCAGCCCTGATGATACTACTTGTGAACTCGTCAAAAACCCTTTTATGACTTGCATTTTCCACGTGAGCTACTAAAAGCTCTGCACTTTGTCAACCTTTTTTCCGACTGCGTACTCCCGCGAGGGTAGTTCACCTTTCCAAAAGAGTACTTTCTCTGACCTATTATAGCATTAATGTTTGCTCTGAGAAATATTGCATTATGAAATCATTCCCTCGGTGATACTTTTATTGAAAAAGTAATTTGATAGGCTCTCCTCGGGGTAGGTGTCAGACAGCGTAATGTAAATTCTTGCTTCTCTTGCATTTTTACATAAACGTTAAGGAATTTCGGCTGCTGCATTGTTATTTGAGTTATTTGGAGTTATTTGAAGGTATGAAACTTGTACAGGTTGTGCGCAATGTTTGTTCTGCTTTGTTACAACTTAGTCTCATATGCAGGAAGACTACTTTACTGCTATCAAAGCTTCAACTGTTATAAGAAACGTGATCATCCTGGACATCAATGTGATTTTTTTATCTTTTTAATTTGCACCATAAGATTTAGGTGCAATGATTATCAAGATAGGAAAATTTGTTGCTTAGTTTTATGGTACAATGCACATATATGAAACCCAAGATGAAGTCAACATACTAAAGTTTCAAAACCAGATTAACCATACCAGAGTTAAGGTGAATTTCAACTTGGCTAAAATGACGATAGTAAAAGACTGTTGGTTCAAAGCTTGTGCATTTTGGTCATCTCAACACTTAACACCTCATGCATTATTAAGTACAGCATACTTTGTCAAGATTTCGCAGCAATTTTATTAAGCAGCCATACATGTAGGTCCTGGAAACCTGCGGTACTCCAAGGACTGATGAAGCCACACTGGAGATTTCATATCTTTTAGATTTAGATTTAGGTGCTAGTTTAATTATCAAGATAGGAAAATTTGTTGCTTGGAATTCTGTGGTACAACATGAATGAACCCCAAGATCAGGTCAGCATACTCAAGTTTCAAAATCAGATTAACTATACCAGAGTCAACTTGAAGGTGAATTTCAACTTGGCTTGGCAATTGGATACCGGTAGTTAAAAACTGTTGGTTTTTGCGTTTGTGCAAAAAATTTGCATTTTGGTCATCTCAACACTTAGCACATTTCTCATGCATAGTAGTGACTGCAACATGCTTTGTCAAGATTTTGTGGTAATCTCATCAAGCAGGTATACATGTTGGTCCTGGAAACCAGCGGTACTCCAAGGCCTGATGAACCCACACTGGAGTGCTATATTTTTTAGATTTAGATTTTAGGTGCTAATTTTTATTATCAAGATAGGAAAATTTGTTGCTGGGAATTCTGTGGTACAATGCAAAAAAGCCCCAAGATGAAGTCAACATGCTCAAGTTTCAAAACCAGTTTAACCATACCTGTCCAGAGTCAAGGACTGGTGAATT
The DNA here is from genome assembly GCF_001625305.1 of Branchiostoma belcheri. Lineage (NCBI taxonomy): Eukaryota > Metazoa > Chordata > Leptocardii > Amphioxiformes > Branchiostomatidae > Branchiostoma > Branchiostoma belcheri. The sequence continues at coordinate 1,068,514 of NW_017803854.1, read as the reverse complement.
TCAACTTGGCTTGGCAGTTTGATAGTTACACATTCCTTATGCATTATTGAACTTAAAGTACAGCGTACTTTGTCAAGATTTTGCAGCAATTTTATTAAGCAGGCATACTTGTAGGTCCTGGAAACCAGCGGTACTCCAGGGTCTGATGAATCCACACTGGAGTGCTATTTTCCTTCCGGATACATCCTCCTTAATTACATGATGAAACGGGAGTGCAGTATTCCCTTGATTAGACTCTGCTTGAACCTACTGGGGTGCTAGAGATTGATTTTCTTTGATCAATGCGCAGAGCTGTGGGTATATCTTCCTGAGAGGCATGCTCTTGGGTTTGTGAGACAAATTAATTAAATTGATATATCTGAGGTATACTGTTACTGTTTGTAGTAGTTTCCGATTGCTTCAAGAGGGGGCTATAAGTACTGGGTGAAATCTGAGGGCAAAATACACAGCAAACACTTTGAAATTCTTTTTGCAAACTTGTGTCTTTCATGTCACAAACTTGCTTTAATGTTGACTAAGGACACAAACTTGTTTAAAGTCTACTAAAGGGCAACTGGTAGCCTGCTTTGAACAGTATGCAACTTCCAAATTAAGTCAACTTACAGGAACTACTTTGCAATACAGTTTGATCCACTCACACATGGATGTGGCCGTCCTCAAGCACAGGACCTTTGACTTTGTATCTCATCCAATTAACTTATGTCCCTATCTAGAGTTTAAGTCAGGTACTCATTTTCACCTGAATCAAGTGAGGAGACATAAAGTACATTTTGCAAGGGCACAACATTGAGGCCTGCTAGCTATAGGGATTCGAACCCATTCTGAGTCGACAGTCTTCGCAGTAAGACTTCCCATGTGAGACTTTTTGTAGTGTTTGTGTTGTATATGTATTGCAAATGTAAATTTGTATTTGCAAGACAAGTAACAGTACTGTAAAAAGTCAGTGTTCTTCAGCATGTTTTTGTACAGGCTACGAGGCTGGTTTTTATGAATAAACTGTTTTTGAAACTTTTATCGCAACAACCCTAACCACAAGGCTTCCTTGCCAGCCGTAAAAATGTGATTGGTTTTCCCACAGAGAAATCATTAGGTGTCTAGAGCCTCTTCCTTATCCTTTCTCCCATTACCTGCCTGAAAAAATTGATTTCCGGTTTCAGTCTCCCATTTGGACTTGTAATCAACCCTGCTTTGCAGGCCGCAAGAGTCGGTCTATTACACAGAAGCAAAGTTTGATCCTATGTTTATGCACAAAGTATAAAGTGGGAAGAAGATACCTCTGTGAAAATTACGTTGAAAATTAAGAAGATTGCATTTTTTCCGAATGAAAATTTGCGTCATGCAAAAATTGCTTCGTCTTTTTTACCTCCTCTCCCATACCTTCAGAGTCTACTGTGAGATATAAATGGTCATCTTATTTTAGTAGTGTTTGAAGTGTTAAAAAAGCCTTCAATGGATGTATTTGGCCAGGCACCAAGCTGTGAAGCTTTATCGTAAATCTTCGGAATGACATTTTGCCTATAATCATTGGGTTGCCGTACTTCAAACGAGTGACATATCTATCCCATTGAAGTTTGACGTACATGTACATTTTCAAAGCAGGAGATCAAACAAAATTTAATTTTTAGCTGCCGGGAGAGAAGTACTGAAGTTAGCAGTACATTTGGGAAGTGACGTAGGTTCTAAATTGAAACTAACGTGATCAAAATGTTCACAGAGCCTACGAGAGGCAGATCTAATTTGTCTGAGTGTCTGACTTCAAAGTGATATCAAGTGTTCCCGAAGGGAGGGTTTAGAGTATGATGCCATCAAAGCTGTACCAGACATACTTTATTCATGGCACAGGGCCTGTAGTACATGTATATTCAATTCTCCAAGTATATCCAGATACAAATTGTTTTTTGTTCCGCAATGACTGTGTAGTAATAGGATGTCTGTGTGAGAAATTGGAGTTAGTGGAAAAATGATGATGTTTGCAAATTGTTGATAGTACATTTTTTTCAATTTTCCAAAGTTGATAGCAAATGGTAGCCTGGTATCCAGCCTTGTTAGCTTTAGTTCGCTACCCAAGATCCGCTCCCCGCCATGTTGACTAAAGCTAACAAGGCAGGATACCAGGCTAAGCAAATGGAGAGTGTGGAAATATTACAATCAGTCTAGTATTTATAACTACAATCATGTATATGACTCTCTTTGGAAGTAATTGGTGGACAAGTTTCAGCACCAAGGACAGCAATACATATGTACAGTTGCGGTTGACTATTCATCATTGTTGAGCAAAGGAAGTCAATAATCGATATTGCTTTGTGATTGCTCATATTAGCACCTTGAAAAATTGTAAAACAAATTGTTTATGTTATGTTTGCAAATCATTGATAGTACACTTTTTAACCATGTTGTGTTAAAGTTGATATTAAGTTAATATAGCAAAAGGACAATAATGGTCCAGTGTTTTTATTATCTCTCTTTAGAATTGATCGGTGGACAACTTTTAGGACCAAGGACAGCAGCTTGCACTTATTGACCAAGGGCAATCAACAATCATTATTATCATGAAAGTTCATCTGTGTTGGTAGTAATCATAGTAAAAGGTTGAACTTTATCACGTTGTGAAGTGATTGGTCATTAATTATCCTGATGAAGGCGACAGTGGTCGCTGAAAATTTGAGCCCTGTACAATTGTGTGTTGGAATAAAGTTCAACCTTTTACAACAATCATTATTGCTTTTTGATTAGCAACTTGAAAAATCTAACAAAAAGTTTACATTGTGCTTTCTCTCTCTGCCAGCTCCAGAAGTCTACATGACTGCTTTGGAGATGTGCAGGGGATACAGCTACAGTGTCGACTGGTGGTCACTGGGTGTTGTTGCATACGAGATGCTCAGGAGAAAGGTGAGAACCTTGATTAATACAAACTCTTCATTCTACATTATACAAAGTAAATCAAGGCTTATGCCACACACTATCACTCACTCACAGTCCAGTTTAGTGTCTGCCACAGTGACTATATAAATAATTATAATGTGAAAAAAAATTATGGAGGGAACTCTGGTACCAAAACGTTTAAAAGGAGCAGAAATAATATCAAAGTTTGAATTCAAAGTTTTTTTAGCATAACACTGCAGTAAACTCTGTGATACATACAATGCACATATACTGCATATAACAATTAAATGTTTCACTTTCTTATGTAAATGTCTGTTCTTTCTTCAAAGTTCACCTCATAAATGGTCCAAATCCCATTTCGTAAAATCTCAGAGTTGTTCATGTGAAAACAAAAAAACAAGTCTGTTGGAACGACGGCCTCTATCAATATTTAGAGGTTCTATATCATGCTGCAGGCAAGAAAGCGATGACTGACATTCATTTAAATAGATAGCGATGTTTCCTTTCCTGAACAGAGCCAGCTGAAGGTCAATTTAAGCTTTTCTATCATGGCCGTTGTGTAGAGACATGCCCAGCAGGGATACAGTTCATGCATGTATGAAATCTGCTGGCTGAGTCTGACCTTGGACAAGTGTGTAGAGGTCTCAGCATATATAATGTACAATCATTCATCAAGAAGTTTGACCAGACTAAAACTCAAGTGAACTGTTGTGTACACCAGACTGAAACAATGATTTTAATTTTGACGAATATTAATACCAAAACACACAACAAAAGTTCAGCTACACTGGGGAGCTTTCGAGACGTACTCTGTCTCCTCTTCAACCCAGTTAAGATCTCGTCTTGGAGTTCTCTTGTCACATGACTTGATAGGATAATCATGTGACAAGAGACAGTCGAATACAAGTTTCAGGTAGTGACGCCCTCTGTCTCTATAATGAAACAATGATCTTTTGTAGAAAAGGTTTGGCTGAAAATTTGGTAACAATGCACTGGTCTATTTGATTTCTTTTCTGTGTCCAGAATAGGCAACACCTGGGCAATCTTGCTGTTAGTAATTTGAATCAAGTGGGCTCTGAAAGTAAATCTACTTGCCAAGGGATATCATCTAATGCAAAAGTTTCCAACAGGACATCCCTAACCAAAGCTAGGCACTCATTTTCACCAGAGAGGAGTGAGGAAATAGGTGTTAAGTACAATCATGTACCTTAAATTCCAAGGGCATAAATGCTTTTAAAGTAGCGCTAAGAACATATGACCTCTGACCCTGACCTCACGGACAACCGACTGTCATTATTTGACAATACGACTATGCTTAACGATTTTGACTATTTGTTTTGGTTGTTCCGTTGTGTTTGTATGATTGATTATTTGTACCCTCTGTTTATATTATTTATTGTCATTTGCCACGATTGATCATTTGATTAATCTGTTTTATTTTGTTTAATCTTATTGTATTCCATGTTGTCCAATGTGTATGTTCTGTTGGGCTACCTTGGAAATCAGTCTTTCAGAGACTGAAGGTACCACCCAACTGTTTTTAAGAGCAATAAATAAATAAAAATATATCTGGGGCCTGCCAGGGATTCCAACCCAGAGCCTTCAGAATCAACAACTCTAAATAAGGCCATGTTGATTTGATTATATGGATGACATCCGCGCGCGCATGAATTTTCGGCCGTTTCCAAAAAAAAAAAAAGTTTTCAACCATACTGTAAATCGTACAAAAAAGTTGCAAAATGATCAAAAATATACCTTAAGTTACAAAAAAAATAAGTAAAAACTATACCAATGTCGTAGAATGCCAAAATCAAACGAAAAAAGACGAAATTGTAAGGAAATGAACTTGAAGATTAGATTATTCGCCAAACCATATTCTGTCCCATTTGTTCAATTTGTTCATCATACATCCTTTTTGCGGATGTGCTACTATATATGTATCGAATGGGATCACTTGAGCCGACGTTATTCCCCTTAACCCCAAAACAACCGACTGCACATTTTCTACTCTCCCGACTTCGCACCATCAAAACACGAAGATGTGTGAACTAGATTAATGGGGTACTCTACTACTTTACTGCTACCTCGTGAGCATGTCCATGCTCTTAATGTACCATGCTTATTTATGGAGTGACTAATAGATAAAAGCACAAGTATCCACTGATACACACGAGTGGTATCAGTCCATGCAGCAAATGAAAATCCACAATCACACATGCATAATATTCTATAAAACCAGCACATAGACCAGTGCAGGTTAGGTGCAGGTAGACATCAGAAATACCTGCACAGCTCCAATTTTACCTGCACTAAGGTGCATATGCCGACTCATTATTTCTATCCCTGTGTCTATATGCAACTGATGGCCTAGAACATCGTTAAGAAAGAGAAGGGGACCTTCCATGCCACATGTAGTATTCCCCTTACAGCTGCAATAAAAATGAAAATATTATCTTGAAAGTTCATCTTTGTTGGTAGAAGTCATTATGCAGCAAGTTTATGAAAATATGGTAATGTTTACAAAGCTTACCAACATGTTGTAAAAAAAATAACATTCAACCTTCTAGTAAACAAGGTAAACAAAATAAACATTTCTAGTAAAATATTAAACTTTCTTCCAACACAAAGATTACACAGAGATCAAATTTTCAATGGCCACTGTCACCTTCATCAGGATCATACGTTTTAAAGTGATTGGTCATAAATTATCCTGATAAAGGTGACAGTGGTCACTGAAAATTTGATCTCTGTGTAATCTTGGTGTTGGAATGAAGTTCAACATTTTGCTATGATTACTACCAACACAGATGAACTTTCATGATAAAACAAAATATTTGTGTTGTGTTTTCCCCAGAGGCCTTATCACATCCACACAGTGACATCTCTACAGGAGGTGGTGCACCAGTTTGAGACAACGGGCGTGCACTTCTCCTCCCAATGGTCCAAGGACATGTGCAATCTACTTAGGAAGGTGAGGACTGTTCTTTTCTTAAATTTTCTAGAAAATAGCTGCATTCTGCTGCCTCTTTGTGGCTTACACGAAATGGGGTTCGCCAGGCCTTCATCCAGGAAAGTCGTGTAAATAGTCCTTCCCGAGGGCACAAGATCCGTGACATGGCAGGGTTCGAACCCGAGAAATCTTGGTTCTGAACCGAACACTCTGCTGTTACGCCACATCCCCCTCTCTAAGATACAGCTTGCTAGGACAGCTGCCATTGGTCAAGGTAAAGGGCTAGGACAGCTGCCATTGGTCAAAGGGTTACAGCAGTTGCCATTGGTCAACGTAAAGGTCTAGGACAGTTGTTATTGGTCAAAGTAAAGGGCTAGGACAGTTGTCATTGGTCAAGGGAAAGGGTCAGAACGGCTGTCATTGGTCATGGTAAAGAGCCAGAGCAGTTGCCATTGGCCAAGGGAAAGGGCTACAGCAGTTGCCATTGGCCAAGGGAAAGGGCTACAGCAGTTGCCATTGGCCAAGGGAAAGGGCTACAGCATTTGCCATTGGTCAAGGGAAAGGGTCAGAACAGTTGCCATTGGCCAAGAGAAAGGGATAGAACAGTTGTCATTGGTCAAATTAAGGGCTAGGATAGTTGCCATTGGCCAAAGCAAAGAGCCAGAACAGTTGCCGTTGGCCAAGGGAAAGGGCTACAGCAGTTGCCATTGGTCAAGATGAAGGACCAGAACAGTTGTGATTGGTGAAGATGAAGGGCCAGAACAGTTGTGATTGGTTAAAGTAAAAGACCACAACAGTTGCCATTATTGGTCAAGGAAAGGGCCAAATCATCAGTTGCCATTGGTAAAAGTAAAAAGACATCCCTGCAATTTCAAAATGAAATGTTCCTAATTATTAAAGTTTGCACCAACTGCATTACATAATATATTAACATCAGCACCCTGGGGCTTGTGTAATTTGTTTTGTAATTAGTCCATGAAATGACAGCTTGATGCAATATTAGCCCAGCAAGTGAAGCATGACATGACAGTATTAATGAGGTTATATCAAAACATGAAAATCTTGCATGTGACTTACCATGAAGATTTGCCCTCAGTTTTATTCTGACGACAGTTGCAAAACCTGTTGTTCTCAGAGTACTGGTACCTTCTCTTTATAATTAATATCCAACCATAAACTGGTTATGTTACTGATAGATAATAAATATCTAATCTAGCCATAACATTATTGCTTTGCCTCGTTATTAGAGGCTTTTGGCATTTAATATCCCATATGGTCTAGTGGTTAGGATTTGGCGCTCTCACCGCCAAGGCCCGGGTTCAATTCCCGGTGTGGGAACCACTGTAAGAAGCAAGGAGGAGCCAGTAAAAACCCTTCTGGTCCCGGGCCGGGGTTCGAACCCACGACCTCCCGGGCACCAGAGCTTCATAACCGGACCCGTTTGCTGGATCAGTTGGTAGCGCCTATAAACCCGCCACTGTTACATTGTCACACTGGGTTTTATCTTTTTGTTGCTAAAGAAACTTTCAGCTTTGTCCATAACAGTTAATTTGTTCCTTGCCGCAGAATTACATTACGTTATGTAAAAAACATTTTAAATTCAAATTGGGGATCAAAACAAGGCAGTGCTTCAGTTGATTTTTGCGGTGGTAAGTTGCAGCATTATGGTCTAAATTTATGAACACTGTGTTACATGTATGTGCAGTGTGTACATGCAATTCAGCCTCTTGCTGAAATGTAGCAACATACATCACAGTGTATTGGTCGTGCTTTTGAAGCTGTAAAACATTGTCCATGTTCTGGAGCCAGTTGTTAACAGTCGATATTCACCACATAAATCATAATTCAGCCTATTGCCGGGAGGTAGCAACATACGTACATTACAGTGCATTGATCGTGGTTGTGAATTACCATTGATCTATTACTCTCATGTTCCCTGTGCCAGTTTTTGATGTTCACCACACAATTCAACCCAGCTATTGCTGCAAGGTAGCAACATACGTTACAGCTGTAATTGACAGAGCTTGTGATATAAGCCATTGATCTACAAATGTATTACTCTCATTTTCCCTGTGCCAGTTGTTCATATCCACACAATTCAACCTATTGCTGCAAGGTAGCAACATACATTACAGGTGTTATTGACAGAGCTTGTGAAATATACCATCTATTATCATAAAGATCTATTACTCTCATGCTCCTTTTGCCAGTTTTTTTATATTAACCACACAATTCAGCCTATTGCTGCAAGGTAACAACATACGTTGCAGCTGTAACTGACAGAGCTTGTGATATAAGCCATTGATCTACAAATGTATTACTCTCATTTTCCCTATGCCAATTGTTCATATCCACACAATTCAACCTAGGTAGCAACATACGTTATAGGTGTAATTGACAGAGCTTGTGAAATATACCATCTATCATCACAAAGATCTATTACTCTCATGTTTCTTTTGCCAGTCGTTCATATTCACCACACAATTCAACCTACTGCTGCAGGGTAGCAACATACATCACAGGTGTAATTGAGAGTGCATGTGAAATAAATTTGATATAGATTGTATTACTCTCATGTTGGAGCTACATGTATTTGACTCATTTGCATCAATCTTGTTTTGACTTTGTCTAAATTTTTAATAATGTCTTTACTCTATTTTCATATTATTGATAGTTGGTGATTGTGATCTTGATCTCACCAGTGTCATCTGAAATGTCTGACAGTTTCCAAAATCATTTCCAGCTGCTTGAGTAACTGTTTTTTGGCGTATCTCATTACATGAATGTCTAACCTTCACTGACATAACAGCACATTGATTATGCTTGTGATTTTTGTTAAATAAACCACTGAGATCTACATTAAAATCTTGCAACTCCCCTGTTCCCCCATGCAGTTGTTGTCAGTTGATATAGACCAGAGGCTATGCAGTCAGTGAGTCAGTCATCTTACGTATTACAGTTTTCATGTAGTGTACCTTCGGGCCTGGTCACATACGTAATGTGAAATAAACCATTGATATGTAATCCTCCTGTTCCCCCCTGCAGTTGTTGTCAGTTGATATCGACCAGAGGCTATGCAGTCTGTGTGTCAGACTGTCATGGTCACATGTGCAACAACTCGACCAGAGTCCATAGTTGCAAAGCTTAAGCTTTAAGTTCCAACACAAGAGGGAACTCACCATAAATTTTCGGTTGAACTGTCAGATGAATGATGCACTTACTGACTATCCGGAAGTCGGGACCGTGATGATGTCAGAAGTGCATCAAAAGTGGCTGTTTTGGGCATGCAGCATTCATTGTGCTTGACAATCATGAAATGAGCCATTGAGATATAACATAACTCCGTTTTTCCCTCAGTTGTTGTCAGTTGATATCGACCAGAGGCTATGCAGTCTGTGTGAGATGAAGCAGCACTCGGCCATGGCAGGCTGTCATGATCACATGTGCAAGTTTTTTTCACATGCAGGGGAACATGAGTGACGCATCTTGAATTCAGAGCTAGACATTTTTTCATAACCATTGATATATTACTCCCCTGTTCCCACAGTTGTTCAGTTGTTGTCAGTTGACATTGAGTTGCGTTCATGCTGTGAGGTATTAACTATCATTTAACAGCACATTGATTACGCTTGAGATTTTTGTGAAGTACATTTTGTACTAGACTAAGCAAACTATTGATACACAATTCCCCTGTTCCCTTAGTTGTTGTCAGTTGATATCGACCAGAGGCTATGCAGTCTGTCTGAGTTGAAGCATCACTCGGCCATGTCAGACTGTCATGATCACATGTGCAACAACTCCTAAGAAGTTTTTTTACATACGTCAGAACACGAGTGACGCATATTGAATTTAGACATGTTTTTAACTTTCATTATATTCCCCCAGCTGTTGTCAGTTGACATTGACTAGCCTTATTGCTGCAAGATATCAATGGTAACATAACAGCACATTGATTGTGCTTGTGATTTTCATGACATAAACCATTGAGATCTAACTCCCCGTTCTTTTCTTTTTCATTGAAACATATTGACAAAACATGGTGATGGCACACTCAAGTAACACTTATGTTCATACCACCAACACATAAGACAAATTATAATACATAGGACAAGCAAAGCACAAATTAACATAGTACTTAAACGATGAACAAGTCAACAAACATATCCAAAGACTGACAGGACCAACATGCTATGAATTCCCCTGTTCCTACAGTTGTTGTCAGTTGATATCGACCAGAGGCTATGCAGTCTGTGTGAGATGAAGCAGCACTCGGCCATGTCAGGCTGTCATGATGACATGTACAATTTTTTTTTACATGCAGGAGAACATAAGTGACGCATCTTAGACACATTTATAACCATTGATATATTACTCCCCTGTTCCCCCAGTTGTTCAGTTGTTGTCAGTTGACATTGACTAGTCTTCTAGCTGCAAGGTATCAACAATTGTAACAGCACATTGAATATGCTTCTTGTGATTTTTGTGAAATAAACCATTGACATACAACTCCCCTGTTCCCCCCTGCAGTTGTTGTCAGTTGATATCGACCAGAGGCTATGCAGACTGTCTTGATCACATGTGCAACAACTCCCAAGAAGTTTTTTCACATGTGCGAGATCACGAGTGACGCATATTGAATTTAAAAGTGGCTGTTTTGGGTATGCAGCATTCATTGTGCTTGACAATTATGAAATAAGCCATTGAGATATAACATAACTCCCTTGTTCCTACAGTTGTTGTCAGTTGATATCGACCAGAGGCTATGCAGTCTGTGTGAGATGAAGCAGCACTCGGCCATGTCAGGAGTCGACTGGGACGGCCTGCAGGCTCGCACCCTCCCATCACCGTTTGTGCCACCCGTGAGTCATCCTATTTATGTGTTTATATGATACTTAATGTTGATTCATCCATCATGCACTGTATATTAAGTCCCTGTCACTCATTCACAATCAACTGGTGCAATGGCCAAGTGGGTAGAGTGTTCGCCTTGTATTCGGTAGGTCGTAAGTTTGATCCCTGGCTGAGTCATACCAAAGATTTAAAAATGGTTCATACTGGTTCCTCTGCTTGGCACTCAGCATTTGAGAAAGAGTGTGGGAGTTAAACACGCATTGCTACCGGCATCTTACATATTACAATTGTCATGTAGTGTACCTCAGGGCATAGTCACATGCGTCATGCATGCAATCAGTGTTCACTAGCTCTGAAGAAGACTCATATACAGATCCTCCAGGGTGTATGAGATAGCTTGCCACATGAGGAGTAACCAAGAGTAAGTTTAGGCAGGAGTTGATAGGGTAACGTTACATATGTAGATAGTTGCAGTAATGCGGTATACCAGTAGTCAAGTGAATTGGCACATGTGGTGTTAAGTTTTAAAATGTAGATCTATGCATGAAGCTGTATGTAAATAATGTTACGATTTTGATGTAGGTTGTATGATGTATGTCTAACTCCAGGAAGAGTAGCTATGGTCTGTTTGTATGCTTGCTAATGAAGGAAAGCACCTACATGTAAAGCACCTAACTAGGAGCTTTCTTCCATAAATAATTTCATAAGGTTGCTGAGTGATTGAATATCACAAAGTTCTTGGTTCACAACAACTTGTTTACAAGAGCTGACCCCTTGTGACAGAAGAGACTGTCTTATATCTGTGTTGAATAAACTCACCAACCTCCAAACCAAATTATTTACGTATGTCTCTCTAGAAGGACCACCTAAACTGCGACCCAACGTTTGAGCTGGAAGAGATGATTATAGAGTCTAAACCTCTGCACAAGAAAAAGAAGAGACTCGCCAAACAGCATTCACAGGACAGGAGACAAAGCAACAACGTAGGTTCATAACTCTCCATTAGAAAACTGTCTATTGTCCTCTGCATTGGAGCCGGCATAAGTTTAAAAGAATTGAGTGTGCGGTCATCATATCTTGTGTTAAATGTTGGAGTAAAAAAAGAAACTGTCTCTACTTCTAGAGATCTTGCAAGATGATAGGTACACTACTGTTGATAAGTGCACATTCTATATATTATGTATATTGCAATTGTGTATTTTTGCATGAAAGATGAAATATTCAGCATTTGCTTGCAAACGTTTGCCTAGTGTTTTTAGTGCATATGTTTTCGGACAGTGAAAAATTTATAATTTACCTTGAATATTTGTAGTCTTTTTCTAAATTCTTTACACGTCTTCTGTGAAGCACTGTGATTCTTTATCCAGAAACTGTCTTACCAAAGGATTGAGAAAATAGATTTAAAACTAAACGCACTGTAGAGATTAATCAAAATCCTCGTATGGTGTTTTCTTATCCCTGTGTGCAACACACGTTGCAGGCAGAGTTACAAAACCCACTACAGCCCCAACTGGACCAGCTACAGAGACAATTCAAAGTGTACAACAGAGAAAGGTAGGAGCAACCTCCACTTCTTTCGGTCATACTTGGTCTATTGAAAGTGATTTTAAGCAATCCACATATTTTTACGTTACTTCTGTTGTTTGTTTTTGTTCAGATTCAATGCTGTTTTCTGTTATGATAGACTTTCATTGAATAATATGAATTTGGATTATAAATATGTTGAGAAGTTTCATAGTAGGACAAAATGCACAGATATCTTTGCATGGTTGTATACAAAAGCTGAGTAGTAACAATAAATAACCTCAATATACATTAAAAGCCTTTCAAGGTGAACTGCACAAACTATGTACATGTACCAAATATGCCATTTGTTAGCTATAGATAGCAGTCATTATGAAAAATAGCTCCAGGCCAAATTAGTGCCCAAATTACCCTTATCTAGCCCGTTGGAATCTCCGTCACCGAATGCGATGACGTCTTTAGTCTTGTAGTCGTGCCTCCCATGCCTGCCGGGCAGCCAGATCATGTTATATCAGACGATACAACAAGGGTGTAACGCACAGGCTCTGCCTCTAAGTGCATGTACTTCGGCAGGGCTCACTGATGTTATCTGTAACTACAACAGAAGAGGGTGCATGAAGCTAGCGGTCTACCCCTGCCCTGCCCACGCAGAGCAATTTACTAACAGACCTAAGGCCACAGCAAGTAAATTTTATGGATGACATCCTCCGCAGACTCCAAATCTAATACGAGCGGGCGAAAAAAAAAACAAGACGGGCCGAAAAAAACAAGATTCCTACATTTTAAAATTTTGACTCAATCATGGTACAACTGGTTTTAATTCAGTGGGGACATCAGATATTCACAGCCAGCCACACATATCACTGCATCAAAGTAAGAAACAAAACATTAAATAAGAGTCTTTAATTTTCTCTCCTCTCTTCATATGTATCTGCCATCCACCTCCCGGCGTGGCAACAGACATCTTTAATATTAGGCAACAAAATTCCTTGTTTTTTTTTTTTCAAAATCAGCCAAAAATCAATGCGCGCGCTGATGTCATCCATAAAAATTACTTGCTCTGGCCTAAAGGCGATGCTAATGCATTTCCCTGGCATCGCAGCGCCTCACATCTTGTTCTCTGCGTGGCGAGATTCAAAGGTTTTTGCGTAATGCCAGGATTGAAAACCTATTTGGTGGGTGGATAAGTCCTACGTTTACGGCAGGCGCATGAAAAGGTCTGTCTGAAGTGGGGATCGCCAGTGTCACCTTGCTGTTGTGATATGATATATTTCTGTCAACCCGTCTGGGTCCTTTATTCCATGGATGAAAGCCAGTGTGGTGTTATGACTTAAGTGCAAACGGATCGTAGCCTGGAGTCAGTATAAAATGTGATTTTCCTTCACCTTGCTTGATGTCGTGAAATGCGTCCACTGACATCGTCCCTGCTGCCTGACACTTAAACCAATACATAGCCACTGCCAAAATTTTATCCCAGCATGGCAAAGGTTAAAAAAGGAACCTGCCTATTTGTTAGGGAAGTAGAATCTTGATAAAGCCCCCGTTCTTTGTTACAAATGGTCAAAATATGGTAGAAATTGTGATGTAGAAATGAGGAAGGGACAACCAACAATCCATCCATGTAAACCCTAGTCCCTGGTGCTGAAACAAACCTACCCACCCACCCAAACACACACATTCCTGTCCTTGGTGCTGAATGAAACTCACCACCCTCAAACACACATCCCTGTCCTTGGTGCTGAACTACACACACCCACACACATCCCTGTCCTTGGTGCTGAAGTACACCCACCAACAAACACACATCCCTGTCCTTGGTGCTGAACTACACCCACCCACAAACACACATCCCTGTCCTTGGTGCTGAACTACACACACACACAAACACAAAAACACACATCCCTGTCCCATGTGATGAACTACACACACACACACACACACACACACACACACACACACACACACACACACACACACACATCCCTGTCCTTGGTGCTGAACTATACCCACCCTCAAACACACATCCCTGTCCTTGGTACTGAAGTGCAGAAATACCTCCGCCCACAAACACACATCCCTGTCCCTGTAAGTGATAATCTAAACCCATTTGCTAGCCTTAGATCCAGACCAAAGTGTAACACTCTGTGTATACAGGAGACCCAGACATGCTTTCAACTGCACAGATTTATGTGGCTCCAATACAAAGTACCCTAATTGCCCTTTAGCTTGTTCTTTGACATCTCATCCCCTCCTGAACGGCTCTCATGAATCTGCTGGGATGAAAATCTCCAGCTTTGAGCCTATTCTATCCTGTAAGCCAATGTTTCTAAATACATATTAATTTTATAGACATTCAGAATTCAGAGATTTTCTTCTGTTTGCTCTCAAAATAACATGTTTTGTAACATCTACCCTTGCAGCCTTAAGCCTATTCTATCCTGTAAGCCAATGTCTCTAAATACAAATTAATTTTATAGACATTCAGAATTCTCTCAGAGATTTCCTTCCACCTACGCTGTAGTAAAGGATACTATTCTATCCTACAACTCAGTGCAAGCCAACATTTCTAAGTACAGATTAATTTTATGGACTATTAGAATTCAGAGATTTTCTTCAGCTTGTGCTGCAGTAAAGAATCCGTCCTCTTGAAATAGTCATAACTTTTCAACAACATGTTTTATAACATCAAACCTGGTGGCTAAAAAGGTCTAAATATAGATTAATTTTATAGACTTTAAGAATTCCAAGATTTTCTTCATCTTGTGCAGTAGTAAAATTAGGGATCCATCCACACGAAATCATACGTCATGACTTTTCATAACATCTAGTATCCATGCAGCTTAAAAGCTAGGAGATTACAGCATCTATCGCTGCCCTTTTGAACAATCCTCCCCCACTCCATCAGTTTGACTCTCCTTAGCAGGGGATCAGCAGATGACCTTTCCCACCGCTAAGCATCGCCGTCTTAAACGTCTATCTATCTTCACTTAGGGAGACCTGACCTTGTGGCAAGGCCTAGGGAAAAAGTGTTGTGTTTCCTGACTGACCCTAGAAAAGGCTGCCAACCCTAGGCGTTTTTGTGGACCCTGCAAGGGACAGATCTTTGGAGCTGATGAGCTTGTTTTAGCTCCATGATCTGAGGGATGAAACATTGTACAAATTATCAAACCGTCAGATTTTTTCAGGACTGAAACAGGAAACACAGCATTCTGTTCCAAGGCCTAAGCATCAATGTCTTAAACATCCATCTATCTTCACTTAGGAAGACCTGACCTTGGTGTAATGTTTGGCCTAGCTCATTGCTGTAAGGCCTAGGGGAAAATGTTGTGTTTCCTGTTTTAGTCCTGGAAAAATTAGGGTCGGTAGGTAGGGATTATCTTTTTTTTATCTTTTATTTTTTATTAGACTTTGGAAATCTCTATAGTGATCCAACTTAGACAATACAGTATGTGGACACTTATATTTTCAATGTCAATGTTAGAAAACCAATTTTACCAGTACAAGGTGTTTATCACCCAGGTGTCAGATCAGATCATGGAGTTAAAGGTTAAAGCTCGAAAAAATTTATATCCCATGCAGGGGTCCACCCAAAAAAGGCTAGGGTCGGCAGGTTTTTCTAGGGTTTCGGAAAACAAGAAACACAACACTCTTTTTCTTAGGCCTAATATCTGGCCTAGCTCATTGCTCTAAGTGCCCAATAGGGACAAACCATCATAGCTTTCATTTTTATGTTTTTCTCTTAATATTCAGTCATGACATGTATTTTTCTCATTCTCTAGTGTGTTTTCTTTTTTTTTTAATCGATATATTTCCAACCTAAAATTTTTGCTGCTGCCTCTTTGCAACCAGTGTCTTCTAAAGTAGAAGATACAGAAGATGTAAAATGGATGTTGGGCCATTACAGTGAACCCTTTTAGGCTGTTACCAAATGCGCTGCTCTTTTCCTCTTGACAGGAGAAAATTCGGCCATGATATCAAGTTTTTTTTCTCATTCTCTGGTGTGTTTTCCTTCTCTTTTTTTCATTATCTCCAACCTAAGATTTTGCTGCTGTCTCAATGCAACTACATGTAGATTCTTCCAAGCTGGAATATAGATGTTGGATCATTAACGTGAACCCTTTTAGGCTGTTACCAAACGCGCTGCTCTTTTAAATTCCTCTTGACAGGAGAAAATTCAGCCATGACATCAATTTTTTTTTCTCATTCTCTGGTGTGTTTTTCTTTTCTTTTTTTAATTTCTTTTTCCAACCTAAGATTTTTGCTGCTGTCTCTAAGCATGATAGGGTCTTCCAAGGTGGAAGATTCAGACAATGTAAAATGGATGTGAACCCTTTTAGGCTGTTACCAAACGCGCTGCTACTTTTCCTCTCAACAGGAGAAAACAGGAGGAGCAGGCAGCGGCCGACAGACTGGACGCCGGGGTTCCCGAGAGGAAGCGCTCGTTTATCGACTTAATGGTCAGGAGAAGCGAGCGGAAGGAGTCCACGGTCAAAAATCCGAACGCGGGGGCGCATCTGAAAGTGGAAGAGGGATAACACGATGCCAGGGCTCGAAATTCATTTTTGGGAACTGTAGGTGCACTGGTGCACCCAAGCTAAAAGATTAGGTGCACAAAAAATATTTTAGATGCACCATGTAAGATAAGATATTTATTAAGCAGAATGTCAGCAAAAACTATAATTATGTTTCATTTCAAGAAGTACATAGTAATTACTTCACATTTAACATCTTTACATACGTTAAACCTAAGAAAATATTTGGGTGCACTGGTGCACCCACAGAAAAAAACTGGGTGCACAGCTCCAACTATGGTCCATGTGCACTTAAAGGTGCACATGGACCCAGTATTTCGAGCCCTGCGATGCAAGGGCAGGACACTTTGAACACTACAGCCCTGTCTAATGGACTGTGAGACAACAGGCAAGCCCGTATCTGATGCAGACGGTCGGTACAACTCCTGTGGATGCAAGCTGCAGGTCAGACTCAGAGGAAGATCTTATTGGCAAGACCTCAAGACTACATTTGTACATTGCTATGTTTCACATTCTCGTTAAGATTGTACAAGTCCTTCAGGTTGTGTGTTAAAAAGATATGGTACACATTTTGCAATGAATGTAGTGTTCCTCTAAATCAGAGGACTCAGAGGAAGATCTAGGCAAGACCTCGAGACTACATTTGTACATTGCTATGTTTCCCATTCTCATTCTTACGAGAAATGATAGACTAAGTACATGTACCTAAATCAGAGTCCTTCAGGGGGGATGTTAGAGATATGGTACACCCGTGAATAGTTTCATCAGGTTGGTAAGACACTGCATGGGTAAAGAGACTCTTTTTACACAACCATGTCTTTTATGCATCTGTAGCAGCAACACCTGTGCTGCAATGCAATGTGAACCATTCAGAATTGCCCTGAGGAAGGTGACAGATGGTCACTGAAACATCGGCTGAATAAAAGACTTGGTTGTGTAAAAAGAGTCTCAGTTTTTACTCTGATATGGTGCACATTTTGAAATGAATGAAGTGTTCCTCTAAATCAACTTATGGTCATACAACATTGTCTCCATTATAGATCACACAGGAAAGGGCAAGATTTGAAACAGGCTTGTTTTTTTTCTGATCTGATCTTTGCACGTTTTTTCAACAGAAGTATTACGTAAATGCCAACAAGTGTGGCGCTTCCAGAGCTGAAGCTTGAAGTTTGGCGTGTGTGTTGAACAGCTACATGTAACGTTACCTACGGACTCTTGAATGCTTCAAATCAGTGCTATGTCACTGGTAGAAAATGTATAGGTACATTAAGATAGCAAAATCCAAAATTGTAGCAGGCTAGCTTTTTGTGTTTTTTTTTGTGGTTGGGGCATTTCTTATTTATTAGTCAGTTGCAAAGGATGTTTTATGTCCTTTGGTAACATCCTGGTCGTGATGCTCCAGTGAGGGGTTTTGACCAGTACATAGAAATAGAAATAGAAACTGAAGGTGGACTATGCAGAGTTTAGCTCTATCTAGTGTAAAGATCCAGTGCATGGGGGGTGGGGCACGCCATGATTCAATCACGTTAAATCATGTTACCTTAGTTTATAGTTTACTTTCCATCTCATATCTTGTCCAAAATCTTGCATAGTCCATCCTTTAAAACAAAAAATAAGGCTCAGTATTTATTTACATACAATTCACATATGATTAACAGTATTTAACTGCATATTAGTAATATTATATATCGGGAATGTGCAAAAATGTAAAGAATGTGTATTTTTACCAATAAACGGAAAGTAACAATTTTCAGAGGGCCAGAAAATGAGATTAAAAATGTCATTGAGATTTACTTATGCTGGAGCAAGGTACTTAGTACATGTATTCAATAGAAGGGCAAAGAAGAACACATTGTACAAAAGTTTTAAACTTCCTCATGCTGGTTACAGAGTGTCCAACTGTAGCTGATTCCCTCTGTATGCCTTCAAAATGATGGTAGACACAGCAGTTTGTATATACATTGTATCTGTCATTGTATACAATGACTATGTTTTGTATAACATTATATCTGGATAGCTATGGTCAACAATTGCCCTCCTATAAAAGTTCTAATTAGATAAGTCTTCACACATATAAGGCCTTCACTAACAAAGTTATGTCAGGTAAAAAGAATTCAAGACAGAGACTCAAACACAAAAATGGTAACAGGCTACTGACTGTCTTGAAGATTAATTAAAAAAGAAACTTTGTGCTTAATTGTTTTTAAACTCCAAGCAGATGTTTCACAAATAATGGTTTTCTGATAACCCCCAATTTCTGACAGGGTTTTTCACTAGTGAGAAGACCAAACTGATCAGGAAACCTAAATCTATCCTCATGTCTGCTGATAAGAAGAATATACAGTTTTTGAGAAAATGATAATCAATTTACAATATATGAACCTAGCAAATGTTATAGCCAGACTACCTTCAAGTATTGGTACAGTTACTGGTTATGTCATCTGTTGTTGACATGCATATTTATTCCAGTTTTCACATGAAATGCGGCAAGTACAATGTATGTATCGGTTGTGTGAAACGTTTTTATTCTGTTTGAGATATTCCAAATCTATATATATTTGACATGTATAAAGAGTGTTGCTACAGGAATATATAGACAAGTGTTTTTGAGTGTATATTATTAGGTGGCTTGTCTGACTGACCGGTAAAGGAAGCAAAGAGTTGGTCACTACACGGTAGAACTGCGTAGTTGTTGCTGTAGATTTGCGAAATGGACTGCTTTTCTTACATAGAGCCAAGTTGCAGTGTTAGTTATCAGATGCAGTATATTTGGAAGCGTGTACTACTAAGGCCACACCAATTTAATTTGTTGGTTCTCGGATTTTTTCAGAAAACATATGAAGTGACAGGGCAAAAAAAAATAAAAATAAAAACAGCTCTAGGCATCCTATTATAGGCTTAAATGCTATGGAATGAGCCATGAAGTCAACACAAAAGGCTGGGTTAAAATTTAAACATTGAATTTTGAACTTTTAATCAAACCACTGCAATGATAGATGGGAAAACTGTAACAACTAGGAAGAAAAGGACTTTCCTCAACTGTTGGGGGCAAAACATTGAGCATTTTTCAGTTGATTCAGGACCAGAATCAAATTTTTTTTTTTTTTTTGCAAATCAGAAAAAAACGAAGAGGCGAATCCGAGAACCAACAAATTAAATTGGTGTGGCCTAAGTACTAGTAGATAAAGTAGCCAGTGCCTGATTAGAAATATCACAGTGTTAACTTAAAAGTCAGAAACTCTTCAGTGGGACAAAGTGACGATTTAATTTATGCAAAAATATGAATAAAGTCAGCCAAAGACACTGCAGGATTGTGACATTTTATCTTAGGCCACAGCAAGTAATTTTTATGGATGACATTGCCGCGCGCATTAATTTTCGCCTGATTTTGGGAAAAAAAACAAGAAATTTTGTTGCCCTCTGACAGAGGTCAACATACCGAAAATGGGCAAAGATGTCTGTTGCCACGCCCGAAGGTGGATGGCAGATAACTATAAAGAGAGGAGACAAGAAAAGGCTCTGATTTAATGTTTTGTTTATTACTTTAATGCAGTGACATGTGATGCTGGCTGTGTATATGCGATGTTCCCACTGAATCAAAACCATTTGTACAATGATTGAGTCAAAATTTTAAAATGTAGGAACCTTGTTTTTTTCGGCCCACCTTGTTTTTTTTCGCCCCCCTCGCATTAGATTTGGAGTCTGCGGAGGATGTCATCCATAAAATTTACTTGCTGTGGCCTTATTGTGGAATATTCATAGTTTGACATCTTCTCTTGCAACTTGTGAAGGTCAAGAAATGATCATGTATTGACAATATCTCTAATATCGGAAGGTACGAGCAAGGGCACAAAAGGACAGCAAGACTGTCAATGCAAAAGGACGTTCCCATGGCAACAGTGGTCTGTTAGTGTTTACTGGAATTCCTAAGTTAGCATTTCTGAGGACATTGCCTTCAAGTTGGTTTTCCCGCTTATACAAATTCCCGCAGACACATTTCTGTCCATTGGCATTCCTTTGGACCATTGGCACAATCTGTAGTAAACATTCCTATCAGATAGAACGTCCTTGATGGGACGAACAACATTCTTGTGCTGCCTATACCATTAGGCTCGCTCATGCATGAGGCGTCGCCAAAAACTAAAACGTAGTACAACGACGCCCTCTGGCGGATGATGCAGGGATAGCAGAATGAAGAAATATTCACGGAAAGAGATGGGGCCCTTTGACCAGCCTCTTTGCAGGCCCCGCGGCGGTGGGGAAGGGTTTATAACGCGTTATTTCAATATACCCGGCCATCCGACATAGCCGCCGAGAGAAGATTCCACTCGGCGGAGTAGGATGGCCGGCTATATCAAAATAACGCGAAAAACTCTTCCCCACCGCCGCGGGGCCTGCACAGGAGGCTACCCTTGGACGTATTACCTCGCCTTGGTGAAGCCGTCCAACGTCCAAAAAAGGTCAGATGCAGGAAATGGGGTCCTAGAAGCAACTGGCAGTTTCAAAGGAACAATTTTTGCTCACTTAAACAAGAAATTCACAAAAACTTGAGAGATTTGCAATCTTCAGTTTCTCGTTATGTTTTTTTTTTCAAGATTTCAAACGTTTGGAGCCAAAAAGATGTCATCATTCTTGATGTCCCCCGTTCAAGGAACCAACAGGGGGTCAGCCTCAGAAGCCAGTACCGGTGTCTTACTGTGCTGCACGTGGCCCAGTATGTCCAAGTATTTCTGCTTGTTTGCCTCGCTGGCTTTGGGTTTGTACACGTAAGAACCGATCAACACAAAGAAGAAGAAAATGCACAGACCCAAGGACACCCAGGGCAGCACATCCTTTGTTGTCATCTGAAAAGTAAAATTGAAAAAATAGCCATGATCCTTTTTTTTTTAATCTCCAAGCAGATTCTGTGGGACAAGGCTTATCTGTATTGGCTGTCTGTATCCATTGGCCTCCCCAAGGGTGGCGGACTGGATACTGCCTGGCCAATAATATATATTTGATAATGTCTTGCATCCACCCAAAGTGAGCTGCTAGGAGAACGCCTTTTCAGATATATCTAACGATTAACAAATTGTCATCATGATGTTGCTATGATACAACTGATGAACTGATCAATAAATGTATTTGTTTTCTTGTTAGTGATATATTCATTTCATAGAATAAAATAAAGATGTTCAATTTATGATCAGCTAGCAGACCTCAACCAAATTCTAGCTCTACAGATAACAGAAAACGTCCAGTGCCAATGGTTTCTAGTTGGTCAAGAACTTAATTTGTTAATTCCAGCTCCGTAAAGTTCATCTTAAAACAGCACGTACCAGAACGAAGGCCAAAACGCATCCACACAGTGCAAGCGCGAACAGTATAGAGAGAATGTAGCGGATCCACGCCCACAGGATGGTCGCTCCTGCTATCTCAGGCAGCTGGATAGTGGTCCCGTCTTTCAAGAACAGGTAGCTGAAATATAGTTTCGTAAGAAATGTATGATACGTATGAATAAATTAGTATGATTATTATGATGATGATGTAGCCAAGCCTGAGTTACTAGTAAAGGTTTTTTTTTTAAATTTTAGAAGTTGGCACCATGTAAACGCATATACGTACCATATGCGCGTTAAAATGACCATATTCACGCCATATACGCTTTATAATGGCTTCTACCAATACAGATATATATTTAAAGATACTGGCGCGTTATTGGCATAAGTCACCTGCTCGGGTCAACGTCCTACTACCAGACTGGACTTTAACCTGTTTGTCTTGCAAAGGTGTGGTGGTCAAACCGAGTTTGATATGAGTCTATTGAGATATTTATCTTCAAAGCAATAGCTTTTTAGCTCAAGCCAAGATCGTGGAAAGACCCTGCATGCATGTGTAGACTCCCTAGGCCTCGGATCTGGTCTCCACCAAAAACGCGGGTTAAAAACAGTAAATTTTAGCCAAATAGCGAGACTACTTGGCCGGGAGAGTTTAGCCACCATAGAGTTCATTTGGGGACATTAACCCTCCCCCAGACTGACTCTCCTGGCCAATTCTTCTTCCCTTTCTCGCCGAATTCTACGGTCCGTATAACCCCCGCAGGAAAGCCTGGTGGTGGCTACCCCAGACCCAAGGAGCCTACCTTTCTTCCGGCGCACAGGGCATGTACGAACAGTGGTAGAACTTGGTTTGAACGAAGGCCTCCTGCCCGTCCACCATGAAATAGTCGGACTTTCCGAACAGCCTGGTTCCGTATCGTATGATGAGGATCATGGTGACGACTGTATTCCAGTGTGGGGGTTATCAGAACTAGAAATAGTGGGCTGTCTAGCCGCCAAACTACTTTATGTAGCGTGGAACGTCCGAGTAGTGTCGGCCTTACAGCTTTCTGTTGACGATTGTTTACACAGACCTGCACGTGGGGCATAGAAGTCACTAACCCAACACTACGTCTGCAGAACGTACTGCACTTGCGCGAAGTCCGGAACGTAACACGGCACGGTACTTTACAGAACGTATCGTTCATTGTCCAGTGTCATGGCTGAAAAATTGTGCACATTTGTCTAAAAGCACCAAATGTGGTACACGTGAGATAAATATTGATTTATTTATCTATTTCTGTTTTATTTGAACAGGGTAGAGACCTCAGTGCTATTTAAAAACACTGCTTTTCAGGAATGCCCTGTGACAACAAGTTACACATGAAAACAATGAAACCAGCATAGTATAGCTGAATACACAAGAATAATACACAAGAATATTGTCCATACACTTTAACCCTAGCAATGTCAAGCAATTTGGCAGCTGCAAAGATGTTCGTACATCTTTAACTGCGTCAACAAGCGAGAAGAAGCTGAACCTGTAAGTAGTAGATCACATCAGTTTATATAGTATGTAAATGTCATTACTGTTTTCTTTTCCCTGTTTACCCATGACCTGTACTTAGTTCGTTAGAGCACAAGCGTACAATAAAGGTCTTTCATTCTATGTAAAGAGGGAAGGTGGTGTTAGCCTGGGTACTATCCTACTTGTATGCCGGGGCTCCCACACTCGCTTCCCTAGCAAGTACTTGCTAGGGAAGCGAGTGTGGGAGCCCCGGCATACAAGTAGGATGGTACCCAGGCTAAGGTGGTGTCTGCCTTCTTGGCATAATTAACTGACTCTCAGTGACCATGATCTTGCATTTCGACGAGTTGGACAGCTTCCTGATCGGGGCTGCCGTGATCCGCGGCCTCGGCAGCCGCCAGCTCTTGTAGGAACCGCTGCACCACCACCAGGCCGACCATGTTGAGGTACTCCTGCTTGCTCTTCTCGCTGGCTTTCGGCTTGTAGACAGTGAGCAAAATGGCGGCGAACAGACACACGACGGACAACCCAAGCAGCGCCCACGGCCACGTTACATCAGAATGTCCCTGGAAGGGAAATTTTGTTTTAAATATTTAAGTGCACGCCACAACTATGAAGAAACACAGTCTAATAAGAAATAAAACTGCATGATTATATGGCTCTCTCCAATGCAACCTGGCCAGGAATTGGGAACATCAATGAGTATCGTTCAACAATGTTTTGTGCATTTACATATAATGAAACACCTTTCGAATACATGGAATATTGCTACTGTCATTCAAAATGGCAAACTAACTTAAGGTATATTTCAAATAAAATAACTGGAATATGTGGAAGCATGTAAATGACATATTTGTAATGCTATCATTTCTTTCTTTCTTTGACTGGGTTAAGTGGAGGGATTTTTTGGTTATATAGCACTGGAACCTGAAAGAGATTAGATAAAGACTACTATATCTTACCCTTACTAGTTGGATAACAGCCACAACCATGAGGATGAGGAAGCTATCCCAGGCCAGGTACCGAAGCCACGCCCACCCCACCGACCTGCCCACCACCTCCGGAAGCTCGATAGCTCGGCCGTCTGGCAGGAACAGGTAACTGTGTAAGAGGAAGAGGAACAATGATCGTAAATATAGGAATTATTATAATACCAATGGTCTACTGCAAGTAACTCTGCAGTATTACCACCAAATCAATAGACTGACTTGCACTGAATAATCAGTTCAGAAGTAATAATTTTTAAAACTTTTTTCGGCGTACCACTGACGAGTACAGCAAACTGAAATTTTTGACATGTTGACCCCGAAGCGAGGTTATACCGGCTATATAGATACAGATACAGCGACAGCTAGGTATTATTTAGCAAACAGGCAACGTTGGGGGGTTGGCTTACTGTACAAACAGCTTTCACGTGTAACGTTACGTGTAGTGAATCAAGCGGCAGAAGACTAAGACTTACCTCTCTTTGGGCCCATACGGCATGGAGTTGCAGTGGTGGAATAACGTTCGCACGTACATTTCCTGCCCCTCCACAGTGAAGTAATCGCAGGACCCGAATAGCCGGGTACCGTAGATGTACACAATCGCCATGGTATCAGAACTATCAAAACAACCTAACAAGCACACCCACAGTGGCAGGCCTCAAGTAGTGTTCGAAGCTGGTGTTCATGTGTTACACCGAAGGGCTGTTATACTGGCTATACAGATACAGAAGTAAGCTCGAAGGACCTGCTACCACACACTACTTCCTTGTACACATGACCGCCAGTTCTCCTATTCTGCGGGCCTATTAATTATTAGTAAAAAGGACCTGTTTACACTTGTTGAAACGTACAACAATGCACATGCTGGTGTTCAAGCCACGTTATCGGCGTTGGGCCCTGCTACCATTAGGGGGTTCAGCTGGGGATATTGTGATGCCCCCTACCTGTTCCTGTTCCATATATATATTTGTGTTGACGGCCAGGCCGTTGGAATATGGCAAGTCCACAGCACAGGTGTATATATTATACTATGCTTGTACAAGCATTATAAGGTGCGATGGTCTGTTTCTCAGAGGTCTTCCAGTCCGATCGTCAGACAACACGCTTTAAAATCAAGATTTTATATATCAAAATTGTATAACTTTACACACACAAAATGTTATTTAATAATGTAGTTTCTCGCCGAATTCTACGATCCGTATAACCCCCGCAGGAAGGCCTGGTTGTGTCTACCCCAGACTCAAGAAGCCTACCTTTCTTCCGGCGCACAGGGCATGTACGAACAGTGGTAGAACCTGGTTTGAACGAAGGCCTCCTGCCCGTCCACCATGAAATAGTCGGACTTTCCGAACAGCCTGGTCCCGTATCGTATGATGAGAATCATGGTGGTGGCTGTATTCCAGTGTGGGGGTTATCAGAACTAGAAATAGTGGGCTGTCTTGCCGCCAAACTACTTTATGTAGCGTGGAACGTCCGAGTTGTCTGCCTTACAGCTTTCTGTTGACGATTGTTTACACAGACCTGCACGTGGGGCACTGAACTCACTAACCCAACACTACGTCCGCAGAACGTACTGCACTTGCGCGAAGTCCGCGAACGTAGCACCGGCACGGTACTTTACATGCACCTTCGCTTGGAACCTTTAAAAGACTGCTAGCATCGTAACTGACTTTGACTGAACCACTTTGGACACAGCGACTTATGAGTTATTTATTAGTTATTGCCATTTGTTTTATTTATTTACTTTGTGTGAGTTACCGAACGACTTTGGACACAGCGACTTATGAGTTATTTATTAGTTATTGCCATTTGTTTTATTTATTTACTTTGTGTGAGTTACCTTGTGTACAACAATTATTACTTTGTGTTTTCGTTTGTGAGCAAGCAGTATTTATGTTATGACCCCTTGACACTCCTCCACGCTCGACCTCTATGAAAAGCGGCCGAAATAGCGGCCGATTAGAGCATGTAACATAGTTACAGATCGAGTTGAAATAAAGGCTCAAACAAACAAACATAACGTATCGTTCACCGTCCAGTGGCATAGCTGAAAAAAACGTGCACCTTTGTCTAAAAGCACCAAATGTGGTACACGTGAGATAAATGTTGATTTATTTATCTATTTCTGTTTTTTTTAAACATGGTAGAGACTTTAGTGCTTAATTGAAAAACACTGCTTTTCAGGAATGCCCTGTGACAACAAGTTACACATGAAAACAATGAAACCGGCACAGTAAACAATACATAAAGTTACAAAACAACCAAGCGTCAAACAAAACTTTGTTTTTGTGTTATTGCCTTTATTACTATGAGTGTGGCTCTTGGTTTGTCAAGTTTGTTTTATTACCACCTTACTGAGTTGCGGCATATATAGTACTTTTACTTTTATTTGTACTAAATTGACTTTAATTTGTACTTATAAGTTGACTTATCATTTTGTTATTTCTGTTATTTTCTTGTATATTTTATTTATGTATGCCTGCAGGGCCCATTGAAAAACGCCTTAGTGGCGATATGTACACCCTGAGTAAAAAAATAAAAACAAACAAACAAAAACAAACAAAATCGTTAACCGTAAATCAATGTCGTTAAGCCAGGCCGAGGTCAGGAGGTCAGATGTTTACTGTCTTGTCCCTCCCTTTAATCAGATGTTGCTAAGCTGAAGCTCTGGAAGCCGTTGATTACAAGAGACCCCCTACTCGTTGCCTCAATATAAGCAAATATAAGCTCCGGCCGCCAAATCTAGTATGCTATCCCTGGAACGCCTGCTTCATTTCGGTATGATAAAACGTTAGCGTTATAGAAGTAATCCTCCCGTTTTTCCAACAAAAGAACTATCTCAGGGATAGCATAATTTTTGTTACTTAGTGGTCGCCACGTAACACGGCCATTAGCCCACTTCAAGGTTGGTTAACCACCTGAATGGTATCACCTGAATGGTATTACCACTCACCTGGGTTACGGGTTACTGAGTAGAACTGTAACAGCAACTCTTCTCCCTGAGTCGGAAACATCATGATTGAGACCAGTCCAATTTCTCACAATGTGAGGACTAACTGACCCAATAGGAGAAGTAGGGGTTACGAGGCTGGTCGGGAAAATTCCCTACCCCATTTTATTCCCTACCCCATTTTATTCCCTGTCCCATTTTAAATTTACTGTATCTTATTAACTGATTGTCATTAACTGGTTGTCAGCCATCGTCCAATACTTATTCCGATGTATAGAATGAAGTCTGTGCCATTGTCCTAGAGTACCCGGGCAAGTACACAGTTTAAATCTGACACACAGAGACACCCAACGCTTAACAATGGTGTGGAAAATACCATTTTTGTTGGTATTCAATGAGTTTAATGAAGTGTGCAATATCAACCTATC
The DNA here is from genome assembly GCF_001625305.1 of Branchiostoma belcheri. Lineage (NCBI taxonomy): Eukaryota > Metazoa > Chordata > Leptocardii > Amphioxiformes > Branchiostomatidae > Branchiostoma > Branchiostoma belcheri. Next base: position 1,040,585 of record NW_017803854.1, on the reverse strand, counting down.
AGTCAGTGTGTAACCCAAAATAAAACTTAATCACTTCCATTAGTCATGCACGACCTGTAGAACATCTGACGGTGTGATTTTTCCAAAACTACGAAACTATGTTCAATCACAGAATGTGATGCTATTTATTACAAGCGTTTTAATGTTCGTCACGAGTACGGTCCTTTTGGTACACTGATGTCGAAATTATTATATAGACTGGTTTATTTCGAAAGGAACATACATGCAACATGCATATAAGTTGCTAATTGCAGCCCGCAGGCTGAATTGGGCAGCTTTTACAATGGGATACACAGGTAGAATATATTTAACATGTACATAACTTAAGCATAAGCATCAAATTCGTCTTCTTTCCGATCCACTGTTAGTGACAGGTCCCGACCGGTGCTCGCCAGCCTTTTCTTTGTCCTACAGTAACCGGACAAGTACAAGATTGGGATCTTGTGACGTAAACACCCACCCAGCACTGAACAATGGAAAGTTCCGTCCGTCAGAGTTCACTGAGTTAATGAAGCGTGTATAATTAACGAACTGTGAGCCAATGTCCGAGATTAACCGGGCAAATACAGGATTTAACATTCTATAGAAGCCTGCTGCAACCCACACAAACTACATGTGAGACTTATACTAAGATGAAATTTTGATCTGTAGGGTCAGTAATGTGTCACTCTGTCAGATACAGTGTCCGTGGACCATACATATAGCATTATGTTAGACACACTGCACGAAAAGTTGGATTTACCAAAGGTTGTAAACTCATGTAATGTTGACTATGTACACAGTATCTGGCTTTACAATGGTAGTAAATAAAGGTCAATTGCAGTAATTTCCTTTACAACCGTTGAAAGTCCGGTATTATCGTACTTGACTTTTATTTACTGACATTAACGTAAAGTTCAGAAGTGTTTATTAAGAAAAAACAAAGTAAACGTTACCCAACTATACTGGCCCGGTAAATCTAAGTTTTCGTGCAGTGACACATACCAACTAGTAATCTTGTCATTTGCCATACATTGTACCCGTGGCAATCGTTGTGCAATAAACTTTGACTTGACTTGACTTGACTTGTGTCTTCGCAATTTTTAGATTGTTGGTAGAGTTGTATAGGTTCTGCTTTGGATAGGTAATAATTGACATAAGCTGTTGTTGAACGTACAATGAAATGAACTGAATGTCCAGGTTTGCTCTCCATACCCGTACCAAGTCAGGGTTGTAAGGATTGATGTTTGTTTCTGTTCAATGCTGCTCTAGCTTTGCAAATCGTGAAAACATATCATTATGTGCATTGAATGTAGCTGAAGGGTTTTGGGAATGGATAATGGTGTTTAGTCGTGATTTAGGAGGATATTGGAATCTACAATGCGTGTTGTTTAATTGAAAAACGCTACGGAGAACAGAAACTGCTTGTAAGGTCACTTTTGTTCCATATATATTATTCCGATGTAGATTTGATTAAGTGACAAGAATAATGATGCTTCAACTGTATGAAGTTTCGGGTATTCTCGTAAAAAATTAACTTACATTTGAACTTCTTGATGACCGCTAGTGACCGGACAACCTACAGACCCACCCAGTTATGAACGGAGCTGTGGAATGTTCCATTGCCATTCGGGGGGGGGGCACTAGAGTTCACGGGTTTAATCAACTGTGTAATCATGACCTACCAGTCAAATGTAATTTTGAATCTGCTGACGCAAAGAACCATCCAGCACTAATGAGACTAATACTAAGATAAAATTTCAGCCTGAAATTTAATTAAAAACGCAACACATATACCAAATCTTAGAAAACAAACTGCTTGTAAGGCTACGCATTTTCAGCCATATAATAGCTTTACATAAGTTATAGCAAAACGTGACATAACTGTAACCATAAATGATTTCATGGGTTTAACCCTACCTAGACCGGGCTTTTTTTGACATGGGGGGACCGGGGGGGGGCGTCTTTTGTACCCCCCCGTAACGAACTCGCGAACGGTATATCGTATGACCACCAAATTTTCTAGAGAATGGTGTACTAGTGAAAATTTATCATATCTACAATTTTAATTGTCGTTATGACATAATATGACGTCATTATGACGTCATTAATGTGATTTTATTGGCCAAAACCGTCTAAATAGGTTTTTCCCTGAAAACTAAATGGTATTCAACATAACTGTACCAAAAGTGTTTGTGACAGAATATTATGGTGTACTAAGTCTTATGTTGCCCATAGCAACACCTGTGACGTCATAAAATGACGTCATGCATATTTTAGATAGCCGCCATCTTGGATCATCAATCTTGAATTTTCAAAAATAGTTTTTTTTCATGATAAAGCCTAAAATACATTGTAAACATACTAAAGACCTTCATTTAAACCTTTTTTGGAAAAAGAAATGGAAGTATTGATGAAATTTTAATGAAAATAACCTATATATACCTGTTCTAATGATATGGTCCGCCATCTTGGATTTTGGCCAATGACGTCATCAAATTAGCATAAATTATGCATATTTAATAATAAAATTTACATAAAACTATATGGGATGTTATTAATATTAGAATCCATGAATAACTTGACATAAAACTCATAAAATTCTATTGTTGAAACAAAAAGTACTAAATTTAGCAAAAAATGCCTGTCAGAAACCCGTTGCCATGGCAACACAAAAAATAATTATCTTATTCCAATGATAGAGAATTGTTGCCAACAATATTTTAGGAAAAGTCACCAAGTTTGGCCGTTCTACGGCTAGCCGTTCAGACGCTAGGTGACATCAAAGTTGCCG
>NW_017803854.1:1021116-1037792 GCF_001625305.1 Branchiostoma belcheri | reverse complement strand
TCCAATGATAGAGAATTGTTGCCAACAATATTTTAGGAAAAGTCACCAAGTTTGGCCGTTCTACGGCTAGCCGTTCAGACGCTAGGTGACATCAAAGTTGCCGCGGGCACTTTTAGCCCCCCCCCGGTCTAGGTAGGGTTAATGACCTATGCAATCATGACCTACCAGTCAAATGTAATTTTGAATCTGCTGACGTACAGAACCACCCAGCACTGAACAATGGAGATACAAAATCTTACAACAGAATCTGCTTGTGAGGCCACTTTTGTGTTTTTGTTCCATACATTTTTTTTCGACCTTTATTTAGCCTTGAAAGATTACACTTCGGCCATAGCCGCTTTTCAAGTGCTCAAGGTGGGAGAGGCCAGGGGTCCCGATAACACAATAGCTTCAAAATTAACGTATTACAATTTCATTACAACTTACACTAGTCACAGCATCGTCTCTATGGTCCAGTCCTGATCAATTCCATAGTGTATTATTGCAGCATGTTCTTAAATGCTGCCACTGAGGGTGCTATTCTTACATTTGGCGGTAAACTGTTCCATGTCGTGGCACCCGAGTACGCTATCGACCTCCTGTATAGCTCTCTACGGACCATCGGTACATGCAATCTGTTTGATACACTTTGACGTGTTGTCCTGACTGCCCTGTCGCTAGAGTAAGTGAACATTAGTCTCATATAGTCGGGTAACAGACCGTTAAGAGACTTGTAGACTAACAGTGCCTTCTGGTGTCTATGTATAGAACTAATTTAGATAATTATTTAGATAATGAAGGTTTGCGCAAAATAACAGGAATGATGGTTCATTATCCATGATCTTTATTTCGAGGGCTAAGATATTCTTTGATATTTTAGAATACTAACTTACTTTTGAACTACTTGATGACCGCTAATGACCGGGCAACCTACAGACCCAGGTTTTTATGAACGTAGTTGCCGGGAATATACCATTGCCGTTCGGGGGGGGGGGCACTAGAGTTCATGGGTGTAATCAACTGTGTAATTATGACCTATCAGTCAAATGTAATTTTGAATCTGCTGACGTACAGAACCACCCAGCACTGAACAATGGAGTGGAAAATTCCGTTTCAATGGAGTTAATGTAGTGTGTAATATTGACCTACCAGTCGAAAATCTATTTAGCTGAGTGTGTTACCTCTAACTAAATATGTACTTTCAATTCGTTTAATCAGAATTTGTTCATTGCCATATTTATGTTTGAATCTCTCTACACTGCCACTGTGCTTTCTTGAATCTTTTCTTGAATAACTGAACAGAGTAGTGTAAGTATGTTTAGATTGGCAGGTTTGGGGCAAATGGACAATCCACGGTGTTTTTATATTCACAGTATACAATGGTGACTCGAATATCCTATTTCTTATGTTAGCTTATTTGTGTATTGTTGTAGCATACATTCAAGAATGGTCTCAATACCAGTATAGACATTTTTTTCTCACTGTGGACAGGATACGTAATGCTACTTGTGTCAAAAGGAAAATAAACTAATTATACATAACCATTTAAGTAGTAGAGATGGTCACTAGTGCAGGTCTGACTATACAAACTACAGTTACTGTACTTATTCTGATAGTTTAAACTGTTAAAAGAGATCATACAAATCTCAGTGTCTAATTACACGACGTTGAATTTGCATATGTAACTACCGTAGGGTTCGTTGACCGGGTGTGGCAAGAAGGGTAGGGCAACTAGAGCCATATTTAGATCATATCATGATCTCATCTTTTGAGATAAAAATATCTGTACGTCGTGATTTGCGGTCGTCGAGAAAAGTATAAAAGACTGACCGTCGCGATACGCTTGTCAGAGGAACATTCGCCGAGCGACAGTGAGCTTGGAACCGCCAAGAACACAGGACGACCCCGCATACAGGCAGCGCATAGAAAGCAACGAGACTACTGTACAACACATCAAGAAGTTGGACGAAAACATTTCCGAAGAAGCACCAAGCAACCTCGGCAACAAGTGAAGGTAGGATTGTAATACGTTTTCCTATGCTGAAAACTGCCAGTCGATCACATAGCAATATAAGTTTTTTTTTTAGTTCTTAGTTTACAGAAACAATTGACTTTACTACTTGTATTTGTGTCATTGGCATTACCTTTAATCCGGAATACCGTCTTGCTTACGTGTTATTTTGCTTGTTTCACAATATCAGCAATACATTCAGTCATTGTCTAGGCAAGTCGATTGGTGTGATTTTGTTTATAAATAGATAAAGAGTGGAAGTGTGTGTAGTATTTCTTCCAAAGTTACGAGACTCTGCTCGGTGTGAAGATCTGGTCTACGTGCCACAGTACCACACCCAGAACGTTTTCATTTGTGTCCGTCGTAGCGCGAGACAGGTGAAAAATATAGCACATATCTGCCCCATCTAGAGTTGATACGAGCGTACGATTTTGCCGTAAAACAACGTTATGTAGTGGGAAATTGCAACCGCATACTTTTCGATTCCCTTTGGGTAACATTCTTCATAGTGTGTCCTTGTAATTCTCATATGAAGAGCTCAGTTTTGCCGACCCTGTTAACGTTTGCTGCTATAATTACTTTCTTTACCACCGTGAGTAATATGTGAGACTCGCCCTGCGGCGTTACTGTTTTATTTTATTTTATTTTATTTTATTCACATGGATTTTTGAGCATTGGATACAAAGCACTTGTTGTGCTTATGTAAATCCGCTGCTCATAAAACATAATACAAAAGTAAACATAAAGATGACATAAAGTGTAGCATAAACATAAAATGAAAGTGGCTGGCGCACCAATGCCTATAGCATAGCATTATTGAGTTTGGTCAAATCTTCCAGAGTGGTGGATATAGTTGAACACAATATCAAAGATACGGCAGTTAGTAGGGTATGGGAGGGAGGGCGTTACTGTTGTGTCACAAACCTCTGAACACGTTCGATCGGGTGTGGCTGTACGACATTGTGTTTCATATTGTGCGTAGTCCAGTGGTGAGCGATCCTGCCCCAGGACTAAGAGGTTGGGAGTTCGAATCCCGGCTGATGTCGCTCACCCGACATGCACGCTACTGTTTAGGGTCGCAGTCCTTCGGACGGGACGTTAACTGTGGCCCACTGTTCATTGTGCTTGTCGAAAAGAGCTAGGGGAATTTCCCCGGTACAATGAACCTGTAAATACTGTATATAGCGTCTGTCTTCTCTGTCACGACCAGTGGAAGATTAGCTCTTCAATGAGCTAAACTGGATCGAGATCACTTTTATATTTTGCTTCCCGCTTTTTGCGACATCAAATCCGACCCTTTCATCCCTTGTTGTACTTTCTTCAGAAATACCTAGGGGCGCTGTGAGACCAATCATGTGCTGCTGTCGGCTCCAGTCCTGCTGTTGCTACCCCCTCCGCGAAGGGTCGATTGCTATTGGGATTATCGATGTGGTACATTCGAATTCTCTCTTTTTCTTTAGCTCTTGGTTATGAAGACCCGTTATAGTCACACATAAAAGCGATTTATGAAGAATATTAATATTGCGCATAAACGTTGACCTCCCTGGTGGTTGATATGTATTATACTAATTTGTGTGATCCATATTCAATGAATGTCAATAAGATCTACTATATGAATAAGAGCTAGCTATAGTGAAACAATAACTTGAATAACACAAAATAACGAGCATGAAAGTATCTACTATCAGAATATTATGGCTGAAATATTTATAAACATAAAGATAGAGGTAACAGTATACACTACTAGGTATTATGAATTGGTAACGATTGATTTGTAATTTCTTGTTTCCACTTCACAGATCCTGTCAGCACTAGCGCTAGGCTTAAATGTTTGGCCGATTGTGGCTAGTGGCGGTGTAGGTGAGATGAAATGAAATGAAGTATGATTTCTATTCAAGATAAGCGACAAGAATATCAGCTACCCTGCTTATGCAATTACTCGTTACCATAGAAGAACTTTATTGAAACAACAAACGTACAAGGAAAACAGAGATTTTCGTAGGTCTATAACTAGTACTAGTCATACGAACAGACACAAAAGATTTAACCTACGCACAAGACTACCAATTTGCAAACACGCGGACGCATCTGTTTTCAGTAAAATTCAGCATATTAGAAATGTACTATTTAGTTGCTATTTTTAACGTAACTTCTATCTTCTTCTACTCTTTCAATACCAGCCAGACCTTTGTACACGTTCATCGCCGTCTATGCTATCTCCATCGGGTTTTCGATCCTGCTGATCCGGGGCGCCGTGCAGGTTGGTAATCTTATTGAAAGTGGATACTTCAAAATGGCTGTCAGAGATATAACGTTAGATCATCTCTGATTCAGTGTTCGGCATGCAGTATTTTGCGTTTACCGATTTTAGGAGTTGCTTTCTTTTAGCTCTTCTGGCCTTCGGTCTTGTGTACTCAATAGTTTGAACTAGTTCAGAATGATGTTTGTAATAGCTCAGCTGTATACCGTGTTTCATCATCAGTCAAATATATACATTGTTTTGTACATGTACATGTACACACTATGACCACGATATCTTCATACTCACTAACAACAGATCTCGATGTTATGTTATTTTATGCTATGCTATGCTATGCTATGTTATTTTATGCTATGCTATGCTATGCTATGCTATGCTATGCTATGTTATGCTATGCTATGCTATGTTATGTTATGCTATGTTATGTTGTTATGTTATGTTATGTTATGTTATGTTATGTTATGTTATGCTATGCTATGCTATGCTATGCTATGCTATGCTATGCTATGCTATGCTATGCTATGCTATGTTATTTTATGCTATGCTATGCTATGCTATGCTATGTTATGCTATGCTATGCTATGTTATAATAATAATAATAATAGATGGTTTATTGAAAGTAATTTGCAGCCACCGGGCTGAATTGCATACCTTGTACAATTGCTAAAAAATCTTAAATTACAAACTAACAGTACTCATTGAAACTCAATATAGAAACTCATTAACACAATATAGAAACTCATATTACTCATATTACTCATCTCATTACTCATAAACTCATAATTAAAAAAAAATTAAGGCTTACTATTAATTTCGTCATAGTTTGCGTTAACACATTTACACAAATATACGTGGCTAGCATTAACAACATTAACCCATATTGGCAAGATTCACTATGTTCGCAAGTTCACAGTTCTTGTATAGGTATTAGTGTTCATTCAAGAGTCTGGTCATGTACGGGATGGGGCTGTTGTAATATCTACTTGTTCTAGTTTTGATAGGGTTCAGCAGGTGCTTAGATCTAGTGTCTCTGGTACTTATGTCGCCACGCAAAGGTGGGAGCCAAGTTCTGTAAGTCTCAGAGTCAAGCATCCTTCTGGCGAAGTTGTAAGACAGGGTACGACGTCTGGCTTCAAGTGTGGGCAAGTCAAGTTTGCGGCATGCTTCCGCGTACGATGTGTATGAAGGTCCTAAGATTATCCGACATGCCCTTCTCTGTATAGCCTCAATCCTTGCTCGTTGAGCTGATGTTAGGCCCGGGTGCCACGCGGGGGCGGCGTATTCGCAAACTGGTCGTATGAGTGTCTTGTAGCAAATGAGAAGATGTTATGCTATGTTATGTTGTTATGTTATGTTATGTTATGTTATGCTATGCTATGCTATGCTATGCTATGCTATGCTATGCTATGCTATGCTATGCTATGCTATGCTATGTTATGTTATGTTATGTTATGTTATGTTATGTTATGTTATGTTATGTTATGTTATGTTATGTTATGTTATGTTATGTTATGTTATGTTATGTTATGTTACAGAACAAAGCCGGCCCGTGCCTTGCTTGGATCATCTGGTCCAGCATCTGTTTGGTGTTGAACATCGGCCTGCTGGGGTTGCTCTGTTCTGTGGCTTATAGTGCTAGTTTGTTCAGTGGCACCGCATCACAATCGACTTTCCTAGGTGGATTCTTAACCGTGAGTACAATTATTACCTGTATACACTAATCTTCAAACATGTACTGTTGGGAGAGAAAACCGTAGCATTACTGGTGTTCCTTCCGACTAGAAAAACCAGGCAGAAAAAGCCGTAACCAACCAAATATCCTTAATGATAGTTCCAACTCATACACAATCAATGTGGGGTAATTTGCAATTGCTGTCATAGCAGACTTTGTGCAGAGTAGACCATTGTTAACTTTATTGTTACCTTTATTGTTGTTGTTTTCGAAAAGCAACGTTCACAAATAACAATATTGAAAGAGAAAACTGACACGAAAGTACACTGATTACCTTCTTATCCTAATATGACCACAAATGTTTAAACAGGACGCCATAGCCATTGGCATCTACGTCGTGATCGCCATCGTCGCTGTGTTCATCTTTATCTTGGTAAGTCCTAGAGAAGGAACTGTTAAAGATACTAGTAGCAAAACACAGCAGTCAATTGTTGCGCAACATTATGAGGAATATACAATACAGCCTATATCTGTTCTATTTGCCGTTTACGACTGGAGTTAATAATAATTTTATGCGTTCCAGATCTACGGAATCATGGTCGTCAACTCCTTCCGTCAAGAAGTTAATGAGAGCGGTGGCAACCCGGGGTCTTATCCGGTACGCAACCCGGGGTCTTATCCGGTACGATACACCTTCAAGTTTTATTCTGACAAGTACAGCTTCACCTTGCGTCGTGTTATGGTTTTACTTCTATATATTAACTGCTGTAAATGAGAACGACAGTTTTAATGCAAGGAAAGTAATGCAACTCGCTGCCCGTTGATGAGAATACGAATGAAGCAAAAATATTTAGAGAGCAAGATCGTCAAGAACAAGATTGGCATATGATATATCTTACCATTACATTCCATCCTTGGGCAAGCCTCATTTGTTATAGTATCTTTTACTTCTTTACTTTTGCAGATGCAATCTGTGTGAAGAAATGCACAACAAGTTTCCTCATGACTTTTGTCGTCACGGACAGAAAGAAGGGAGACGCATGTGGTCTATTTGACCCCCTCATATCACCAATGGCAGTCGCATGCAACTTTGTATAAACCAACGATTAATCGCTTTAGCTTGTCCTAGCCAGCGGTGTAAATGAAGGTTTAACCATTCCGATGTGGATCTCAAAATGTAGACAATCGCGTGCTTGCTAATACGTTATTACCTTCGCCAAGAAGGTTATGTTTTCAGGAGGGTCTGCATGCCCTTTTTCGTTAACCGTTATGGGCTATTTTAATTTACCGTTAATCGTTGCCGGCCCGCCCTAATTCAACGTTAAGCGTTATCAGTATATTCATCGTGAAGCGTTATTGGTCGTTTTAATTCTACGTAAAACGTTATTTGTCATCCTAAATTCAGCGTTAAGCGTTAATGAATAATTCTTCGTTACGCCTAATTTTGCCTTTCAAAGTGCAGGAAAATGCGTCATTGAGGGTTTAAAAATACAAAATCTCCCGGGGGAGAATGCCCCCGGACCCACCCTACATTGCTCGCGCCTTTGGCGCTCGACTCGCGCTTCTGCGCTCGGTTTCCTTCGACTCTAGTTAGAACCAACTTTCCCGTCAATTTTCGGAAGTTTGCGGAGAGTTACAGAATTTTTTTAACGAATCCGTCAACCTCGACAGGCAAATTAACAAAAATCTTGAGTAAAATATGAAAACATCAGAAGGATTGACACTCTCAACACCATGATTTGCCTCTCAAAATGCGGGAAATTGCGTTTTTGAAGGCTTAAAAATCCTACATTCCCGGGGGAGCATCCCCGGACCCCCCTAGATTACGAGCGCCAAAATCCATCGGTAAAACTGGCCAGACTGAAAAAAATGCAAGCTGGCCGACGTCGACTCGGACTCCCCTTTATTTGTGGACGCACTCGGGGACCAGGGCAGGTGGGAAACACAGGGAACACATACCTTTAATGCGTGCTTCATTACATGTAAGGTATACGTAATTTTGTCAGTGATCACCTTTTCTCACAAAGCGAGATACCAAATTCAGTGCAGCTCGAAAAAAAGCCTGTCAATTTACCGTTAAGCGTTGCCGGCCGTCCTGAATTTACCGTTAAGCGTTATCGGCCCTGCTGAATTTACCGTTAACCGTTGCCAGGACCCCCCCATGCAGACCCTCTTTCAGAGGCGTTCGTGTATGTGTGTGTGTCCGTCCGTCCGTCTGTAAACACTATAACTTGAGAAGGCTTCAATGGATTGTTTTGATACTTGGTAGGTGGGTAGGTCTTAATGAGACCTCAAAATGATTAGATTTTGGACCCCCTAGCGGCTTGTTATGGTACTGCAACTGAACCGGCTTTGATATCTCATGAGAACGAGATAAACACAGGCAGGTATTGATTATGTAAATAAAGACTTAATTTGCATATTTAATGAGAAAATGTTATAATTCTGTAATGATAACTCCCTGGAATTTCATACTTATGGTAGTTGAAAGTTCATTGAAGGTGAACATCATTTAAACATCATGTATTCAAATTAGGACCTCATTTGCATAATTTATGAGAAAATGCTAGAATGGCATTGTTAATATAAGACTGCCTTTTGGCTGAGAATATGGTAAACTGATATAATTCATGAAAATGAGGATCCTATTTGCACAAGCAGGGGGAATAATCTATAATTTGTCAGCCATAAAGATTAACATCATTTGGCGAAGGTATGAGATCGGGGGAACTCTATAGTTGCTGAATAATTTAGTAAATAATCTTAAAGGTTATACAGTGCTATGAGGTTTGCGACTACCTTAACAAAGGACAGAATTTGTTGTTACTTAGGGCCATATTTGCTTATTCTTGCCGTCTCCTTGAATCATGTGTAATGTACAATGTAAGGGTCCAATAAAAAGTACGTTTGCGTTTGCAGGCTATCTTAATGAATATTATGTTTTGTCCCCAGGGGCAGTCCTAAGTTGGGCTCACTCTTATATTTATCCTTTTCTGACATCCAATTATAAATTTTTGCCAAGTCCTCTTTCAGGAAAATTTGTGTCCGAAAAGATGTTCTGTATTTTCACTGTAGCTTTTTAAGATAATAATCACTTCAAAGAAAGCATTCAGACACTCTTAAATACTTTTTACATACACAAAATGCCTGCGTCACTGTAAATCATGCACTGCATCTATTAATTCATTTATTTAATCTTCTGACACCTGGGTGGCCTAAGTTCAATTTTGACAAATTGATTTTCAATAGGGCCCAGTACAAAATACAATAAAATCAAAGATACAGATACAAACAAAGACCGATATAAACAAATCAGAATCGTTATCCATATAGTCCAGGAGGAGAAGCCTGAAAAAACTATTAGAGCTAAGACCACTTGCAGCTTGCTGTGTACATGTACATGTGACACCTGCTACAGAAGTCCCTCCCAAGGGGTCATAAATCAACAGATCTTTCATACTGTGGATAGTGTCTCACAACCCTTCCCTGCTTTGAGTGATATTATTGAAATGTGTCAATCATAAACTTTCGTTCTATAGAAGGGGTAGTTTGGAATTTGGTTTGAGACTTTGAAAGGTTATAACTCAAGAAGATTAACATAATAGGAAGGGTAATGTTTGCAAGTCAAACTTAGTGCACAATGTTTACCTTCGACTGGTCTAGCTCAACAAAGTACTGCTCTGTTTATTATTAAATGCATTCATATGTACGGTGAGCAGCCTCTCCAACTCTGTTAATTTCTGCTACATAATGTAACCCAATGTTATAACACAGTGGAAGGTTTAGCTTTCACACTGCTATGTCTCATACAGGTAACATTCAAAATGGGATAAACGTAATACATTTCCTCTATAAAATCAGCCAATGTGTACATATCTATATCTATAAAAAAACTGAAGGATCCTTTACTCTCATATCATTTTAATAATTCATTTCTTACATTTCAATCGTACACTCTATGTGATTAGTTATAAGTTCTAGAATATAGCAGGTACTATATAGCATATCAAAACAGTTGTCACATATTCTCCAGGTTACACTTAACGTTATAATATCTGAATTTACAATCAGAATTCAAGTATTTACAAATGTTCCATACTTTCCAGCATACCCTGTGTATTCAGTCTACAAGTGCTCTGGATTTATGTTACAATCCTAATGTCAAACTGTATATATAAATATTATAACATTATACATACACCCAATTCACTCCTCGCCACTACAGCATTACAAGTCTTGGCAGCTTAAAGATTCCTTGGCACCTTCTTGAAAAAGTTACCTCCAGTCACTTCTTTCACCAAACATCACAAAAATAGATCTCTTCTTCCTTGAAAGCAAATTCAAAGTACAAGTATCTAAATCTGAATCACTAAAAGTGTAAATACACCATATATTGTGCAGGTAACAGCATCAAATCATAAGTATTGAGTATTTTCTAGTTTTTTCTGCTCATTTTTACTGTTTGTTATTATTTGACCATTTCCAATTTTGTTGCATAAATTTGCATTTTTCTTGTTATCATTAATCAAAACTGGTGTCTACATAAGCTTGAACAAACAAAAATAGTTCAAATGTCATGTAGCATAACAGGTTGTATCTAGATGTCTCGATTAGAATAAGTACTACATATATGTACATAAGTATCTTTTACGCTTGTGTCACGGGGCAGTTACACACTGGGAGTTTTCACTACCGAGTTACCTTTATACAGTGTAAGCAAGGCTAGAAGGATAAAAGCCATGTCGACTAGGGCTACCTCTTTCATGTACTTGCTGTATATACTGTCTTTCTAGTCTCAGTATGTTACATCAACAAGAAACAGAACCAGTCATGCCTTCAAATATCAGTTATACACCTGTCCTTGTTATATCGGCTATACATACAGATACAGAAGCTGGTGTGTTAAACCAAAGGGCGGTTATACTGGCTATACAGATACAGAAGCTGGTGTGTTACGCCAAAGGGCGGTTATACCGGCTATACAGATACAGAAGCTGGTGTGTTACGCCGAAGGGCAGTTATACCAGCTATACAAATACAGAAGCTGGTGTGTTACGTCAAAGGGCTGTTATACTGGCTACACAAATACAGAAGCTGGTGTGTTACACCCAGGTTATACTGGCTATACAGATACAGACAGATACATGCTCTCAATTTGATCTTACAGTTACACCACATTGGGTTGCCCAGTGGTTGGGACAGCAGTACTAGTGTTGGGGTACCCAGTGTTAGGGATGACAGTGGGACTACCAGCAGCAGGGACACCGGCGGGGGCCACATTGACGCTGTCCTTGTGTAGGCCTGGGTAGGGTGGCGGCTGCTCGATGGCAACGACTTCATGAGCCGGCCCGCCATGAACAGCCGCTGCGGCTGCCATCTGCTCGTGTAGGTACCGCCGGGCGACCACCTGTAGTGGTAGTAGTGACTGGTTTAGGCCACACCATTTTGATGAAACATGAAGTGACAGGGCAAAAAGAATAAAAAAATGAAAATAGACCTAGGCATATGATAGCCCCGAATGCTATGAAAGAAGCCTTGAAGTCAACATACCAGGCTAGTTTGAAATTCAAACATTAAATATTAGAATTTTAATCACACCACTGCATTGAAAGATGGAAAAACTGTAACAACTCTGAAGAGAAGGGACTCCCTTCGACTGTTGGGGACAAAATATGAGCATTTTGGAGTCGATTCTGAGGCTGAAATGTTTTTTTTTACAGTCAGAAACAAATGAAGCGGGCAAATCCAAAAGCTCTAGGTGAGAGAACTTTGTTGTGTTGGATTAAAAGTTTTAGCTTTAAACAGACATAAAAATCTTTGAGTCACCTGTCCGACCATGTTGAGGTACTCCTGCTTGCTCTCTTCGCTGGCTTTTGGTTTGTAGACTGTGACGAAAATGGCGACGCCCAAACACACGACGGACAGGGCGACCAGTGCCCACGGCCATGCCTCCTCAGTAAGTCCCTGGAAAAGAGAGAATTTTGGCTGAAACTAAAAAGGTAACATTTGCAAAGCAAATGCATTAACCTTTGCATATGGTCTGATCAGTAAATTCTTACTCAAACACATTCATATATATGGTCACACAGGAGTCTAAATCCCTCCTGCTATAAAATTGCAACATGATGTAACCAAACACTAGTTACCATGGTAACAGACATAACATTGGTTCAGGTCACTGAGGTCACTGATTGGAGAAGAAGAAGAAGAAGAAAAAGAAGAGGAAACATAGCAAAAACAATATGTTTTCCTTCAGTAAACATAATGACTCATTTGCATGATCAATGAGTAAAAAAAGGAAAATGAGTACTAAGTGTTGTGAATTCTTGTTCTACGTGGTATACTTGAACAAATTTGAGAAAGAGCTAACGTTATATCTTACCGTTGTTAAGAAGATGACTGCCACACACATGACAGTCAGAAAGACCACCCAGGCCAGGTACCGAAGCCACGCCCACCCCACGGACCTGCCCACTACCTCGGGTAGTTCGATAGCTCGCCCGTCTGCCACGAACAGGAAGCTGTACGTTCAAGTGCAAAAGGAAGATAAACAATGTGCGTCAATATTTCAGTGATCGTTCAAACGAGAACTGTTAAACAAAGGTCTACGACAAGAAACGTTACACTATTACCAAACAAATTTGATCTGTATGATCAGTTGATATTTTAGATGTTTTATAGACCTGGGTTTGGGGGAGGGTGGTTACTCGTCACAGGTTTTCCAGTTACAGGTTACTTTAGCCTTGACGACAAAGCGACTATATTTCTACTATTAGGCCATGTTGATTTGATTATATGGATGACATCCTCTGGGAACCCCAAAATTGATGCACGCGTGCGAATAAAAAAAAAGTTTTGCAAAAAAAAAAGTTGCTTTCACTATGAAATCTACGTGGTCATGAAGGTTGAACAAATGGCACAGAATATGTTATGGCGAATAATCTACTCTTCGAATTCATTTCTTTACATTTTTGTCTTTTTTCCTTTGATTTTGGCATTCTACGACATTGGTATCGTTTGTAAATGTTTTCCTTGCAACTTATGGTATATTTTTGCTCATTTAGCAACTGTTTTGCACGATTTACAGTATGGTTGAAATTTTTTTTTTTGGAAACGGCCGAAAATTCATGCGCGCGTGGATGTCATCCATATAATCAAATCAACATGGCCATACTAGGAATCGAGAGGAAGTCGAATGTACTAGTCTACTGCTTGTCATCACTCAATAAGTATTTAGCCCAGTGGGGCAAAAATGTACAATAAAGGTCTTCTTTATTCATTAAAGAGTAAGTATAGAGCAGACTAAAATCTCTGAATAAACACAGCGACAAAAGGAAGCCACTAAGCTTACTACATGTGACGTTATCATGCATGAGGGGGAGGGGCGGTTTCGCTACTATAAACTGACACTCTGAGCTTGTTGCATATAAACGTTCCATACATACGTACACTAAAGTGACATACGTATGACACTGAATCAAAATGCAGAATGCAAAAGACTTACCTCTCTTCCGGAGCACACGGCATGAAGTTGAAGTGGTAGAACTTGGTTCGCACGAACATTTCCTGCCCCTCCACACTGAAGTAGTCACAGGCCCCGAACAACCGGGTACCGAAAATACACACGAACGGCATGGCAGCAGATGGTAGTAGTACTTAGTAGAGCCTGGACAGATCGCGAGTTTCCGAGTAAGAAAATAAACAAGCTGTGTAAGCACTGGCGAACCTCAAGGACTTGGGCGAACCTAGAATGGGTCTCTATATCGCACACTACTTCCTTGTCAAAATGGCCGCCAGTTCTCTTCTCTAGTGCCTATAAATTATGCCTGTGTAGACTTGTTGTTCCGCCCCTAGCTCAGAAGAGGTCCGGAAACGCACATCAATGCAAATACCGGCGTTCGTGGCACGGTATTGGCTGAGGGCCCTGCTTGTAATAGGATGAGGATATAACGTTACACCATGCACTTCCTGTTCCTGTTCCTACATAAGGCCATAGCAGTAGTTTTCATGGACGACGCCACACGCGCATTAATTTTCGCCCCACTAGCTAATTTTCGCCCTCTCCAACTCAACCCAACACTTGACAGTTGGTTCACAGAATGTTATATCACGGTGAAAGGAACACTGTGGCTTTCACACAGCTATATATGCCTCATACATGTAACACATAATACATAAACTTACATTTCCTCTATAAAATTAGCCAATTTCTATATCTATCAAAAAAAAAAAAAAACTCTTGCACAAGAAGGATGCTTCATTCCCATTATCCTTTTAATAATCCTTTCCTTACATTCCAATGGTACACTCTATGTTATTAGTTAAAAGTTTTAGAATATAGCTACTGTATATAGCTAATGTGCTATATGGGTACTATATAGCATATCAAAACAGTTACCATATATTCACCAGGTTGCACTTATAATTTTTGCATTTACAGTCAGAATTCTTCAAGAATATACAAAATTTCCATACTTTCTACCCTGGATGCCAAACTCGTTCTTCAGGCGGCAAGAGCCTTTCGCCCGCCGGTCTAAATTACTGCTACGGGGGAGTCTAGCCCGGGGGGAGTTTGGCCGCCTTCCAAGTTGGAAGGCCGATATACTCCTCTGCGGGCGAAGTACCCTGGCTGCCGAAAAAAACGGTTAGCGGCCTGTAAACTTGGCTGGCACCCAGGGTACATACTTTCCAGCATACCCTGTGTATTCAGTCTACAAGTGCTCTGGGTTCATGTTAGAATCCTAATTACCTTCGCCAAGAAGGTTATGTTTTCAGAGGCGTTCGTGTGTCTGTCTGTCTGTCTGTGACCACGATAACTTGAGAAGGCTTAAATAGATTAACTTCATATTTGGTAGGTGGGTAGGTCTTGATGAGACCTCGGAATGATTAAATTTTGGGGCTTCTTATGGTACTGCAGCTGAACTTCCGGTTTTGATATCTCGTGATCTGGACGTGATAGGGTCACGAAATTTGGATGGTAGGTAGGTCTTGTGCTGGGAAAGAAGTGACATAGGTTTGGGCCCCCTAGCGGCTCGCTCAGGAACTGCAGGGGCATTTCTTTAAAAATATTTAGAAGAGGATAACTTAATTTCAAACTATAACAGTTATATTAGAAACTTTATTCGCAAAATCATGCCCGAAGGCTAATTGCTTTTACAATCAAGAATAAAACACATTGCAATACAGTAACAGGAGACAGGTAACAACTGTCTGGAAAAATCTTCTACTTCTACTACTACGCTAGCTATTATGGGGTTAGACTTCTTCTTTGAAGGCAGTGGATAATGAATAGTCCCACATTCTGCATAATTAGTGGGTTTTGTGATCTTAGTAGAAATGCAGTTTTTTGGTGATCTTCTAAATGACGAAAGGATGGAGAAATTGTTGTAACTGTCTGAAATAATCTGTTTCTTTCGGTCTCATAGTGGGGACACTGGCTAACAAAATGTATTTCATTTTCCACTGCATTCATTGCACAATATTTACATAATCTCTCGTGCACAGGTAGTTTTCTATAGCGGCCTTTTTCTATCTCTAGTGGATGCGCACTTATTCTAATCTTACACATGGCAGCTCGCTCGTCAAATTCATTGTGGTATAGGTATTTTTCCATAGAGTAGTCGGATTTGAGAGTCTTGTAAAATCTTAGCTTGCCGTTATCTACAGACAATTGGTGAAAGAACGTTTGAACATACATATCGGTTAGTCTTCTCTTCAACAATGTACATATACTCTTGTTGTCTAAAGTACAGTGGTTGGTGTTCCATAAAAAAGAATAGCCTACATTGTTAATTATTTCTTTGACATGGTGTAGCCAGCTTTTCTTACTACTATTTCCCATATTGTGTTGCTGACAGAGTAATGCATCTACCTGTAAGGGGTGTGTGAGAGTATCCAGTTGTTTGAGTCTTAACCAATATTTAACTACACGGACGGATACATCTATATCTGTTGGGAACAACCCAAGTTCGTGCCCGCAAAGTGGGTGTGTTACGCCGAAGGCAGTTATACCGGCTATACCGATACAGATACAGATACAGACAGATACTTTTTGCTATCAATTTCAAACAGTAGCAGCCATCATCTTACATTTAAACCACATTATTAGGGTGCCCAGTGGTTGGGACAGCAGTGTTGGGGTAGTGAGTGATCATGATTGGGACAGCATTATTGGGGTACCCAGTGATCAAGATTGGGACAGCAGTGTTGGGGTACCCAGTGGTTGGGACAGCAGTGTTGGGGTACCCAGTGGCTGGGACAGCAGTGTCGGGGTACCCAGTGGCTGGGACAGCAGTGGTGGGGTACCCAGTGGTTGGAACAGCAGTGTTGGGGTGCCCAGTGGTTGGGATAGCAGTGTTGGGGTACCCAGTGGTTGGGACAGCGTACCCAGTGGTTGGAACAGCAGTGTTGGGGTACCCAGTGGTCACGGGGACAGCAGTGGGAATACCAGCAGCACTACTACCACTACTACCAGCTTCAGCTACACCGGTGGGGGTCGCATTGACGTTGTTCCTATGCAGGCCGGGGTAGGCTGGCGGCTGTTCGATGGCCACCACCTCGTGAGCCGGACCACCGTGAACCGCCGCTGCAGCTGCCATCTGCCGACGTCGGTACCGCCGGGCGACCATCTGTAGTGGTAGTAGTGAGAGAGAGAGGGGGGAGGGGGGGGAGGGAGAGGGAGAGAGAGCGGGAGAGAGGGAGAGGGAGAGAGAGAGGGAGAGAGAGAGGGAGGGAAGAGAGAGAAAGGGAGAGAA
>NW_017803854.1:927829-1021096 GCF_001625305.1 Branchiostoma belcheri | reverse complement strand
GGGAGGGAGAGAGAGAGAGAGAATCGTTTATTCAAAATAAAAACCTTCGCAGCACCAGTGCTGAAATGCAGTTACTACACAAAGTCATAAACACGTTCTTCAAATATCTGATTGGATTATTTTTCATTAGGCCACACTAATTTGATTTGTTGGTTCTGGGATTTTTTTTTCAGAAATAAATATGAAGCGACAGGGCAAATAAAAAAATAAAAACAGACTAAGATATGTTAAAAGAATCATAGGGATACAAATTTGCTTTGACACATTAATTACTAAGTAAATACAATAAAAATAAAGAAATAAAGAAAATACATATTATTAATACAGATCTCGACTTATTACTGAGTTAACATACAGCTGAACAGCTGAAACCATGAGTCAAGAATAGAATAGAATAGTATAATACATTCAAGATAATAATTGACATAAAAATCATTCAACCGCAACAGGGGCCAACATCGTCTACCAGATACCTTTGACCCAGTGTTGACGTCGCACTTCAAAGAAGCCTCACTGGGTCAGTCTGCTGAGGAAGACTGGTCGAAAGCTCTGGGTGAGAGAACTTTGTTGTGTTGGATTAAAAGTTTAGCTTTAAACAGACAAAAAAATCTTTGAGTCACCTGGCCGACCATGTTGAGGTACTCCTGCTTGCTCTCTTCGCTGGCTTTTGGTTTGTAGACCGTGACGAAAATGGCGACACCCAGACACACGACGGACAGGGCGACCAGTGCCCACGGCCACACCGCTGTAAGCCCCTGGAAGAGATATTTTATTTTATTTTATTCACATGGATTTTTGAGCATTAGATAGGAAGCACCTGTTGTGCTTATGTGAATCCGCTGCTCAATAAACATAATACAAATGTAAACATAAAGATGACATAAAGTATAGCATAAACATAAAATGAAAGTGTCTGGCGCACCAATACCTATAGCATAACATTAATGAGATTGGTCAAATCTTCCAGAGTGGTGGATGATAGTTGAACACAATATCAAAGATACGGCAGTTAGTAGGGTATGGGAGGGAGGGGCTACCTGGAAGAGATATTTTGTCTGAAAAAAAGTCCACGTCATATCTTGAAAGTTCATCTGTGTTGGTAGAAGTCAGAGACCGGGGGCGCCACAGACTTTCTGCAACCTATGATCCACTGCTCACGGAGTCACGTGTGTTACCTGCGTGACGTCACGGAAGCGGTGGATTGCTCATTCCTTCACAAAGACTGGAGTTGTACAGTCGAAAATTTGGGTGATTCCAATTTTTTTGTTGGCTATTGCAGTTCAAACTTGTTTCATGAACTTAAGTGCATGTCATGACTATGAAACAACATAGTCTATTAAGAAATCAACCACCACACTAATAACTTATGGTCATTTTTACTGTTTACTATCATTCAATGTATACTTACACCATTCAATGCATATTGAAATACATTGGATCTGTCAGTGGCAGTTTTTAATTTGGTAGGTGCTACATACTTGGGCAGACAGGAACGTCAATTATTAGCACATCAATTAATGACTCATTTTTGCATAAAAATCAATGTGAAAATTAGTAAGAAATTGTAATTCTTGTTCTGTGTGGTATACTTGAACAAATTAGACAAAGAACTATTATATAACGTTATCTTACCTAGCCTTCTTCGCAGTCTTGTTGGGCGTTGGCGTTATTTTTCTTCTGTTGGAGCGCGAAACCTTCTCTCCGTGGCAAAAACTCCCTCGGCAGCAAATCGTCCCTCGCGGCGGCATATTACTCGTGTCGCTCAGAGAAAAAATAACGCCGACGCCCAACAAGACTGCGAAGGAGGCTAATCTTACCGTTGTAAGGAAGACGACAGCCACACCCATGAAGGTGATAAAGACCACCCAGGCCAGGTACCGAAGCCACGCCCACCCCACGGACCTGCCAACCACTTCGGGAAGTTTGATAGCTCGCCCGTCTGGCAGGAACAGCAAACTGTGCGTTCAAGTGAGAAAGGAGGAGAAACAATCACTGCACGAAACCTTAGATTTGCCGATACCAATAGAGTTGTGTGTAATGTTTACTTCGTTTTATTAAACACTTCTGAACTTTACAATGGCAATAAATAAATGAATCTTTATTGCATGTTCTTGCCCAGATGGGCTAAATGCACAAAAGTCAAAAAGTCACAAATAAAAAGTCAATAAAAATAAAAGTCAAGTACAATAATACCGGACTTAACAAGGTTTGTAATTACTGCAATTGACCTTTATTTATTACCATTGTAAAGCCAGATACTGTGTACATAGTAAACATTACCTGAGTTTACAACCTTTGGTAAATCCAACTTTACGTGCAGTGAACGGGCGTCAATTTAAGAACTTACAATGGTATAACGCTTACATAGAACTTATACCTTTAACTGACAGCCCACAGGCTGAATTGTGTGTTCTTACATACATATACACAGTACATATAAATAAATCTTGCACAATGTATAACGTTACGACAAGTAATGTTGCACTATTACCAAATCAATCGACTGACTACAGTTACCTATTACGAATTACGTTGATTTTTGCGGAGGCTGTCTACGAATTACGAAGTCTAAAATGGCCTGATTACGCCTTACGAAAAAGGGCTTGCAGGCCCTCCTTACTAGTTGTTAGAGCGCCGACTAGATATCGGCCAAGCTGGATTCCAGGGCAGGGGGAGGGAGGTTTACTCGTTCTTTCCGGCTACAGGTTATTTAAAACTCAGCAGACAAAAATTGTCTATGAACAAACACTCAACAAAAGTCATCCACAGAATACATGCATGTACAAAAGAGATCATGATCAACACGAAGAGCGGTCTCATTACCCCAGCAGGGTACCTATCGACCGAATACAGGTGCGAATGATGAGGGGGAGGGGTGTGTTGGCAGCTTTCACAGATAACTTTTTAAATGCATGTAGTGAACCAAACGACAGAAGACTAGGATATCTTCAAATACCTCTCCTCTGCCCCACACGGCATGAAGTTGAAGTGGTAGAACTTGGTTCGCACGTACATCTCCCGCCCCTCCACAGTGAAGTAGTCGCAGGCCCCGAACAGCCGGGTACCGAAAATACACACAAACGGCATGGCAGCTGATACTGCAGCCTGGACTGAGTACAGGGTCAGGATATAAACAAGCTACAAGCACTGGGAAACCTTGAATCGGTCTCAAAATCACACACTACTTCCTTGTCAAAATGGCCGCCAGTGCTCTTCTCCAGTACCTATAAACAAGGCTTGTATTTAACCTTCTGGCTATAAATTGTCCACATAATGGGCCTGTGTCAAAACTTGTTGTTCTGCCTAGAAGATTAGACCGGAAATGCACATCAATGCACATACCGGCGCCGGTATTGGCTGAGGGCCCTGAAAATGGGTGAGGATATAACGTTAGTGTCACCATGCACCTCCTGTCCCGTTCTCATAAAATATACAAACATAGATGAATAAATGAAGTTATGTTAACTATATCTGTCTGTATGTGTCAGTGTTTGTGTGTGTGTGTGTGTGTGTGTGTGTGTGTGTGTGTGTGTGTGTGTGTGTGTGTGTGTGTGTGTGTGCGTGTGTGAGTGAGTGAGTGAGTGAGTGAGTGAGTGAGTGAGTGAGTGAGTGAGTGAGTGAGTGAGTGAGTGAGTGAGTGAGTGCAGTCAGTGTGTGTTGTGTGCATGTGTACATCCTTGGTTTCATCCAGACGATGTAACGTATACATGTGTGTGTGTGTGTGTGTGTGTGTGTGTGTGTGTGTGTGTGTGTGATAGTGTGTGTTTCTCAGTGTGTGTGTGTCAGTGTCTGTTTGCATTTATATGAATTGTTGTCATCGATGATAATTTAAGAGGCAATTTGCAAAGGACGTATGCAGATTATTGTCCTGACATGACGCGATGTCATGTGGCTTTACAAATTTTAGATTGTTGGTAGAGTTGTACAGGTTCTGCTTTGGATAGGTAATGACTGACATAAGCTACTGTTGGAAGTGCAATGAAATGAACTGAATATCCAGGTTTGCTCTCCATGCTCGTAGCAAGTCAGGGTTGTAAGGATTGATGCTTGTTTCTGTTCGATGCTGCTCATTATGTACCTTTGCATTGAATGTAGCTGAAGGGTTTTTTTAGAATGGATAATGGATGTGTTTAGTTGTGGGTTATTAGGATCTGTATCTGTATAGCCGGTATAACCGCCCTTTGGCGTAACACACCAGCTTCGCAGGCACGCGGCGCGGCGGCAGCTGACTACATTACACCGATCGACTTGTTACACCTAACCCTTGAATACTAACTGTAGACATTGTTTAAAGCTATCTAATGACAATGCCCCTACTGTACTTGGTGACAGCGAGTTCCACTCTGCGATAGTTCTAGGAAAGATTGAATTCTTTAACACCTCAAATGGATATTGGAATCTGCAATGTGTTTTGTAGCCTTTCTGTAGCATGTATCTACTCAATGACTACCTTATGCAGTTGTGGGCCACGATTTTCATCAGGACGTGTAACCATGTAATATTTTAATTTTTTTTATTAATAGCAATTGTTTCATGAAGGATCACTGTTCTTTATTCCCCTTGGCCACGATATGTAGTGTCTGTTACCCATAATAGGGTATGAATGTGAGGAATCCCACAGTAAAGTAAAAAAAAAATATTTGAAAGCGATGATGAAAATGTCGAGCAGCAATGATTGGGGTTTGGAGTAATAAGTAGTGCCTTTCTGCCAGAAAGCGGTTAATATGTTGTCATACGTTGTTCAGTGTTTGGTATTCTATTCCTTTTTTGCTTTGGGATTCACTGTAAAAAATGTATTACCTAGTACCCTGGGGGTATGGAGGTTGAAGACTGTCTAGGTCATTCTTAGGCAATTTAATTTTTGTAATGTATCTTTGGCGCATAGATTTCCAAGGTTACGTGTACAAAAAAAAGAACACTACGTAGTTGGTAACGGATGAGCATGAGAATAAAAAGTCTTGTTGGACAAGTATGGTGTCATTTCGTTAATACGTTATTTATTCGTCATACAAGAGTAGAGTTATAGTCCAATACTACAACAAAACCTATTTTCCTGTTTTAAAAGGTATCAAAGGACATGTCACTTTCTTATTTTGCGTCATAAATTGAATCTGAGAGGAGCTGGCATCAAGAACCACGTCAACCCTCCTCCCAGTCTCTCAACTATACAACTACGTCAATGAGAACTAGCCTAGTATCCAGAATTATTTACCAAGTTAAAATACAGCAGATGCAAAGTACTAATGCCTGATAATGAATATCCAGTTCTGTCCACCAACATATCTATAAATTTATACATGGAAATACATCTATTTGGAAGGAAGAGCCTAAAAACGTGAGGTTTACCATCACCATATCTTGTCTTGAAATATTGAAATGTAAAAAAAGCCTGAATATCAGGTACTAGTATACGTAATCAATTATAATAATCTAAAATGCTAGTATTCCATGGTTTGAACTCTCCCCTAAACACATTTAGCACTATATCTGTTGATACAAGTATAAGTAGACACCTTGTGTTGTATTGAATTTGAATCCTATCTGTACACAATTAACTATTTGCAAAGACTTGAACAGCATTTCGTGAAAATATATTTATATGCTGAATGTTGGTTGTTAGGTTGAAACTGGATGGTCCAAGAGGACACAGCTTCACTTACGTCGGTAAAGGTTAGACATCCAGGTAATAAGATACGCCAAAAACATTTACTCAAGCAACTGGATATGATTTTGGAAACTATCAGACGTTTCAGGTAGCATCCACTACCTTTCGTCTGTGACACTAGAGAACTTTTGTTTCCTTTTGGACTTCCAAAAAATTGTCTTCAGACACTTATTTCAATAGTTCTTGCTTATAAACCTGCATTTCTGCAAGTTCTCTAGTGGATGTAGTGGATGCTACCTGCAACGCAGACCGTTTCCAAAATCATACCCAGTTGCTTGAGTAACTGTCTTTTTAGCACAGTTTCAGTTGTTTACAGATCCTCCGCCCTCCACGGTTCACTCCCACCTGCTCACCAGCATGGCGGTCAGCAGGGCCCACAGCAGGACGTCCGTGCACAGGCGACCCCTGGCGGCCGAGTTTCCAGCTGCATATCCGAAAGTGTAGCAAGAGATCATTATAAGGGCTGACCTAGGCTTTAGCCAAGCAACTTTCATCATGTACATTCATTGAAATAAAGATGATTTACCCCTCCCTACAGTTGTAAATATTGACATGAAAGTTTAGTTTACCGTCACGGAGTACAACTTAACCACACACATGGTAAACAGCAATCGATGCAACATGGTTAAAAGCACCTTAGTATAGTAATTAGAAGACATGCAATCTGTAGTATAGTACTAGTAATTGGTATACAAACAAGCTACTTCTTCAAAGAGGTTACGGACTGATATAATAGCTAAAAGAATGCTATGGTGATCTCTTAGTTTGTCTGCACTGAACATAGGGAATGTTTGTGTGGCAAACTTTGGGACACTGTTGCTATCTGTTGCTGGTAAATGAAATGAATTATATTTTGTGATGACTGTTGATATGATATTAATGCCGTCCTTGTTAGACTTGGTGCTTATATGTATAGATCATTAAAATCTTGTTCAAGAAAGTTGAAAGGATCTACATACTACTATTATAATAATGCATGAAGCACGTTGGAACAGCATGACTCCACGTTCTGTCAGCTTGGCATGTGACACTAGAGGCTCCGTTCAGTCGGTATCCGGGGTTACAGATGAACCTGACGTTGTCCCGGTAGGTGTGTGGTCCGGTAGAGCTCACCGCTCCGTTTAATGGAGCCGTCAGGGTGGGACACGATGCTAAGACAATAAAGCAAAATAATCTTGGTGAAGAAAGTTGAAAGAATTAGCCTATCAATACTTATAAATGAAGCGAGCGACATTCGTTACAATAGAGGAGGCACGTACGGTACTGATACATTTTTGTCCTACTAGATTCTCTACCATCTATTGTATGTAAGTGAAAGACGTTTTGTTATAGATTTTGATTGGTTTCAATTGATCATTTGTCATGTCATCTTACCTGTGCACGTTGGAACACGTCCACTCCATGATCCGTCCGCTTGGCAAGTCACACTAGAGACCCCGTTCAGCTGGTATCCCGAGTTACAGGTGAAGGTGATCCTGTCCTGGTAGGACTTCGCTCCGGTAGGACTCAGTACTCCATTCGTTGGGGCAGTCAGCGTTGGGCATTGTCTCGCTAAAAAGGATAACGTCAAATATTCTTGGTCAGGAAATTCGAAGGGATATGCGTAATGCATGGTTAAGTCACATTCAATAGAGAGGGTCTGTTCGGTAACTTTTGAGTGCAATCTTGGTACAATGTATTGAACTAAAGATGCAGTTTCTTTAACATCTATTGGATATGCGATATTGGCTAATTTCAATCTATCAGTTTCTTACGTGTGCATGTTGGAGCAGCATTAGTCCAAGTTCCGTCAGCTTGGCATGTCGTAACAAGAGAGCCATTTCGTACGTATCCGGAGTTACAGTGGAAGGTAACCGACATTCGGTAGAGGTTCGCTCCGTATAGATATCCATTCGCCGGAGCTGTCAGCGTCGGACAGGATACTAAAGGATCGACAACATTTCTGGTTAAGAAAGTTGAAGGAATCTATCTACTGATGAGCCATGAAGTGGCTTTCATTATTGAAGGTATGTAGGGTACTGATACAATTGTCTTTACTTTCTATTGCAGGTAAATGAAGGACATGTTGGTATGAAGTTCTTGCCTGCGCATACTGGAACATCTCCACTCCATGTTCCGTCCGCTTGGCACGTCACACTAGCGGCCCCGAACAGTCGGTATCCCGAGTTACAGGTGAAGGTGACCCTGTTCTGGTAGGAGCTCGCTCCGGTAGGACTCAGTGCTCCATTAGCTGGGGCAGTCAGCGTTGGGCATTGGATCGCTGAAAAGTGAAGTACTTTTTAAGTTAAGAAAGTCGAAGTATACACATTAAGGTGACTGAAAACATGTAAGGGAAATGTTTCCTAATAGTTTCTTTACTATCTATCGTAGGTAAATGAATTGCATTTTATTATGGACATTGATATTCAGTTCAATGGTATCTTACGTGTGCATGTTGGGACAGGATCATCCCATGTTCCGTTATAGTGGCAAAACGCCCAAAGACTGCCGTTCCGCACGTATCCCGTATCACAGAAGAAAAAGACGATGGTCCTGTAGGATGTCTCTCCGTTATACGCAGGATCAAACCTTCCGTTAGTTGGGGCGGTCAAGGCTGGACACTGCTTGGCTGAAATTGTCAAAAACGATTTGGTTAGGGGACAGATATATGTACAGAGCGATGCCCGTTAGTCTATGTCTTTTGAATCCAAGGAAGGTCACGCGTTTTTCTTTTAATGTATGTTTGTATGTCTGCAGAAACGGTTGTCAATTTAAAAATTAAAAACAAAGAAAGAAACAAACATAAACAACTATACCTTGGCCTATTTTCAAGTTCCATCCGCTTGCGTTGTATCTGCCAGTGAAAGAAGAGACGGGGCCAAACTCTCTTCCGATGTACTTCAGCATCTCGACAGTCCTACAGTCGCCGTCGTCCTTCCCGTAAGCACAGGCAGGAGCGCCCCCTGTCCCACCTGACACGCGCTGCACCTCCTTCACAGAGCCACTCTGCACAGTCACGTCACTCTGGTCGATATCATATGCAATCTGCAGACACAATTGTTTATAGATCTCGTCAAATATACTACAAAAGCAGAAATAAAGGCAGAAAAAAAGGAAGGCAATTTCCTTATATTTCTTTTAGGTATGGTGTGCTACAATGCTTATACATACTGTAAATGCATTTTTGTTCGCCAGGGTTTTTCTGTACTTGATTTTCATTTTCTATCTTAGGGATAACTTCAAAGAAAGATATTCTTCTCAATATCCCAAAACGATATTGTTTATAGTTTTTTTTTAAATAAAAAAACAATCACATTATCAACATTGGATATTGTATAATGTGCATAATGACGACCAATGAATAGTTTATTTGGTTATCATGAAGTGAATTAAAAGCTGATTGATGATGTATATGAAGGAGTATACATATGAAGTATGTACAAATACTTCAATGATACTTTACAACTCCAAAATCCTGCCGGGATGCATATGGTACGTGTTTCTTCACTCTATGAATTAAAATCTTACCAGAAGCACTTTGTGCACTTCCACGTCCTCCGCTAGGTGGAGCACCCAGTTGACCGGTTCGTACGAGCTCAGCACCAGGACCAGAGGTTTGGAGACGCTGCCGGTTCTGAACTTCACGTCCATCTCAGCTGTCCCCGTTTCACTAGAATGAAAATAACCAGAAGACATTTAGATGAAGCCAAGGTCAATGCAAAGTGATCCTTGTTGGTCGACTCTAGCTAGATGTTGCCAACATAACTTTTACCATCAATATAGCACACTATGCAATGTCATTCCGGCAAACGGGAACTAGTTCAAATGAGACTTCTTAATACGGTCTGCACGTTGTATAGGAGTGGTTACGTGTATACCGTTATGCCTTTGTCTGATTGTCATATGTCTGATTGTCATATGTCTTATCATTTTAAAAAGGTAAATCTCACGGTAGTTGGTAGTTTTTTTTTTTCTTGTTAGAACCGGTACCATTTGAAGTGTACAATACACTGTTGGATATTTTCTTTTCTCTTGTTCTGGTCTATACATACCTGCTAGGTCCGACCCCCTCGTACACGGCCAGTACGTGCACTTCGTACTGGTTGTTGTCATCAGCGACGCAGCTGAAGGTCTTTCTCAGTTCAGAATCATGTAAAGCCGCGGCCTGGGCAGTTGAAGAATCCCATCGTATCTCACAGCTCCCGACAACCGCTTCGGGTAGACGTAAGAAACACAATTATTTATCATCGAGAATTCGTGATACCTATGTCTCTTCTCTCACGTAGGGGTTGTGCATTTAGAAGGTACTAGTTTACAAACAAGTATGAGAGAAACTCTTTCAATTTTATCTGCCTGGCAGTTGCCCCGTTATATTCAATTGCTTACTCATCACATGTTTCTAACAGTGAATTTTCCCAGTGGGCATCAATATAATTTCAATTCCGCATGTTGCTTCTTCTCTAGTTTTAATGATAGAAAAAAAGAAGTACTTGGATTTAATAGCACTTAACAAAGCGGTTTTCTTGTAACCTGGATCTCGCAAGTTCTCAACTAACATAGAATCCCGCAGTTTTGCATGCATGCAAAAACAGACGGACTTGTATACTTACGTAGGCAGGTGTATCGCTGGTAGTTTTCACCCGAGCACTCGCAGAACCCGTCAACACAGCTGGCCTCGGTGATGTCAGACAAGGGGCAGGACCCTTGGCAACTGGTAAGTTCTACGATCGGTAAAATTCAACAGAAATTAATGAATTTGAAGAAGGTCGTTTGTATAATTGTGTGTGGATGGATAACAAGACCAAGGGCCAAGTAAGTTGTTGTCGGTGAGATATATTCCTGATTTGTTGTCTGTCACTGGAGTGTTGCTAGATTCTTACAGATTGCAATCGATATCTTAGACCAGTTATGGTTCAGGCAAGGTGTATTCTTACAACTTAGGGTATGGGCAAGTTTCATGTCGCCAATTAAAGGCTATCTTTCCTACGATGCAGCAATCATTTCTCACCATGGTTATCATAACAGGACGTTCCATCGGACACAAGGCTCCATCCGTCCTGACACGTGCAGGTCCGCCCTCCGCCGGGGACGGGGAGACACAGCTGAGCACAGTTCCCGTTAGACGCCGAGCAGGCTGTTCTCGGAGACAAATGGATGGAGAAATTGAAACATAAAGGATAATTGTGCTGAGCCTAGGACACACAGTGCAATTTTTTTTCTATTCCAACATTTATTACAAGACATGGCGACGGTACCCTCAAGTTTTTTCAACTTATTTTCATGCCACCAACAAAGACGAATGCATGAACAGACAACAGACATACTCATTTTCACCTGAGTTAAGTGAGGAAATTCGTGTTTTAAGTGCCTTTACCAATCGCACAAAATCTTGTTTGTTCCTAGCCGAACGTTCCGTCGTTACGTAACACGACCCCCAATGGTACACTGTTTACGTCTTTCAAACAGAAAATCGGGCATCTACAGAAAATTGTTGCAAGGAAAGGGTGAAAATACATTCCAGAAATGCACTGACCATTTGGTAGACTTGGGGTGTTATAGGCTGCCCTGACGACGATGCCTTGCGGGTCTGTTAGGCCTAAGCCGCCGACCGAGCCGTATGTGTGGCTTTGCAGTGACTTGCCGATCCTGCAAACAGAAGGCATGTCAACTGTTATCCACAAATCTTCATTTGTTTATTTGTTTATTTTGATTTTTCACAAAGTGAAAGGGAAGGCAAAACAGGTGCATACGCACCTTTACAAGTTGCCCTCCCCATGCAAAAACACATATACAACATAAAAATTTACATACTAGTAGTCAATAACAACAAGAATAAAAATACACAAAATAGGCAATCAATATAGAAGGTTAAGCATAATTCAAATATATATAATAAGTAGTATAAATTGTGTTGAAACAAGACTTGGTGAGGTCTAGAAGCAATAAAAGAACTACACCCACAAGAAGTGGTCCAAGTACATGGCAGGTCAAGACTGTAATGTGTGTTAAATCTGTTGAATGTGGCCTTGAGCAATTTGTGTTTAAATTCATACATTGACACCATCGTATTTGAATCACCACATGACGACAAAAGTACGTACGTATGAATGCCATCGAAGTTAGTCGCTGTCCAGTACAGGTACCCCTCATCCACGGCTATGCCGGACATGGACGGGCTGCTGTCTGCGTGTGTGAAGACCCTCCTGGCGTTGCTGCCAGTCACTTCAGAGGTAAAGATCTGACCAGTACTCCCGATGCACCAGAATATCCGGTTTGCTGTGGAAGGTAGACATTGGTTTATTAAGATGCACTTTAGCCCCATGAGGGGCTATTCTTCCAGAGCTCATTAGACAAGACAATGCAATACATAAAACATATGCATGCCAAGCACAGATTACATACAATTACAAGTTACTAATATGCCACTACAAGATAAACAATTATTATCAGGGTTAAACCATTAAGTTCCGTAAATTGATGTATTATTTTCTTAAACTGCCTCACATCAGATACAGTCTTAAATTCACTTGGCAATATGTTCATTTGGCAACAGCTTTATAGATCTGTAGGCGAACATCCTCTTTCCACTGTTGTTCTTATGTTTGGACAATGAATAGTCGTACATGGATTGCCTAGTGGAATACCTGTGCGATGCATGAACTGGTACCAGAGATTTAATGTCAGATCAGACAAATCTACGAATGCACTACATCTCTATCACCGGTATCGAGGTCAGGCTGGTTTGGTCTGGGGCGATGATATGATTGGTACATATATGTAAATGTTATGCACAGTTACTTAAGAACATAACGGTACTTTACAGAAAGTGTGTCCTGCTAACACAATGTTGCAGAAGTCAAACTGACCTGGTGCGTCCAGAGCCAGTCCTGTGGGCCGCCTACCAAATCCAATGTTGACAATCACAGATCTCTGACTACCGTCCAATCGCGCACGATTAATCGTAGGCCGGGTTCCCCATTCGATCCAGTATATCCACCTACATGGGAAGAGGTTATAGAATAACTAGTGTTTTGTTTTCCGTTACTGATGTGCCATATTGAATATGAGAACTGTAGGCTTGGATTCGTTTCGTTTCACTTAAATTATCTCAAAAATAAGTCACAGGTTACATGGTTGAAATTGTCAAGATTTTGTTGTATTTTGGCAGACGCGAACGTTACATATTGTACAGGTGACAGTTTATAATCATGACTATAGGCATAACTAACCCAGCGGTTGGATCCACTACGATCGCCCTGGGTTTGACCAGCCCCGTGGTGATGAGTGACCTCCTGAAGCTGCCGTCCAGCCGGGAGACGACGATCCGGTTTGTTCCGGCGTCTGTCCAGTACAGGTTCCGGGAGATCACGTCCACTGCGATACCTGCCGGTTCTGGAAATTTAAGTGGAATATGTAGGAACGACAGCGATTCATGTAAAGCGCACATTGTAAAATTCGTCCACAAGTCTGGTTGAAATCTTTCCTTCAACCTATGCATATTAGTTGTTATGTCATTGTCCGCAATCATCTGCTAGGAAACCGATATAGCACAAGTGTGCCTTCGTCCTTCGATGGAATGTCAATAAAATTGTTTCTTTATGTTTCTTTAATGTTTCTGTATAGTTTCTTTAGTTTCTCTGGTTGTCTTCGTCAGAAGGACTATGAAATTGTCTCGCCGGAGTGTGGGGAACTGCGGATTTTGCGATATAACTCTGGAAGGCATGATTCGACGTCCATGATTTTTGGCAGGCAGATTACCGCTGTTAAGGCCGAAGTCAAGTACAAGTTTTGGCTTCGTGGGGGGTCCGTGCGTCACGTTAGTGCACCTTTTGTGTTTGTGGCTTGTTAGCAAGATAACTCAAGTATTTGTAAAATGTTGATTATAATTCTTGGTGTGGTGCTTACTATTGTCGGGACCAAGGTTAAGTTCGTTACTGAGCTTCGTGGGGGGTTTCGTTGTGACTACAGGGGGCATTTTGTTAATTTTTCTTGTGAGCAGGATAACTTTTGTATGTGTGGATGGAAGTTAATGAAATTTGATAGGCATATTACTGTCGTGGTCTCCAAGATTGAGTTCAAAGATGAGAGTCGTGGAGGTCGTTATGTCCCCGTAATAGGACCTTTTGTGTTTAGAAATCCCCCACCTACATCTGCTTGGAGACAGCCGACAGCTGGATATAGCGGGGAACCCCATAATGGGATGGGATCAGATGACGTTACATTGAGGGATTGTACTATAACTTCAGCAGGGGGAGGATAGGTTGGACATATGTCAGGTTATTTTCTACGGCCACACCAAGTAATTGCTATGGATGACGTCCACTGGAGACCTTAAATCTAATTACCTTAAATTTAAGGCAAGCGCGCAATAAAAACACGAAGGGCCGAAAAACGAGATGCCTAGATTTGGAATATACTAACTGTAGAAGTACAAATGTTAGGACACAAAGAACACAAGAAACACATAAAGACAAATTAACAAAACAGCAGTAGTCACCCTGTTCTGATTCTTCCTTTATAACATCTTCTCTTATTATATTTTGCGGCGCTGTCGTGACACTTTCAACACAGTAAGAATTTCTTGAACGTTTTTTTCCAGTAACAGTCCAAACTCAAATAACGTAGGGGGGGGGGTCTAACACGGGTGACGACGCATCTGTATAATCTGCGGCAAACCGTTTCAGGGTGTTCTGTACCATAAAAATAGTACAGAGATTCTTTTGTTCTTTAGACCAAATTGATTATTAAAAAGATTGAAGAATACGCATGTTAATTTCTCTAGAACGATGTACCTCTGACGAAGACATGAGATCTCCGACCTCTAGTTCATCATGTTTCAATCAACATACAAAAAATGAAAGTGCTTATTATGAAGAAACGTGACACATAATAGCCACATGTGCACGTGAAATTACAGCAGTATAAGGAATAAAGAAAACAGCAATTTTAAAAATGAAGGATTTCAAAGAAAACAAACCGGATGCTTCCTCTCCATCAAGTCTATTTCCTGGTCCAGCCCCATAAGGAGATCGGCCAACCTGGCTATTCGCTCCGTTCACGCTGGTCCAATAAATATAATCCCCCTGTGGATTAAAATTATGTATTCGTAGATCCTACATAAAATTGATTCACGCTAAGGTACACAAGTGCTTCAATCTGCTCCATAAAAAAAAACGAGAACATTATGTATGTGTTAGCTAAACGGTATTTCTACGATTGCATGTGTAAACATGAATATACGTCAATTGGATAATTATCATATGGTTAAATTATGTATATCCTCATGTATTATGTGTATCCGCTGTTCCATGGAAACATTTAACTCTTGTTGGCTACGTTCAGTGATCCTCATGGACTATAGTACAAATCTAAAAGTGCATGTATTGAAATCTTACCTTTTTATCGTAATCAACGGCTGTCATCTTATGTACACCACCACCGATGGTGTACCTACCCGCTGAAAAATTGTTATCATTTGACGTGGTGAGCCGAGTTATGGTCCCGCTTGTTGGATCGGCCACTAGGATCAGCTTCTCTCCTGGCAGGGGGGCTTTGGCTCCTGTAGTGAGGTATACAGAACATTCTTCTGCTCACTTTCTTTATTTGACGCAAATATTTTAGTTATAGCAGATATTCTGCCAGCACAAGGATATTAGTTTAGATGTTTCCTCTGTTGTGGCATATCGGTAGATTACACAAGTAACTAGAAAGGCCTACATTTGCTTTGGAGCAAATGTAGCGGATGGTTTCACCACATTTTACGACATGGCATAGAAGGAAGGAAAAATACAAGGGAAAACAATTCTTTACATTGGTATAGCTATAGTATGAAGTGACAACAGTTATATAGCCATTATTGGTTAGGATTTTTAATTGCATAATGCAAACTGTTGATCTTCAAGATAAAAAGAAGCGCCTATTTCTATGTCAACAAAAACGCTTAGCAGAACACCATATAAAATGTGTCAAAAAACTTACCAGTGCCCCTGTATTCACTGTCCACAGGTTTGCCGAGCTGCAAGGAGTTTATGTCGCCCTTCACAACTTCTGCTTTGATGACATCCTCGGTTATTGTAGAAGCTGTCTCGTCAGGTGACGAATCCATGTCGGAATATTCATGTGCGACTGCTTGGTGACCTGGAATGAAATCAAGTGAAGCAAAGACAGCGCAAAGATGAGTGAATTGCAATTAAAGTGTGCATGACGTTGGTCAGCACGAAGATGGAAATACACTTCCTCTCGTGATCCGTTATCCACTTTGCTCTATGCAAAGAACGTTAAAAAACAAACACAGAGTTGAACCAATACCTGACCACTTTCCACATACCTGACCAGATCCGAATCAAAGAAATATATGTATTTCTATCTATAAAACTTAAGCTTATATATATAATATTAATATATTGAAAATAAAGTCAAGGCTATATAAATTTTTAAATGTTACAACGTGCTATGTTTCAAAAGTTGAATTTGCATGTTGTTAATGTCTCGTCACGAAACTTTTGCTAACAATTATGTAAAAATATCATAAAATCATACACTTACAAATCAGCTGGATGGTCAGTGCTGCCCACAGGAGCAGTACGGCCCTCCCCCGTGTCCCCAACATAGTCTACATAGAGTCGTGAAGAGGGTAAAAACAATATCATTCAACGTGCTCATGGTTGCGCACTACATTTTTGAAAATGAGCAAAATGTATGGAATAGCATGTTTTCTGGTACAAGGGGAGAATAAGACTGCTAAGGTTCCACATTGATAGATAAATATCAACAAACAGACCACAAAAATGATCCGCAATGTCTACTGAGATTGTGTGAACTGCTGTAAAATACAGGTTCTGCCTGCGCCCTATATAATATCTTTCAAATACCTTTTCTGGAATGACAATTGCCTCTGCGTTGCAGTGCTAACGTTGTTTGTCTACATCGTAAAACGTTAACATAATATATAACTGCGATAATGATCTATTGTTCACCCGGCCGTTCTAGGAACATTCAAAAACTTGAAAAAGAAAAAAAAAATCACACCAATCGACTTGCCGACACAATGACTGCATGTATGAAACAAGCAAAATAACACGTAAACAAGACGGGATTCCGGATTAAAGGTAATGCCAATGACAGAAATACAAGTAAAGTAAGTTGTTTCTGTAAACTGTCACGCGCCAGCATGACTGGCATAATGAACTAAAAAATCTTATATTGCTATGTGATCGACTGACAGCTTTCGGCATAGGAAAACGTGTTACAATCCTACCTTCACTTGTTGCCGAGGGTGCTTGGTGCTTCTTCGGAAATGTTTTCGCCCAACTTCTTGATGTGTTGTAGAGTAGACTTGTCTCTTCCTATGCGCTGCCCTGTGTGCGGGGTCGTCCTGTGTTCTTGGCGGTTCCAAGCTGACTGTCGCTTGGCGAATGTTCCTCTGGCAAGCGTATCGCGACAGTCGCTCTTTTATACTTTTCTCGACGACCGCAAATCACGACGTACAGATATTTTTATCACAAAAGATGAGATCATGATATGATCTAAATATGGCTCGAGGTGCCCTACCCTTCTTGCCACACCCGGTCAACGAACCCTACGGTAGTGTAATTAGTGTAATTCAACGTCGTGTAATGTGACACTGAGATTTGTATGATCTCTTTTAACAGTTTAAACTATCAGAATAAGTACAGTAACTGTAGTTTGTACAGTCAGACCTGCACTAGTGACCATCTCTACTACTTAAATGGTTCTACTCTACTTATAATTAGAATATTTTCCTGATGACACAAGTAGCATTACGTATCCTTACACTACTCTGCTCAGTTATTCAAGAGAGTTTCAAGAAAGCACCACAACACTGGCAGTGTAGAGGGATTCAAACATAAATATGGCAGTGAACAACTTCTGATTAAACGAATTGATAGTACATATTTTAGTTAGAGGTAACACACTCTCGCTAAATAGATTTTCGACTGGTAGGTCAAAGTTACACACTACATTAACTCCATTGAAGCGGAATTTTCCACTCCATTGTTCAGTGCTGGGAGGCTCTATACGTCAGCAGATTCAAAATTACATTTGACTGGTAGGTCATAATTACACAGTTGATTACACCCGTGAACTCTAGTCCCCCCCCCCGAACGGCAATGGTGACCAAACGTTCATAAGCTGTCCAGTCATCAGCTGTCATAAAGTAGTTCAAATGTAAGTAAAGTTTTTAAGAGAATACCTCACAACTTCATACACGTAACTAAGGCATCATTATTCCTGCTATTTTACACAAATCTAACCATCTGAATGATATTGGGAGAAAAACACAAAAAGTGGCCTAACAAGCAGTTTCTGTTCTAAGATTTGGTATATGTGTAACGTTTTAATCATACTTAAGACCAAAATTTCATCTTAGTATTTTTGGTCATTAACTGAACACCATTGTTCAGTGCTGGGTGGCTCTGTATTTACATTTGACTGGTAGGTCATGATTACACAGTTCATTACACCCATGAACCCGGGTGGCCCCCAGAACGGCAATGGTATATTCCCGGCAGCTACGTTCATAACTGAGTCGATCTGTAGATACGTTAACACTTGTCCGGTCACTAGCGGTCATCAAGAAGTTCAAAAGTAAGTTTCTACAAAAGTAAGTTAAGATTCTACTAAAATATCATAGAATGTCATAGAATACCCTCGAAATAAAGATCATAGATAATGAACCATCATTTTTCGCAAACCTCAATATCTGAATATTATCTTGCAATCAGCATTTCTTAACTGTCAGGGAGTTGTAAAGACATCCTTAGGCCTGTTTCCCATGGCCATTTTTACATGTGATTATGTGTAAATAAAGCTGAAATAAATAAATAAATAACATATGGAATAAAAACACAAAAGTGGCCTCACAAGCAAATTCTGTTGTAATATTTTGTATCTATTTTATTCATGGTAAGTTTTTGATTAAACCTCAATTTAGAAAATGACGTCTTGGTGCATATGTAGTTTTTGTGGGTTGCAGCGAGCGTAAGGGAAGTTACATCCTGCATTTGCCCGGTTACTCTCGGACAATTCATAAATTGAACTCAGACAGAAACGGAATTTTCCACTCCATTGTTCAGTGCTGGGTGGTTCTGTATTTACATCTGACTGATAGGTCATGATTACACAGTTCATTACACCCATGAACTCTAGTGCCCCCCCCCCACCCCCACCCGAACGGTAATGGAACATTCCACAGCTACGTTAATAACTTGGTGGGTCTGTAGGTTGTCCGGTTAATAGCGGTCATCAAGAAGTTCAAAAGAAAATGGCTGACAACTTAACACAGTTGAAGCACCATTATTCCTGCCACTTACGCAAATCTACATCGGAATAATAAGCGTTTTTCAATTAAACAACACACATTGTAGATTCCAGTATCCTCCTAAATCACAACTTAACACCATTACCCATTCCCCAAACCCTTCAGCTACATTCAATGCAAAGGTACATAATGTTTTACGACTTGCAAAGAGCAGCATCGAACAGAAATAAACATCAATCCTTACAACCCTGACTCGGTGCGAGCATGGAGAGCAAACCTGGATATTCAGTTCATTGCATGTGTACCTTCAACAGCAGCTTATGTCAATTATTACCTATCCAAAGCATAACCTATACAACTCTACCAACAATCTAAAAATTGTGAAAACACATAACTGACCCTACAGATCAAAATTTCATCTTAGTATTAGTCTCACATGTAGTTTTTGTGGATTGCAGCAGGCCTCTGTAGAAAGTTAAATCCTGTACTTGCCCGGTTAATCTCGGACGTTGGCTCACAGTTCGTTAATTATACACGCTTCATTAACTCAGTGAACTCTGACGGACGGAACTTTCCATTGTTCAGTGCTGGGTGGGTGCGTACGTCACAGGATTACTAGTATAATCTTCTACTTGTCCGGTTACTGTAGGACAAAGGCTGACAAGCAATTAAAAAAAAAAAAAAAAAACAAGCCGGTCGGGACCTGTAACTTACAGTGGATCGAAAATACGAATAACATAATTGTTCAAAGTACATATTATCACATCCAAGCACTACGATGTAAATGAAAAACTATATAAATGTGTTCATACGTGTTTCAAAAAGAGAGAAGAGATCCGGTAGATATAGATGTATACGTAGCACAGTAACACTTGTTCCTTCTACCCTTGTACCTCAGTATCTAACTTAGTGCATTTGGCCCAGGCGTGAATATGCAATAAAGTTACGTTAATTGTCATTGTTAATAATTTCGAAATCACTTTATTAAAAGGACCGTACTAGTGACGAACACTAAAAACGCTTGCAATAAATAACATCACATTCTGTGATTAAACATAGTTTCCTAGTTTTGGAAAAATCACATCGTCAGATGTTCTACAGGTCGTGCATGACTAATAGAAGTGGTTAGGTTTTATTTTGGGTAACACATTGACTGATAGGTTGATTTTACATACTTCATTAAACCTATTGAATACCGACAGAAATGTGATTTTCCACACCATTGTTTAGGGTGGGGTGTCTCTGTGCGTCAGATTTAAACTGTGTACTTGCCCGGGTACTCTAGGACAATGGCACAGACTTCATTCTATACATCGGAATAAGTATTGGACGATGGCAGACAACCAGTTAATGACAACCAGTTAATAAGATACTCTCCAAGCAGAGGTTATGGGGGAATGATCGTTACCTTATTATATATGGCCTTTTTTTTTTTTTTGGTGTTGTTTTTTTGGTCGCTTCCCCCACCAACGTCTGTGGCTAATGGATACTGCCTGGCCAATTTGATACTGTCCTTTTGCCACCGAAAGGGATCTGCTTGGAGATCATTAATAAGATACAGTAAATTATGCCATCCCTGAGATAGTTCTTTAGTTGGAAAACGGGAGGGTTAATTCCATAACGCTAACGTTTGATCATACCGAAATGAAGCAGGCGTTCCAGAAAATAAGCCCCCCCCCCACCCACATACCTGAACGCCTGAATAGGAGGCAACGAGTAGGGGTCTCCTGTAATCAGCGGCAACCAACAGAGCTAAAGCTTAACAACATCAGGGATATTACAAACCTTTTAGATAACAGCATGCTAGCAACAGACAGCAACAACCAATGTTCCCCTTCAGTGTGTTTTATTTCAGACTGACATCAAAATTAGCAAACAAGAAGTATCCACTTCATAGAAAACAGTAGTTTTTACAGATAAAAATTCACATCAAGAACTACCGTTGATTACATGATATGACGGACAAAATGACTAGTTTGAATACACCATTGCAGATTATATATAAAAATGCTTTTTGTCCAAGTACATCATCAGTCCTATACCTACATAATGATGCCTTTGTCTTTATTGTCTAACCATGGGCTATATACAGAAACACCACGAGCAAACGTATAAAAGTTGTTGCATGTAAGAAGTTTGAAACTTTAAATCATTCTCTACATTCGTGCTGTGCTCTGAATGTCCGATATTTATATTCCATTAAATAGTTGTACTAATTAAGATTAAAATCGTGATTATTACCAAGTTGACTTTTAACATTATCAGTACATTAGATTATAGCAATAGACGAAGAGCTCACTGGAGCTGTGTTTCTAAGATCAGAATTTTTTTTACATCATATCACCAAATTACCTATATCTTTTGTCAAA
Organism: Branchiostoma belcheri; assembly: GCF_001625305.1. NCBI lineage: Eukaryota > Metazoa > Chordata > Leptocardii > Amphioxiformes > Branchiostomatidae > Branchiostoma > Branchiostoma belcheri. The sequence goes on along the minus strand of NW_017803854.1, from coordinate 999,801 downwards.
ACTTTAGTTTTATATTAATTCATACCACTGCGGCCCTTACAGATACATATATAATATGTACCACCAAACGTACCTCTTCTAATTAGCTAAGATTATCTTTTATACAAACATTTATTGCTACGAAGTCGAAATGTCAACGAAGTCGATATGTCAACAAACTTTCTTGTATAACTATCATCCACAATGTCCGTCTAAAAACACTCAATATCCTCATTTGTTCTATTCGTCTCAAGATCGCTCAATTAACCACTTGACAGTTTTCTCAGCTTTCGGTCAGGTCATCCTCAGCTCACGGACTTGCGGCTGAAAGGCGAAACAAAACCCTTCATTATTACCCAATCCACAAGGACTATGCTTGAAGACCTCAACTTCTATTAAGGTCAAGCAACCAAAGGAAGATCAAAACAACTCGACAGCAAACCAAACTCATTTTAATTAAAAGGTAGTTATTCTAAAACGATACATTCTATTCATTCTTTATTTCAGGCTCAAAGGCCCATATCATTTCAAAATAAAAACTTTATTGTTAACTTTATTTGTTGGGAGAAGAAGAAGAGGAGGATGAAGAAGAAGAAGTAGAAACCGAGCAAAAACAACATGTTTTCCTTCTGCGAAGGTGAACATAAATATGATGGTACTCACCTCTCTGGCAGACGTAGTTCCTGCGAGAATTGCAGGAGTAGTAGAGCCACTGGTAGGACGACGAGGGCCACATTATAACGCAGTCCTTCCAGTGGTTGTTCACGTTGCTGTTCGTACGGAAAGGCCGGAAGCTGCCCAGAGCTGTCCCGTCGCTGTGAACAAACGTGCCCTCCACCGCCCGGTCACTCAGTCCGATATAGTGGGGCCTGGAATACACAACATACACAACATTTACATGGACCACAACATACACACACGAACCTTGTACAAGCGACCGTCCCATCCAATACCCCTACCCTCACCGTGCTGGAGCCCTCAACCAATTGCACGAAAAGGGAAGAAGAAGAAGAAGAAGGAATAAATGCGACATGCTTATCGGGTCGCAACTACAACCTACAACGTATACAACGTATGCAAGGCATACAGCACATACAGTGTATACAACGCATACAAGGTATACAACGCATACAGTTGACACGCACAAATAGGCATTCGTTCATTAGTGAACGTGTCGACTTATTCCATGGCAATCTATTGTGTCATTCCAAAGTAATGTACGTAGAAATATATCTGTTAAATGTGCAGACTAGACACGTTCTACCTTGTGCGTTAAGGTTATCATAATAATATTATTGTATTAAAGTTTCCAACCATTCTTTATTCACGAGAAGCTCAAATCGACTCTTTTCATTAAGATCATGAGGGGAGAGGTAAGGGTCTGACAAGATTTATCAAAAAGACAAAGTTTACATCATTTAAAGTCCGATGAAATCTATAGACACAGATAGATTTTACACATACATGGTATACAAAAAAACGTACATAGTCATGTTCTCCCCATTTGACCTTTGTTGTATTTAATCGAGAGCGACAACTCACCTGCGGTTTGTGGTAGCGATGGTCATCTTGATGAAGTTGTGCTCCTCCTCGCTCTTCACGCACGCCAGGCGAGCGCCCCTAGCGTCGCAGTCTGTCTCTGCAGTCGCCACGACGTTCCTCACGGCTGTGGGAGAGAACCAGTAGCACTGATCTCCGAACAGCCGGAATCCGGAGGGGCAAGCTGTGGGGGAGATGGCATGGCATCGTTAGAGAGACCACCTTAACACATCAACGATTAATAGCATCCTAATCGGATCTGCATTTAGTAGTAGAGCCTGATAGATCTATCTGGATTCTCTACCAGTAGAATCTGTTAAATTGATCGGGATCCCTACCAGTAGAACTTGCTAGATCCATCTGGATCCCTAGTATTCCCTACCGGCAGAAACTGTTAGATCTGTCTGGATCTCTACCAGTAGAATCTGCTAGATACATCTGGATCCCTAGTATTCCCTACCAGAAGAATCTGCTAGATCTATCTTGATCTCTACCAATAGAATTTGCTAGATACATCTGGATCCCTAGTATTCCCTACCAATAGAATCTGCGGGATCTATCTGGATCTCTACCACCTAAGAACTTGCTAGATCGATCTGGATCTCTACCACCTAAGAACTTGCTAGATCGATCTGGATCTCTACCACCTAAGAACTTGCTAGATCGATCTGGATCTCTACCAGCTAGAACTTGCTAGATCCATCTGGATCCCTAGTATTCCCTACCAGAAGAATCTGCGAGATCTATCTGGATCTGGATCAAAGTCAGGTAGCAAAGAAGATGACATTTTATTTTGACATATGTATAAGTTGAGAAGACCTACTCAGTTCACAGTTGACGCCCGCGAACCCATGCGGACATGTACAGGTGTAGGACAGCTGACCGTCCGTGCAGACGCCGCCGTTCTGGCACGGGTCGGGGTCACATTCGTCCGTTTCTGGGGACAAATAATACAAACCGAGTTGTACTTACAGGAGATGATGCACAATAGAATGGAATAGAATCAAGGACATTACTCAGTATGTAGGGTGTCTTTGATAGGATAGGATAGGATAGGATAGAATATAATAGAATAGAATAGAGTAGAGTAGAGTAGAGTAGAGTAAAGTAGAATAGAATAGAATAGAATAGAATAGAATAGAACAGAATAGAATAGAACAGAATAGAATAGAACAGAGAAAATAGAATAGAATAGAACAGAATAGAATAGAACAGGGAAAATAGAATAGAATAGAATAGAATAGAATAGAATAGAATAGAATAGAGTCATCGGTAGAGCCTGCTCGGAATATTCTTTGAAAAAGGTACAAAATAATGTAAGAAATGTCATTGAGCAAGAGGACTGCTTCTCACGATGCCGTTGTGATGCTAATGATGATTCTTGAAATGTTTTTGTGTCCTAGATTAAAACTATAGGATCAAGCATCAGCTACAATGATTGCCTCTTTTACACAGTAGAGCATTGCTTTTACGGCCTATATCAACATCTACGTAAATACAGCTGCACTACGGGTGGTTTTATGAGGCAGCATCTGACGCACCTGTCTCGCAGTGTTCCCCCAAATACCCCGGCAGACAGTAGCACCTGTAGGACGTCTCTCCGTCTATACAGATGCCGCCCTGGTTACAGGTGTCCTCTTCACAACGTTCAATAACTAAACAAAACAAAACAAAACAAAACAAAACAAAACAAGATCAAATGAAATCAAATCTTTATTTAAAATCAACTCAGCAGACGGGCTGAATCACTTCAGACACACCTTAATTGCGTAGGAATTTTACACATAGAATAAAAGAATACTATACACCAAAAAGCAGTTACTCAAGCAACTAGATATGATTTTGGAAATGGTCAGACGTTTCAGGTAGTATTCAGGAGTAACTGCTTTTTAGCGTATAGTATTACTTGGATGTCTAAGCTTCATCGACGTAAAACAATACTAGTATTAACATTTGCAACAATTCTAATACAATTGCACATTCACAGTGTTTACTCTGCGCTTAGTAAGTCTTTCGTGTTTCTCACAATGACACAGTTTTTGTGCCGGTCAGTCCTACTGAGTGGAAGTTTATATTGAGTTTTTCTGTTCCTCAGATTGTACTACGGGTTCTTTTTAGGCGGGAGAAAGGGAGGGATCTCGTAGTATCCTTTTCAGTTCAGATGGTAAAATGTTACTCAAATACACAACTGGTGTTATGTATATGTAGCATGTACCTTTGGGCACGTATCTGCAGTAAGCATGTTGTATTGAATGAGGGTAAACAAGTATACTCCAAGCTCTTAGTATAAAGTCTTACCTCCTGGAGTTGTGTTTGGGGTATCTGTAGGCGGCACGACAGCTGTAAAACAATGATATTTACGGTTATTTGGCTTGCCAAACTCCACGTTGTTATTTGATAAAAGATAAAAACACAACAGACAACGAAGATGCTCGTAGTAATCAGGAAAATGTGCGAGCGTGAAAATTTAAGGTTAGTGAGTGTATTCACAACCACTTGTTTCATAAGAGCCGACGTTCCAATGACCCTCAGTCATCTTCATCAGGACTATTGTTTACATGACACTGCCATGATTTCATGATTTTGAGGAAGACTTGGTACCGGCTCCCAAGTCTAGATAGATACAGTGAACTCCTCCCCTGAGTGTATAGTGAATGAGCCCCCGGGTCACAGAAAGTAGGGCATCCGGGGCAGACAGGTTTCCGCAAGGGTTTCCAGGAATGGGGGCATACGTATATGTCAGAGAGCAGAGCTGGGAGACATTACTGTGGACATTCCATGCCTGTGGAAAAAATTCCTGTACAATTCCTAGAATTCTTGCAAACTGTCCACAATACTATACCATTAGGCTCCTCCCTGAGACGTCGCCAAAAAAAAGATACTCACGGTACTCGCAGATGTAAGACGACCTCGTGTTGCACGGCACCGGCTGCCAGTCGTATCCGAAGATCTCACTCATGCGCACACAGTCCTTCTTCCTGCTGTTCCAGGTCCCGTCCGCCCACTCGTTAAAAGGGTCGCTGACAAGATCGCCGTCGACGTACCTAAAAACAATAAAACAACAGTTTTTTTTTATTCCAACATGCACTCGGGTGCGGCAAAATGTTTTCTCCCAGCAGACAAACTCCCCCGGTATGTTATCTCTCTATTTGGCCGATTTCTACTCTTTCCAGCCGCCTCCCGAAGCCTGGTAGAGGCTAATGTATTGATGTGGTGACAACGGCACACTCAAGTTTTTTTAAATTTACTTTATTATCGTCACCAACACAGAGGACAATACAACACTCAATTCCACCTGAGTAAAGTGAGGAGAGTCGTGTAAAGTGCCTTTCCCAAGGGCACAAGATCGTTGGCATGTCAGGACTCGAACCCGGGACCTCTTGGTCCGAGTCGAGCACTCTGCCGCTACGCCACACGACCCCACGTCATTACAGCTGATTTGCAAAAGGTGTGAATGCTCCTTACTTCCACACACCCTCTGTGGTGCCATCGTCTATGCCTATCCAGGGAGAACCGCCACCTTCACTCTCGACATAGTCCAGCAGAACCTCTCGACTCTGGGGCTGCCACCCTAACCATTTCACCAACTACACCATAGGTATACCTACCTGCCAAAGTGCTCAGGCCAGGATCTGGCGCCTAACTCCCCTCCGACTGGTTTCTCCAGCCCGTTTTAGCTACACCATAACATTATATCTTAATCTGATTTGCAAGTTTAAAAGGTCCTTACTTCCAAACACCCTCTGCGGTGCCATCGTCGATTGAACCAAACATCTCTCAGTTCTGGGGTTGCCACCACCCTAACTACAAGGCCAGCAATACTACAAACCATACCACATATTTGAACTGAAGTTTGAAATTTCCTTACTTCCAAACGCCCTCTGTGGCGCCATCGTCGATGCCTATCCACGGGGAACCGCCACCTTCGCCCTCGACATAGTCGAGCAGGAACTGGTGCGTGCTGGGCCGCTTCACTACGGCCAGACGCCCGTACAGGTCCAGGTCAGCGCAGGAGCGCACGGCCTCGCTGTAGGTGGACGGGCTCGTGAGGAGGCAGTAGCACGTTCCCTCGTGGTGGAACCACCCAGGTTCACACACTGCAGAATGGCGTGCATGTTACTATTTTAATCTACGTATTCTTAATGATGATTTTTAAATGCTGATAAAGTTTTTAATCTACGTATTGTAATGATGTTTGTATATTCATGGTTGTAACATGTCAATGTAATTCAGACGTGCCCGAAGCACTTCGGCACGTCTGCCATGTTGATGTTGAATAAAGATTTGATGAATATATTAATTAAAGAACTGCAATTTCACATAATGATCTATTTTTTACATGTCATCTTTGCATTTATTTTGGAACCTCCGCGTGTTGTCCTGTTTTGTTACTTGCTATTGACTGTATACTTCTTTAATTGTCAGTAGTGAGGTTGAAATTAGAAATTTGGTTGCCTAATAACACTGCGTCTTTTACTTTTTACTTTGCTTGATAAAAAAGTTTCAAATGGACTAACGAAGCTTACGTCAAGTCATACTACTGTCTAAAACCAACTCTTAACATGCAGCGTGCAAATAGTTATACTTGTAAAATAAAACAAAAGCAAGGTATGGACGCACCACTTTTTGTTGCCCATGTAGTTTGTGCTGTCGTTGGGGCAATTTCGCAGTGTGCTCCCCAAAAGCCGTCAGGACACCTACAGGTGTAGGAGTTGATCCCATCGACACACTGGCCGCCATTCTGACATGGGTTGGGAGAAGGGCAGTTATCGCCATTGGTCTCACAGCGGTTTCCACTGAAGCCTGTGGCACAGCGACATGTGTAGGAGTTGATCCCATCGACGCATTGGCCGCCATTCTGACATGGGTTGGGAGAAGGACAGTCGTTGATGTTGGTCTGACATCTGGATCCACTGAAGCCATTTGCACAGCGACATGTGAAAGTGTTGATCCCATCGACACATTGGCCGCCATTTTGACATGGGTTTGGAGAAGGACAGTCGTTGATGTTGGTCTGACAGCGGTCTCCACTGAAGCCAGTGGTACACCTACATGTGTAAGAGTTGATGCCGTCGACGCATTGGCCGCCATTCTGACATGGGTTGGTAGAAGGGCAGTCGTTGATGTTGGTCTCACAGCGGTTTCCACTGAAGCCAGACAGGCACCTACATGTGAAAGTGTTGATCCCATCGACACACTGGCCACCATTTTGACACGGATTTGTAGGACGGCAGTCATCGTCATTGGTCTCACAGCGGGGTCCACTGAAGCCAGGCGGACAGGTACAAGTGTACGCTGTGAGAGTCAAAGAACTGCTCTGTGGCTGACCGACGCACTTGCCGCCGTTTTGGCACGGATTGGGCAGACAGGCTGGAACAATAACGACAACAATAATGATATCAAATCGAAAACCCGTCCGGAACAACTCAAACTAGTTTCTCCACACACACACACACACACACACACACACACACACACACAGAGAGAGAGAGACACACACGCGCGCGCGCGCGCGCGCGCGCAATTCGTTTGTATTATGTTTTTCTTTAAAGTCTTATAATGTCATTTTGTTTCTTCCAGTTAGCGTATACGTGTATATCAATAAATAAACATCTCTTTACCAGCGGAAACACAGGTTCGTCCGTCCGACCCAAGGCTCCATCCGTCCTGACACGCGCAGGTCCGCCCTCCGCCGGGGACGGGGAGACACAACTGAGTACAGTTTCCGTTAGACGCCGAGCAGGCTGTTCTCAAAGACAAACAAGGGATCGTTAGACTTCTGACGGGCCACAACCCTGCCAATCAACTGAATCTCGATCCACACCCACCCACTTCCAATCCTCGCTGTAGAGCAGGCTGTTCTCAAACACAAAATCGGAGATGTCAGACTTCTGCCAGGCTACAACCCTGTCAATCAACTAAAACCCAATCCCCACCCACCGGCTCTCTTTCAATCCTTGTTGTCAAGCAGTCTCTTCCCAGAGACAGACAAGAAATCTCGTGATATTTCAGACTTTTGCCGGGCCACAACCCTGCCAATTAACTGAAACCTATCCCCGCCTACCCACTCATTTCCAATCTTCGCTGTCGAGCAGGCTGTTCCCAGAAACAAACAAGAAATCTCGTGAGATTTCAGACTTATGCCGGGCCACAGTCCTGTCAATCAACTGAAACCCAATCACCGCCCATTCACTTCCAACCTTTCCTACAACTACTACTACTACTACTACTACTACTACTACTACTACTACTACTACTACTACTACTACTACTACAAGCCTATACAGCGCATAGAGCAATACAAAGCATTCACACAACTATAGGGGTCCAGAATAAAGACAACGCGTGATTCCCACTATAAGTCTACATCTCAAAGCGTACTGACCGTTCGGTTGAGTTGGTGTGTTTGCCGTTGTCCTGACGTGGATGTCGTGAAGCTTTTGAAAGTGTGGAATGTTGAGGTTGACGTACCCTTGCAGATTCTTGCCGATCCTGGACCGAAAAACAAGTTATCAGCTGTTACCAAAGACACAAAGTTGTGTGGTGCTGATCAGAACTAGAAAGGTAACATTTGCATCATGTTTACCCTCGCATTGTCTAGCCTAGCAAACTGCATTGGACACTGACTGACTCATCATCATCATCATGATATGATGATGATGATGATGATATGATGATGATGATGAGGCAGTCAGTGTCTAATTAAACATGATGCAAATGTTACCATCATCATCATCATCCACTGTATTCTGCATCTGCAGTCGTGAAAAGACGTCCTGCAGCTGCATTCAGTCTTGCATACACGTACATACAAACATCCACTGACTGCCTGTGTACCTGTGAATGCCTGGTACATTCCATGCTGTCCAGTAGAGGTATGTCTCGTCCACAGCCATGCCGAACACGTGCGCGTTGTTGTGTGTGAACAGCTGGGTTGGGCCTGGGTTGCTGCCGGTCACTCCGGAGGTCCAGATCTGACCAGTAGCGCCGTTACACCAGTACAGCCGGTTTGCTGTAGCACAGAATCACACAGATACAAGCCAATCGTCATTCTAAAAATCGTATCGTAGGCTGGTTCTACCTTATTAGTACTAGTATTTATTAGAAATACCAAAAATAAACGTGTAGCCAGTGTTTGGACTATTCCAAACGCTTCAAGAATGAAATGATGACGAAAATTTTTTAAAAAATGTGACAAATACTGGCAGCATATCAGACAAATTTCCTAATCAAAAAAAAAATTTGTTGCCACTCTGAAACTGCATCGGATTGCCTTTAACACTATGAGCAGATAACACATCACACTGACCTGCTTTGTCCAAGGCAAGGCCGTTGGGCCATTGGCCTACTCCTACGTTGACAATGACAGACCTCTGGGTGCCGTCCAACGCCGCACGCTCAATCTTAGCTGATCCTCCCCAGTCAGTCCAGTACATGTAACTACGTTAGGAAAGGTTTATGTTAAGATTATAGACTGTACCACCCTCTTCTATACGAAATTAGAGTTATTTTACCATTGTGGCAACGACTTCAACTGGCAAAAACTTGCAAAATGTCAGAGTCTTCACTGAACACATCATCGAACTATGAATTTGCAAAGTGTCGAGTTAGGTCATGGTAACATCAAGAAAAAGTCTTCGATCCTCGTCGGTGCTTAGTTTTGTCACAGCCTGCAGCTTGAAAATTCTACGACATTCAAACTCGACCTACAACAAATGTCACCACACCGCGTAAGATGCCATGCTGCTTGTAGACTACTACTACTGCTGCAGATCGAACATGGGACTACAGGGAGATTCTGACTACATCCATGGGTAGCCTGTGTTGACACAATCTCTTGCTGGCTAGGAGCGCGATTTAAACAGATATCCATGGGCAGAATTCAAACTATGGTCGCTACCACAAATACCAAATGCTGGCCGTTACAGATAAAGACACAGATACTGTACGTTACTGTACGTTACTGTTTGCTACTGTACGTTACTGTACGTCACTGTACGTTACTGGTGTACTACGCCGAATGGCGGTTATCTGTAACTGCATAGCCGGTATAACCGCCCTTTGGGGCTACACACCAGCTACCGGCTATACAGATACAGTTACTGTGCGTTACTGTGCGTTACTGTGCGTTACTGTGCGTTACTGTGCGTTACTGTGCGTTACTATGCGTTACTGTGCGTTACTGTGCGTTGCTGTGTGTTATGGTCATCCTGATCAGTGGTACTTACCCAGCGTTGGGGTCCACTACGATCGCCCTGGGCTCGTCCAGCCCCGTGGTGATGAGGTTCTTCCTGAAGCTGCCGTCCAGCCGGGAGACGATGATCTTGTCTATCCCGGTGTCTGTCCAGTACAGGTTCCGGGAGATCACGTCCACTGCGATGCCGTCAGGAACTGGAATGCACAAGAACGACTCATCAGACGACTGACTTGAGCAAAGCCAGATCGACGTTCATCATGACCAATTGAATCCCCATGCTGCATTCATGGAAGGTTTGCGACCATACTAACAATCTGTTTAGTGAGGTCGAATGACCACGTGAATAGACGAGCAAATGGATGTCGAGAAGTGGAGCTTACAAAGCTGGGCTCAGGAGTAAGTATACAACGCAAAATTGATGTGAATTCAGAGCTATATAGAGGTCGAATTTGTTTGTGAAGTTTTGCAACTTACAATTAAAACATGAGTACCACAATCTAGTAATCTACTACGGGAATACCTAATGCCATCTGCCCATCAAGTCTTTGTCCCGGTCCAGGCTCGTAGGGGGTACGGGCTACTGCACTATTCGCTCCGTTCACAGTGGTCCAATAGATGAAATCACTCTGTGTAATATTGAAAAGGCAGTTTAAGATAAAATGTATAATCCTACAATGCATTTCAAAGCGGCACGTTATGTTATCTAGTGTTTAATTCTGAACCAATCATTGATATCCTACCGCTCGGTCGTACTCCACAGCTATCGGCCTGTTTGTTCCGTTGCCGATGTTGTAACGGGCCCACTGAAAGGAGTTATCATCTTCTGTAGTCAGCCGAGTGATGGATCTGTCCGTTGAATCTGCCACCAGCAGCAGCTTGTGTCCTGAAGGAGGGGCTTTGTTTCCTGTTATAGAGGGGGGAGGGGGGCAGATAATCATAATCATATGGCTCTACATTAGAGGTCACGGTCACAGACATACCTTAAACAGAGACGGGTGGCGACACAGGTCATCTGGCACGTATGACCTGCTAGTGCGTACGGTCACGTGTCGGAATCAATCGAAAATTTTTAGTCCAAACTCTTTCCTGTTATGGCGGAAACCGTTTAATTATGTTTACCGAAGGAAAACAAGTTGTTTTTGCTCAGTTTCTTCCTCTTCTTTTCCAGTGACCTCTGACCTGACTAATGACATTATTTGTGTTGGGTTACATAATGTTGCAATTTCATAGTCTGCTCTGCTCCTGTCACCATATACTAGTAGTACATGTATCAGAATGTGTTTGAGTAACAGAGCAGACCATGTCAGAAGGTAAACATTATGCATTTGCTTTGCAAATGTTACTTCTCTGGTCTTATTAATTCTATAATGACAGATCGGCTTTCATGCTGTGATCATGGGCTGTTTGCTTTTCAAAAGGATGTCAAGAGCTGAGCCTCACCAGTTGACGGAGCATACCCGTCCACAGGTTTGCCGAGCTGTAAGGTCTCCACCTCGCCCTTCTCGAACGCCACGGGTGTGGTTCCCTCGGTTTTGTCCACCGCTTGGCCGTGCGGGTCCGCCTCGCCTGGTGCCGCGCCGGAGTAGGGGACAGGGTCTTCCTCTGGGGTTAGGTTCTTGTCATGATCAGGATCTTCGCCCCCCTGTGCGGCTGCCTGGTGGCCTGTGTGGTACATGTAGCATATTAGATCTCCTGCACGGATCATATGCATGCGTATTTGGCCCTTCGGTTGGGCGTTGTAATGGTATGTGTGAAAGTTTTTAACCGTATATTCATCGTCTGCATTTGAAAGTAGCAATTGCTTATATGTTGTTCCTTTGCCAGTCTGCTAGTTTTGCACTGCAAAACATCTTGAATTTGTCAAATATATACAATACCATTGCCTGTACCTTCCTATCAAATAAAGTGGACTAGATGTAGATTTGATAGCAACGTGCCTCGGAGTTGAATACTCGTATAATACTGTATGTTGTATTGAAAAGCTATCTGACAATTCAGTCACGTACACGCCCACTTTATCAGTAACACGTTTAAAATTACCAACTGAATAAATCACAGAGAAACGTACACAGCAGCTGGATAACCACCAGTCCCCACAGCAGGACGGCTGCCCGATGGGTCTGCATCGTCACCTGTACAACATGGAGCAGGTGGTTAATGTAGGACAGGAAGAAGTCAGCTTTAGAAACAAAGAAAAGGCAAATGATATCCGTAGAGCTCTGCAAGGAATCTTATGTGTACTACGTAATTATGATATAATATGGAATGTGTGTGTGTGTGTGTGTGTGTGTGCGTGCACGTCTGTGTGTGTCTGTGTGCGCATGTGTCTGTGTGTGCGTGTATGTGTCTGTGTGTGCACGCGCGTGTGTGTGTGTGTGTGTGTGTGCGTGTGTGTGTGTGTGTGCATGCACGTGTGTATGTGTATGCATGCACGTGTCTCTATGTGTGTGTGTGTGTGTGTGTGTGTGTGTGTGTGTGTGAGTGTGTGTGTGCATGCACGTGTGTATGTATGCACGTGTCTCTATGTGTGTGTGTGTGTGTGTGTGTGTGAGTGTGTGTGCATGCACGTGTGTGTATGTGTGTGTGTGTGCGTGTGTGTGTGTGTGTGTGTGTGTGTGTGTGCGTGTGTGTGTGTGTGTGTGTGTGTGTGTGTGTATGTGTGTGTGTGCACGCGTGTTTCTCTGTGCGTGCGCGTGTATTCAAATTCTCACAAGGAACTTTTCTGCTTGAAGAAATAAGTAAATAGTATAATTGCCACACAACTTGGGTTTTACCCACACGTCATCAGCTACCCAAAATAAAGTACATGATCTCAACCTTCGCCCGAGGCTGTGGATGACCTCATACATTTGCATATAACGCGCTACAGCTGCACAGTGTCCACGAGCTACATAGAAAAAGAACAGGGCTTTGATAGCCTCCACCAGGCCTTTCTACGGGAATACGGATCGTAGAATTCGGCAAAAAAAGAGAGTAAAATTGGCCAAGGGAGTCCGGCCGCTGGGATGTAGTTTCTTTCCCTCCGAAACTGCGCGACCAGTCAAACCTACAAGGCGGCCAAACTCCCCTGGCAAATATTCTCCTATATATAGCCAGCGTAGATAGTCTGGTAGAGACTAAGGCTTTGCATCGTTCGTCGAGTCTTTGCATCACTTTGAACGACGCCAATACAAAACTTTGACACGTTTGCAATACCTCAATTATTTGATCCAGGTCATTTTGAAATTGGTAAGAAAAGCCTCAAAAACACCAAATTTCTGATTCATAACTTATCAAGATCAAGTGAAAAATTTATGTATCGTGTGGATAAAAATGCAACCGTAATATATCCTTTAAAAATCAGTCGACAATCATCAAACCATAGATCATTGAAAGAAAAACAGTGGTTGAGGGCCGATGTGACGACACACAGTGCTCAGACAGCATAATTGGTGGCAGAGGTCACTGAGCATTAACGTAACATGTCTCGCTTCGCAGGTTTTGGTTACTGCGCTTCGTTAAAGGTCATAGTTGATATGAAATTTTTTAGCCATGGCAGTCTTCGTTTGCTTGTGAACACATCACACGTCGAGAAGATTTTGTTTTTTTGGCGGTACATAACGTGTTCTTGTTCTTTGGGCGACGGGAATTTAAGTTAATGGCCAATCAGTCGAACGACGTTAAAAACTGTGCGGGTCTCCGTAAATGATCGTTAAATTCCATGGGACATGTGGAAGATTTTAACCAGTCTTCGTTTCCTTGTGAACATGCCATGGGGTATTCATGAAAGATTTTAACCAGTCTTCGTTTCCTGGTGAACATGCCATGGGGTATTCATGAAAGATTTTAACCAGTCTTCGTTTCCTTGTGAACATGCCATGGGGTATTCATGAAAGATTTTAACCAGTCTTCGTTTCCTTGTGAACATGCCATAGGGTATTTATGAAAGATTTTAACCAGTCTTCGTTTCCTGGTGAACATGCCATGGGGTATTCATGAAAGATTTTAACCAGTCTTCGTTTCCTTGTGAACATGCCATGGGGTATTCATGAAATATTTTAACCAGTCTTCGTTTCCTTGAGAGCACGCCACAAGTCGAGTCATTTCGACCGTACATAATTTTTGGGTGACAGGAATTCGAGTTTCAGTCATCAAACAGCGTTAAAAACTGTGCGGGCCCCCGTAAATGTTCGTTAAGTGCCATGGGGCATTTATGGAAGATTTTAACCAGTCTTCGTTTCCTTGTGAGCACGTCATACGTCGAGTAGACTTTGTTTTTCGACGGCTCATAATTTTTGGGTGACATGAATTATTGGCCAATCAATCAAACTGCACGGGTCCCTGTAAATGTTCGTTAAGTGCCATGGGGCATTTATGGAAGATTTTAACCAGTCTTTGTTTCCTTGTGAACACATCAAACGTTTCCTTGTGAAGCGTCCGTTTCCTTGAAAGACTTTTTCGGGGAGGGGGTAGATTTTTCATTGGGGTAGGAATTCGAGATAGTAGCAAACCAGATGCACTGCGTTTAAAAAAAACTGTGAGGGTCACCGCAAAGTTTTAAAAAAAGCACCGTGTCCACATACTGGTCAGTCGCGGTCGTTTTAGGCAGGGAACAGGTAAATGAGTGGGTCGCTAAACCGAGTAGATCGCGGTCGCGTTAGTCGGATGCTCTTGTGTCTATGGTACAATTTCAAGGGACCGAGAAAAGCGGTCGGTAGGTGGTCGCCTTACCGGGGTTGACTGTACATTATTAGCGGGGAACCATAGCCGCTACGCAGACATTCGTTACTGAGTCTGATCGCAGTCAGGTTTTGGCGTAAGAGCTCTTACTGGCGCCTGTCTTGACCCAGGTACATGTGCAGGAACCATAGCCTCAAAGCAGATTTCTGTTACGGGGCAAGGGCAGAGTTTTAGCGGTAGTGCATTGAGACGGAGGGTAGAAGTATTCGACATTTTCCCGCCGTAAAGAAAAACATACTAGCGGATCCGGATGTTTGGAACGAGCCATATTTCAAAAATAGGCACAAGTTCTTCATGCACCTTTGTGGGCAATTAGTTGTGGTTGACTCGGTGCGCAATTGTTTTTAACGGACAAATTTTCAAGGACAGACACAAGTTTTCAGTGGCAGGTGGTGGTTACCGCGCGCACTAGCCTCTACCAGGCACCGCGGATCGCTGGAAAAATAGTAGAAATTGGCCGAAATAAAGGGATAGTATACCAGGGAAGATCCAGGGCCATAGAAGCTCCAAGTTGCGACCCACAGGCTCCGTGGTAGAGGCTACGCGATCCGCGGTGCCTGGTAGAGGCTACGCGCGCACCGTCTCATTCTCTCATAGGCCATCGTAAGATTTTTGGGCTCAAGCCGATTTTGCAGGTTGCAAAGCAGCGAACAACATGGACAAAGCAGGTTGTGACAAACCATCCGCCAACAAGGCCTTACCCTGGGAGCCAGGGTAGACTAGTATCGGGCCGTTAGCCGTTTCCTTCGGCAGCCAAGAGTCCTACGGGGATAGGACAGGCCAGACTCCCCTGGGCTCAACTCCCCCCAGCGGTAATTTTGGGCGAAGGGCTCTTGGCTGCCGAAGGAAAACGGCTAACGACCCGATACAAATCTGGCTCCCAGGGTAGCAAGGTCTACGACAGCCTTTTTATTCATTTTATTAAACCAGCATGATCCCACAAGGGCGGTTTTAAATGTTCCCTGCATACATACATGTAAACAAAACATGCTAAAGTATGAGAACAAACTTTTGTAAAATACAAGACAGATGAATCTTGTACACCACGTACACGACTACAAGAATGCCCTCGTTTGCGATCGTACGGCAATCTTAAGCTGAATGTTACTGTGCCCTTACGGAGTTGTTACCATTCAATAAGGTAGGTTTTTAACGGACAAAACATTTTCACGAACGTTACACGGTCACCTGAATACTGCGTCATTGATCGGCAGCTTTCCCTATCGCCTACCAACTTACAGCCCAGACAAAAAAACAGCCCTAAGCAACATATATCAAACGTCGACGTCTATCTGTTTCCAAAATAATATCCAGGTGCTTGATTAACTGTTCAAGTTAGCCTATCTTATATCCTGGGTGTTTAACATTCACCGACGTACAAAAACTGAAATCAAAATATTAAAAACAAAACTTACCGTCGAGGATTCTCGGTTATCTTCGGACCACTTTCGCCGGACAAGATGATCGCAAACAGGTACACCCTCAGTCTTCGCGGTCGGTCAACTTGAACCACGAACTACGTTCCGATGTTTTCCTCTCTGCGACGGAGGGCAGCGCACTCGGAGCTGGCAGAATGGCGCTATGACTGGCAGGGCCGCCGATCTGTCATTTATTCCCTCTCACAATGAAGTTTTATTTGCTTCATCGAGCAAATCCGATAATTATAGCATTACGTCACCTCCAAACTCGGCCGAGTGTGGTGGCCTTGTCCTTTTGTCTCCTCTAATTGCACTAAACGACGACCAATATTTTTCAAATATTTTGCATGACCTTTGCGATGAATCGAGATTAACTAGATCAAATTGAGTTTTCTCTGGGAAATTTTAAAAGCTCGAAGAAATGAAACCAACGTCACCTCCAAACTCAAATTTGCATACGTCTTGTCGGTCGTGTTCTGGCGGTCATGTCTTTAATTATGTCTACTCAAATTGCACTAAAGGACGACCAAGATTTTTTTTCTTCATATTTTGCATGGCCTTTGCGATGAATCGAGACTAGCTGGACCAAATTGAGTGTCTTTAGAAATTTTTAAGCTTGAAAACAACATCAGTAACCCCGGGGGTTTGGTCATGTTCCAATAACATTCCGAAAAGGCATAAGCGAATATTTCTGTCATGACCGCATGTGAAGAACGGTGTATTGTTGGTTAGTATCATCTTAGAGACTGACTAGATAACAAAGTTCATTCAAAGTTATCTATCTACGAAGACCAGAACCAGACTCTAAACACCAAATTGCATCGGACATGTCGGAGTTAGCCCTTGGGACCTTGTTATGGTTTAAAAGGGACTGTTTGTGCCTACATGTCGTATTGTATTGTGTTCTAACTATTTGGTTCAATAAGAAAAGGTTTAGCGTGTTGGGACATGCAAACCAATTTAAAAACCGGTTTTTCATGCCCCAACACATCCACCATTGCCGGTGACTCGTGATTTGTGACGTCATGCACAGCCAAGCGATCTGATTGGTGGTTTCCCGCCGACTCGCCGTAGGGCAAACTTTCGACCAATCAGACACCGTTGCAGTGATCGCCGTAGGGCAAACTTTCGACCAATCACGCGCAGTTATACTGATCGCCGTAGGGCAAAGTTTCGACCAATCACGTGCAGCTACACTGATAATTAGATGATTGACACTGCATGAAGCCTCCGCCAAGGGTTCTAGTCGGGGATTCCCTCAACCCATGTTTTTCAGCGAAACGCCGTAGGGCCTAGTCTTTATCCAATCACATGCGGTCGCAAAGTCCCAGATAATTTAAGTATAATTGGCCAATTATTCGCTAGCATGTTGGACGGCACGCAGGGTTGCCAACTGAACCGAGGAAAATACTAGTAGGTTGATTGAAACATCAAAAGATTTCTTTACTCAAGTCTCAACAGCAACATATATTAAAGAATGTTTCGATCTCAGAGACAGCATACATATACTCTGTACGTAAGATGGCGTTATCCACACGTATTTAGTTTGTTAGATCTTTGATCATACAAAAGTCACTGTACTTTTTTGTTGTGTCAATAAAGAATCTTACTCTTACAATAGATTCTAATAACATAACATCATGTTTTTCTAGTCGTTTGAACGCTATGCCTTTTACAATCAATGTACTAAGGGCGGTATTGCTTTAGAATGAACCTTAAAGATCGAGAAAATGGCCGCCATATTTTCTGTTCGTCCTTTTCAGGTCAAGCTGGTACAAGTTATGGCCGGGCAGATGTAAGAATGTTTCCGCGACCCACAATAAATTTGTCATCTTGTAGGGAAATATAACGTTATGTTATTGGTGATCTGTCAAGCTTGTTCTGAAACCTTTCAACTGTTTCAAACTGTTTCCTGATGAGTTTAGGTGGTCGGTCAATAACTGACAATTGGGGGAGGGGGGCGCGTTTTCCAAGGTCACTTGACATGTCGGTGACCGACCTTGGAAAACGCCCCCCCCCCCATCCACATCCACAGTATGTAAAGCCCTCCCGCAACCATTAGCATGGTCGCATATGGCGGCGCTCATCTCCGTTTCGTAGCCCTTGGGCCACACAGTCCACTGGTAGTGTTGAGTGTTTAACTCCCGTACTCTTTCTCAACTGCCGAGTGCTAAGCAGAGAAAGCAGTATGTACCATTTTTGGTGTTTCCCGCCGACTCACCGTAGGGCAAACTTTCGACCAATCACGTACAGTTGTAATTAGAAGATGATTGACACTGTATGAAGCCTCCGAAAAGGGATCCGTTCGGGGATTCCCTCAAACTTTTTTTTTTTTGCGCGAAACGCCGTACGGCTGAGTCTTCGTCCAATCACATGCGATGGCAAGCATCAAGATGATTGGAGCATTAATTGGCCAATTAGTCGCTAGCATGTTGGACGGCACGCAGGGTTGCCAACTGAACCGAGGAAAATAGAATGATTGAAACATCAAAAGATTTCTTTACTCAACATTCACGGACAGCAACATATAATAGACTCTAATAACATAACATCATATTTTTCTATTTGTCATATTGTGGGGGAAATTAAGTTATTGGTGATCAGTCAAACTTGTTCTGAAACCTGTCAGCTGTTTCAAACTGTTTCCTGATGAGTTTAGGTGGTCGGTCAATGACCGACAATATTGGGGGAGGGGGGCGCGTTTTTCAAGGTCACTTGACATGTCAAGTGACCTTGGAAAACGCGCCCCCATCCACATACACAGTCTGTAAACCATTAGCATGGTCGCATATGACGGAGCTCATCTCCGTTTCGTAGCCCTTGGGCCACACAGTTAGTCCACTGGTAGTGTTGTGTGTTTAGCTCCCATACTCTTTCTCAACTACCGAGTGCTAAGCAGAGAAAGCATTATGTACCATTTTTGGTTGTTTCCCGCCGACTCGCCGTAGGGCAAACTTTCGACCAATGACGTACAGTTGTAATTAGAAGATGATTGACATTACACGAAGCCTCCGAAACGGGATCCGTTCGGGGATTCCCTCAACCCTTTTTTGCGCGAAACGAGTCTTTGTCCAATCACATGCGATCGCAAGCACCAAGATAGTTGAAGTACAATTGGCCAATAATTTATTCGCTAGCATGTTGGACGGCACGCACGGTTGCCAACTGAACCGAGGAAAATAGATAAATACATTGTTCTGAAACCCTTCAACTGTCTCAAGCTTTCTATGAAGAGTCCAGGTGGCTGGTCAACGACCGACATATCAAGTGACCTTGAAAAACACACCCCTCTCCACACACACAGTGGCAAAACAGTAATGTAGAGTTTTCCAGGCTAGAATTTATAATAGGTGTACAGTACCCATGCAGTACAGCTATTGATACTGTGAATCATGAAACTATTATGCAGGGAGGGAATGGGAGGTTTTCAGTGTTACAAATATGCGATTGAAACAATTCTGTAGTGCCGTGGCCTAGTAATTATGTAATCTACACAGAACAACCAATGATAGACCACAGATTGTTTTGTAAGTCATTTATGGCAATTGTAGTACATTACATTACATAGCAAGAGTTCATCATATATGTACAACTTTCCATAGGTTGAAATCTATGAACAGAAATCTATCAACATCATGACAATACATGAACAAAAATACAAAATTTAATCCAAACCGATTTGGATGAAACTGAAATATGTAGGTAATATACATAATCCATCGACATTTCAGGAACAATCAACATGCTGCTTACATTGTAATACAAAAAGAGTTCAGTATGTACATATGACAAATTAGTAGTACTCAACACTCTGCCATGCTGTAATAGTGAAAATTCACTACATATATACATATAAACATGTACACTGAACAATGAATAAACCACAAGTTATATTGATTTTCTTTAATTCCATTGTATCAGAACTTTACATCATTCTGTAAATATCTACAGAATGTCGGAATAAATACCAGTTGTTCTTTTTTAAGAATTGGATATCGATAGATCATTCATACAATTTATTTGAATTGGCCAGCATTGAGCCCAACATTTGTTTTCTTATTTATTTCTAAAGTTACTGTCTTCACCTTTCAATACAAGGTAAATAAATACTTCTAAACAGTCAACAAGGATTGCTATATAGACAACTGTTGAACCGACATACATGTACAATCAAACATCAACATTGAACAGTCATGAAAGTTCATCTGTGTTGGTAGTTACATGTTTAAAGTTAAAGGCTCTTAAAGGTATCTGGTAGATGATGTCATCATCCATCTCACTTAACCGTGACAGGGGCTGACATCGTCTACCAGATACCTATGACCCAGTGTTGACATCACACATTAAAGAAGCCACGGGACAAGCCCCACTGGATCAGTCTACTGATGAAGACCAGAGTGACTGGTAGAAAGCTCTAGGTGAGAGAACTTTTTGTGTTGGATCTAAAGTTTTAACTCTAAACATATAACTACCAACACAGATGAACTTTCATGATAGAACATTGAACAGTGTTAGTTTTATTGGCAGTGGAATTGTTTCTGTCTTATGGCACAAGAAAGTTTGCCAGGTGTGAGAAATACATGTATAACCTTAAAGTTTATGTTTCGGTTTAATCAAGGTTTTAAAGACAGTGTCTTTATTTAAAACCTCCTTGGTTCAATCATCATACATGTACTTTATTTAATTTGCTTTTAGGACAACAAACTGCATCTAGTTCCATTCAAGTTTTACTTACTAAGTTCTTTCTAACTTTATGTGGTAACAGTATACTGCATTATTTTTCAGCTGCCAAACTAACCAACCTACATTACATGTATGTATGAACAGAACTGCATGGTACAAATGTATGTGATACCACTGTGATTGAGAAGCCTACTAGTATTTATAAGGTCACACCAATTTAGTTTGTTAAACCAATTGATTTAAATTGGTGCAGCCATACCTAATGTATATAGATATGGAGCACGTCAGCGTAACATACTGCTCCTGTGTGAAACCTGTAATGTATAGCAGTTTGGCAGAATGTCTTATACACTAAGAAAGGTTGTATTCGCGTATATAAGGTTAACAACCCATCTGTAGTTTCCAAATGTTATGTCGGAAAAGATGTGCTCTTGCAACAGGCAAAATACTGATGCAATGGTGACCAAACATCCAACGAAAACCATGAAAAAACAGGGTTTTGCACAGGTGCAGTACGTTCTGTCAATGTGCTTAGATATTGTATTACATGTATAAGATGGCCTCTACTTCTGGTAGTGGGAGGGTTCTGCGTACTTCCATGTGCCCATCGTGCTTGTGGCTGCATTGATATTTGTGAAAACCTGTAACAACTGGGAAGACAAGGACTGTCTTCTTCAACTGTTGGGGCCAAGATATGAGCATTTTGGAGCAGGTGAATCCTAGAACCAAATAATTTAATTAGTGTGGCCTAATGTGTAGATCTGGTACCAGTATTATAAGATGGCCTCTACTTCCGGTAGGGGGAGGGTCCTGCGTACTTCCATGTGTCTGTCGCGCTGGTGGCCGCATTGATAGACTTGAAAAACTGTTACAACTAGGAAGACAAGGACTGTCTTCTTCCCTTGTCTTCTGCAACTGTTGGGGCCAAGATATGAGCATTTGGAGCTGATTTCTTTTTTCAGAAAAATTAAGCAGGTGAATCCAAGAACCAGTTGATTTAAATTGGTGTGGCCTAATGTATACTAATAGATATTGTATTATAAGATGGTCTCTACTTCCGGTAGGGGGAGGGTTCTGCGTACTTCCATTTGTCCATCGCGCTGGTGGCCGCATTGATAGATGTGAAAAACTGTAACAACTGGGAAGACAAGGACTGTCTTCTTCAACTGTTGGGGCCAAGATATGAGCCTTTTGGAGCTGATTTCTTTTTTCAGAAAAATTAAGCAGGCAAATCCAAGAACCAGTTGATTTAAATTGGTGTGGCCTAATGTATACTAATAGATATTGTATTATAAGATGGCCTCTACTTCTGGTAGTGGGAGGGTTCTGCGTACTTCCATGTGACCGTTCCGCTGGTGGCCGTACTCAAACTTGATGCGCAGCTCGCCGATCTTGCACCTGGGCAGGATGTCCGGGATCCACTCGATGACAAACGGGGTGGGCTCCTTCTGGTCGGGACTCGTGTTCCCTACAAAACGTTGGGTCGGATGTTAACATTGTAATAACTAGAGGTCCACGATCTCATACCTTCGCCAAATGATGTTAGCTTTTATGATTAAGAAATTATATATTAATCCCCCTAATTATGCAAATAGGATCCTCAATTGCATGGATTATATCTGTTGATCATATTCTCCACCAAAAGACAGTCTTATCTTAACAAAGAATGCCATGATGACATTTTCTCATAAATTATGCAAATGAAGTCCTTATTTGAATAAGTTATGTTTAATTATGTTCACCTTAACTTAACTTTCAAACACCCCAAGTATAAAATTCCAGGCAGTTACCACTATGCAATTATAATATTTTCTCATTAATTATGCAAATTAGTCTTCATTTGCATAATCAATATCTGCCTGTGTTTCTCTCATTCTTAATAACATATGTCACAAGCTTGAACTTCCTATTATGGAATGCAGCTGATAAATAGAATTTCCTCATTAATTATGCAAATTACATCCATATTTGCATAATTGTAATATCATTATGCCAAGCATCACTCAAGCTACCTACATACCAAAAATCACGATGATCCATCAATCGGTTCTTGAGTTATCCCCCTTTAAACATTTGTCCTTTAAACCCCCCTGCAGTTCTAGAGCAAGCAACTAGGGGGCTCAAACTCATGTCACTTTATCCCCAGCACAAGAGCTATCTACCATCCAAATTTCGTCACCCTAGCATGTCTGGATCATGAGATATCAAAACCGGAAGTTCTGCTGCAGTACCATGACAAGCCGCCAGGTGGCCCAAAATCTAATCATTTTGAGGTCTCATCAAGACCTACCCACCTACCAAGTATCAAGACAATCCATCAAGACCTTCTCAAGTTATTGTGTTGACAGACAGACAGACACACACACACACACACACATACACGAACGCCCCTGAAAACATAACCTTCTTGGCGAAGGTAATAATAATTTTTACGGCTATTGGTGGCAAATGTGCAGATGTTGTCACATTGGCACACAAAATATGTAGTGTGTTTTTGGCAAATATATTAGACAGATAAGCCAAAGAGGCTCGGTTGGCATCACTCCACCGTCAGGGAAAGGAAAGTAAAGTTCCTTCCAAAGGGCACAACAACGGGGCATGGTGAGTATCGAACCCGGGACCTATTGGTTCCAAGTCCAACGCTCTAACCGACACCACTAACATTGTAATGCTGGGCTAGAAATACCACCTGCATGTGAAGGTTAGTGCAGGTAAAATTGGAGCTGTGCAGGTATTTCTGATGTCTACCTGCACCTAACCTGCACTGGTCCATGTACTGGGTTTATGCAGGTTGTGTACTTGGGAAAAAAATCCAGAAAAGTAGTATTTTCAGAGATGACAACAGGATCAGCAGAAATACAGCAAATGTAATTCAAAGAAGGGTCTTACTGTAAGTTTCAAACTTTGCAACTTACCAACTTTCAAATAAGTCTTCAGTTCAAACGGCTTGATGGCTTGTTGGCCTTCTATCTTGCGGTACGCTTCAGCTATCGTTTCTACTTCAACTTTTGGGGCGTCGTACGGCTCGTAGGTCCCATCACGATTCTCCACAAAGCTGCGTGTCACCTCCAGGGGCATCTGGGTTGAAGACAAACCAAAATAATACTAAGATTCACAATGTCAATGGCCCCAAGTTGCAAGTACAAAGAAAAATATTCCTCCATAAATAAACAGTATAAATTCATTTATTTTTGCACAAACTTAAGTTCTGTTCCATCTTCTAAGGTCATTAGACAGAGATCATGAAAATAATACCATCGCAAACATTTCAGTATATACAGTAGCTTCACCTCCTACCATAGGTGTGTCGAAGATCTGTTTGACGTGCAGGATGTTGGTGATGTACCAGGTGTAATCACCAATATTCTACACTTTTACACAGAAGAATTTGAAGAATTACAGAACACACATATAGCTTCACTACACTTTAGTACTGCTCCATGGCTTCCTACCATAGGTGTGTTGAAGATCTGTTTGACATGCAGGATGTTGGTGATGTGCCACATGTAATGGATATGGCAGTAGAACTACCGTGAACATTTGAGGATTTACACTAGCTACACGTAGCTTCACTACACTTTAGTACTGCTCCATATGGCTTCCTAGTTTTTACCATAGGTGTGTCGAAGATCTGTTTGACATGCAGGATGTTGGTGATGTGCCACATGTAATGGACATGTCAGCAGAAAAATTAAACTACCGTGAACATTTCAAGGTTTACAGCAAACATACATTGTATTTTCACTACACTTTAGTACTGTATCTGTATGGCCAGTATAGTCACCAGCTTCACAGGCAGGTGGCGTGGCGGCAGCTGGCTACATTGCACCGAACGACTTGTTACACCTAACCCTTAAACATCCAACTCTAAACATTGTTTAAAGCTATCTAATGATAATGCCCCTACTGTACTTGGTGACAGTGAGTTTCACTCTGCGATAGTTTTAGTAGGGGTATTGGACGCCATATAATACCTGTTACGGGGCCGGTAAACACCGAAAATGGGGCGATTTTAGAGCGTTCAAACGAGTATATAACAAAGTAAAAATGCTTGAAATTTGGTATCAGTAGTTGAAGGAACTCTTTATCTCTTATTTTGTCCAAGTTTTATTAAGATACCTTCAATGGTAAGCGCGAAATCGCCGATCGGGTCGCGCGAGTTTTCCCGGCGGCGCCATGTGCGCGCCCTCCCCGTGCCGAAAATTTCAAGAAGGCGCTGATCGCCGGAGCCCGCCCGCGCGTACCGTGTGCAAAATCCAGAAAAAAATAGCCACTAATTTGTAGCCAAGAATACGAGCTTTCGAAAAATGCCTTCTTTTTTTCTGTACGACGTCAGGATCGAAAGTTGTCCGCATGTGAAACTTTCAAAGTGCGATATCTCCACAACTTGCCCCCGGGGCAATTTTAAAAGGAAACCATCATATGAAAATTCAGAACATTAGCTTTAATTTGATGCAAGATTCGCATATGTGCGATCCTGCTGTACGCGCGGAATATGGGGTTACTTTCCGGACGATTTTGGCTTCAACCGGGTAAACAACAATGGCGGCCGTGGGCAGCTACGTGCCGGAGCGCTGCCATTCCGCCGCAAATTTGACGCCATCCGACGTCGTAGAGTTCATCACGACCGGCCAAAAACCAGGTAAGGTATTTATTCAAGTATTTTGGGAGTTTTAACGTGTTATTGTGTGCCCTTTTGTCCGTTTTTGCTTCGATATGTCACATATGAACACGAAGCACATGTCAGTGTATTGTTAGCTGTGAATCGTCGGCAAAAATGAGCCTTCCAGCCGGATAAATCGTGACTTTTCCGCTATTCGAAGCATTATTATTTTCTTGAAGATACATTAGTTCGTTATCTTGTTCCTATATGTATATTTTTGTTGTTGTATACGTGTTTTGGGGCTCGTTTGCGTCGCGTCTGTTGTGTCGTCGTATGGGGTGGGAGGGGGGCGTGACGTTTGTGTATTTGGGTCCTTACCTTAGGTCAGGATAAGATCATTTTTTCCATAACATTTCTTTTTAACGGGAAATATCTGTTTTTCTTTTTATTGCCACGCTATTACAACATTTCTTTATGCTCATATTTTTTTAATTCTTTGTGAAAACCTAAAATTTACTTAGTTACATTAATTTTTATTTTTTTATTTTTTTTATTTTTTTTTTAAAATTAGTTTACAAACTGTTACTTAGTGTTAGTACAGGTGCCATAGGTACTTACACAGGTATTCATATATAAACACAAGTATGTATATATAAATATATAATTTAAATTAATATAGTTTCATTTTTTTTATTATTCTTTGCAGCAAACTGTGAAACAGTTCTATGCTCCACACTACTTCTGCTGGAGTGTGGGCTACGTGACCAGGGCATGAGTGCCAACGAACATCTTCCTGGGCTTGTCCATGCCATCGACAGTGCTGTGGAGCTGCCGACGTACTGCTCGAATGTGTTGAAGAAAATTTGGAAGAAAGCTGAAGAGTGTGGACAGGAAGACCTGGACAACCTTCTTGCATCACCTGTAAGCTCAGTCTACAAACCTAAGAAAAAGGAAGACCCCAACAAGGTTGGAGAAGAGTGTGCAAAGGCTGGAATAACACGTCATGTGTTGGACAAAGGCTGGGACAACCCTCCTAAAATAGTTGTGACAAAAATGATGGTGGCAGAGATAGAAGGCTACTGCCAACCTGAGACTGACGACGATAGATGGGTGGGAAGAGATAGATAAACAGTACGTGCAATATTACAACAGGTACTTCGCCCAAACACAGCGTGCCGTCAAGTCCAAGAGGAACCTGAAAAAGAAGAAAAGGACATGAGTAAGATTAGGACCAATAGATCTCTATAGACTTTAATATTGTTAAGTTTTAAGATAAGTTTTATATAGTAGAAGATGGATAAATGTATACAAAACATCTATGTTCTGTAAGAAAATCTGTCGATGCATATATAATGAGGGAACGTCATAAAACTGTGTGTAAATTCATAATAGTACTATAAGATGATGAGATATGCCAATTTTGATAGCAAATTTGGATTCAGCACGTGCCAAAACCCCCTAGATGTGAAATATGTTGACATACAATGAAAGACATGGGAGAAAATGCATTCGCGCATAATTAATTAGGCCGACGGCAATAAAGTCATAAAAGCACGATATGGAGATAAGATATGCCACTTTTGATTGTAAATTCGGATTCAGTGTGTGTCCAAACCCCTTAGATGTGAATTTGGATCAGATATGTTTAAGTATAGTGGAATTATTGTGGTTTTGCATATGTAATTAGGGGGACTTAGAAATTTTTGGCATTTTGCCAAAATCAACGGTTTCCATGCGTGCTCCCGAAGAGCATATTGTTCAATATTTCAGGATTATGTATTTCTGTAAATAATGATGCAATGAATCTGGTTTTTACACATCATTTAATATGATATCAATAGAGCATTGTACAAGTAAATTGAAGTCTGTGTGATGTTTCGTTTTTATGATATTAGCATATGAAAAATGATAAAAATGGCGTATCTTACCGACTTCGTAACAATGACGACCCCAAAATGGGGACATAAATTACAAATATCTCCGCCATACAACATCCGATTTACTTCAAACAAAAACCATTTTGTTCAGTTTAATGAGCTCTTTCTAAAAAGCTACACTGTTAATTGCTAACAACAAAACAAAATTTTTGTCCAATACCCCTAGTTTTAGGAAAGAATGAGTTCCATGGCTTCGTACCATAGGAGTGTCGAAGATCTGTTTGACATGCAGGATGTTGGTGATGTGCCAGGTGTACTTGGAGAAGGTGCCGAGCGGGAGGGCGTCCTTCCGCACAAACGCCACCGTGGAGTTGGGCAGGCGCCGCTTCTTGCAGCCCGCGGAAATCCTCTGCTGCAGGGCGTCAAAGAACGGCTGCGGGACATGGAACACCAGCGGGTCTGGGTAACCTGGGAGGAAAGGTTGTAATGCTTATTTATCACAGAAAAGGCAAGTTGGTATTTTGCTGTCTGTTGTTTGTCTGTCTGTGTGACTTAGATGGCTTTATTTTGCTGTCTATAACTCTGTCAGATACATTATCAAAGTTTCACACATGATCATTCAATCTTTCAGTTCTGTTCCATTTTGTTTTCTTCGATACCTTTAATATGTATAGCAGTACAGTACTGGTACACAATGATTCGCATTCAGTATTTTTTTACTTTTACCAAATTGATTTCCGCAGTACTGTATCTGTACGCAGCACTAAATCCAATGATGTGCTGGACCTCAAAATAAAACCGCCATGAATATAAATGAATTTACAGCACTCTACTACCATAGGAGGACCTAGAAGCCCTGACCCCCAGAGGAGTATTGGAAGGGGAAGAGTGTAGCAGTGGTGACTTGAGAAGAAGAAGAAGACCATATGGGAAAACCTAAGCCTGATAGAAATTAAAAGGACTGTCTCACCGTCAAACTGGTAATGCATGGTCTGGTTGATTCTCTCCACCACACTCCCCAACCACTCCTGGAAGGACAGAGAGATCTCTGTCTCGTCTACTGTGGTAGCTGCAACAGAAATAGACAAGTTAGCAAATCAGATAATATATGTGGCTGTGTGAATAGGAATAGCCATATCAAAGGGCAGGGAAAAGTATAGGCTGATACTATACAGCTACAGGTATTGGGTGCATGATATGCAATTTTGGACCACACAAATTTAGAGCTGTGCACCTAATTTGTAACTGGTGCACCTCAAAATTTGTGTAGATGTGTGTTACGATGAAGGGCGGTTATACTGGCTATACAGATACAGATATGTCTCGAAATTACACCTGCACTTGCAGGTTAGTGCAGGTAAAACTGAAGTTGTGCAAAAAGAGAAGTGTAAGAAGAATTTTTTTTTTTGCTGTGAATGGCAAGGTTGGTAGTTTAAACACTGTTGGAATAACTTATACAAACCTGTACCCTGAAAACTACAGCAAATGGCAGGGTCAACATTAGTATTTTGTGCTCGTGGGAGTAAGACTTGTACATCTGTAGCCTGAAAACTACAGTTCTGACTTACCAGGTCTCTTAGCACACGGAGGACTGGCCGCTGCAACTGTTTTCTTGATGGGGGTTTTCTTGGTGGGAATGTTTCCGCTGTCTTGTAATGTTAGCAGTGCACTACTGGCCTGGGCTGTGGAAACAGAACAATTGGAATGAGAAATAAGAAATATGAGGTTATACTACTAGTACTATAGTACAAAGCTACTTTGGTATATTTTGGTTCATAATACCAAACTCTAAATCTTTTTACATGCAAACATTTCAAGTTACTGCTTCATGTATTTCTACCTGCTATCATACTTTTTCAGTAAAACTTCAAAAATCATATCATTTTACCCACCTAATGTGTCGTCTTTCTTTCTCTTCTTTGATATCTTGGGGGACCCTTCTAACACCTCCAGTATCTCCAGTGTCTTGTCTGGGGCTGCACCTGGAATAAATTGTTGAAAAACTGAATGTAAAGTCATATACCTTCATGGAAGTTCATCTGTGTTGGTGGTTACGTCATGTTTAGGTCAAAACGTGTTCTAACACCGGGGATTATTCTCACCTAGACATTCAACCAGTCACTCTGGTCTTTTTCAATATACTGACTCAGTGAGTGACTGAATGTAAAGTTAGCAAGTTTTTTTATCTTTACGTAGTAATTTCATGTAAAAACCTGAATGAAGTATAATACTTTTTCAATTACTATGCTCCAGGTAGTTAGTTAATAAAATTTTTGACAGCAGCTATGTGGTATCAGCTCAATATTGAAAATGCAAAGTGTTTACTAACTTGTCTATCACTTGAAAATTGAAGCAAACGTTGAAAATATGTACCTGGGTTGTCGAGGTTTATGTAGTAGGCGAACTCCTCCGTGAGCTTGTCATCGCTGGCGAAGGCGCAGATGCAGGCGTAGAAGTGGACACACCTCCTGGCCTGCTCCGACACGCCCTGACTCTTCACCGTCTTGAACATCCGGCACGTGCAGTGGAACTTGTGCTCCGCTGCGTCGCGATTCCGGCTCGTGTCGCTGAACGAGAAGTGCAGGAAACCGAGCGGCTGTCTCGGGTCGGGTTTGCACTTCACTACCATGATGTTTTTCGTGACTCGTTGCACGAGCGGTCCTGTTGTTTCTGTAGCCAGGAGCCATATAGCCTGCTTGATTTCGTTGGATATGTTTAGGGAGTTCAGAACGGAGTTTTTCAGGGTGAGCGGTGTGGCTTCTGCCTCGCAGGAAAGGGCTAACTTGATGTGGGGGCAGGTCTCTTCGGTAACGTGTCGGACTCTCTGACAAGTCTCGACGAAACAACGCCCGGCGCCAGACGCAGCGATCAGCGCCGCTCCGTCCTCAGTCTGAGTGGGATTGCCGTCTGCATCGGTTGTTAGGGGCAACTGGACGAATCCTCGATAGTCCGGCCCACGGTCGCGCAAGCGCACCGAGAACACCTGCACGGTGGACCCCGTGATGATGCGCACGGCGTCCGCGCTGTGTCCCGACTTGCGGACCTTGTCGCGGAACACGGTGTTGCACTCCTTGTTCTTGCAGCTCAGGCCGCGCGTCCCGTTGAGGGTCCCGCACTTCGGGCATTTCTTGACGCCGCGCAACGTGGGTTTACCAAGGTCTGCGAACAGGCTCTTGATCTTTTCCTGGGTGGTTGCCATCATTGACATCTGGTGAGTTGCTGGGGTCTGAAACAAACAAAAAAATGTTTCAAACAATGTAACGGCAAAGCATAATTTTGGCTCAGAACCAAGAGGTCTCGGGTTCGAATCCTGCCATGTCATCAACCTTGTGCGCTTGATGACTTTCCTCGGGTGTTAATGAGTATGCCAGAATAATCATTATCATGATCGTGGGCATTAAAAAAAACCAAACCAAACATAAAACAGCACTTTCAGTGACAGCAAATTTACAGTGAGTTTCACAACATTTTCGTCCTCCCCTCCCCCAACAACAAAATTATGCCGTTTCTATAATTGGAACGGGACTGTAGATTTTCCACAGCAGCATTCAGCCTCGCTCAATCTGTCACTTTTCTCATGACATTGCCTAAGTTTTCCTATTTTTGCTGCCACTTTCTAGCGCAGTCATATTCTCGCAGTCATATTCTCTTCTAAGCGGGATGCTGACATAAATTGTTGTTGTTGTTGTCCTTGTTTAACGTCTGTTAACTATATATTATAATTAAGTCGCTAGACGTGGTCTCTAGGTGCTCAGTGTTACGCTTGGATCAGTTCAGAGTCAGTTGTCTCTCAAGGTATTAACACTTGGTGACTTGTGCTTGTGTGAACCTGGGAGTGTTTCTAGGAGAGCACGTCAAATCGGTGCGTACTCTCGATGTACATAAATATCTATCATAATAAATTTTCAAACTTACTTGTACATGTACTGTAAATCGTTATCGCTTTATCTTCTCTACTAAGCAAAGAATACCTTCATACGGTCAGTTTAACACTTATATTTTAGATGTCACAAAAGATCAGCGATGGCAAACTGACAAATTTACATGCACAAGCGGCAGTTTTCGTACGACAAACGACTGCATGATCAGCTACGCGACTTGGCGCTTTTTTTTCATCGCCATTTTTTCTGTCCCTTTGCTTCACCCTTGCTTGCAAAGCTTTAATACGCCGTACATGAGCTATTACGAACAACAGCTACACAAAACATGTCAGCTATCCATCTACTATATAAAAGCTGTCTAGTTTTAAAGACAACGGTGTCTAAATCACCTGAAAAGACCTCGTTCTTGGCCGAAACAAGCGCTCTCTTCACTGACGAACGTCCACCATTTTGACAACAAAGGAAAGCTCGAGCAGAATATAGTATCCGGGTGCTGATTGGTCTATCGGATCATGTGGCTTTCATAAACTTTGACTTGATTGGTCGATCGAAATTTGTAAATCTCGTTTTTTAATTTTTGGTCAGAATTTTTCATTTCATAACCCCATATTATCAGATAACAAAATATACCCAGAAATCGTCAAGTATGGAAGATTTTTGCGGACAAATATTAAAAACTAAGGTCAAAGGTAAGATGTAACTGGGGCATAGGTCAAAGGTAAAAGGATAGTCCAGAGGTCTTGCCAAGTACGACTCCTTTGCAAGTTTTACGATGGCAGCGCCTTTAAAACTCTCCAGATTCTACGAATGGGGTAGAAAGATTGTTGGAGTAGGTAGGAATTACAGGTAAAAATTGTAATGTATACACTTTTTCTAAACAAGAAGGTTATACAAAAGTATTATCTAATAAATTTTGCCGGTTGTAACTTTTTAAGGTTGAACTTCCTGACTGAACTTTGTAACGTTACATTGCAGCATATGTAAACTTACATTATCGTTACACGTTGAAAATGATTTCGATATTGCTAAATGAAATTAAATATCCATATTAATTATGTAATTATAACATAATTATCATATTAATATTATATCATCATTCATAATTATTATCATATCACAGTTAACTATCATAATTAACTGGAGCAGAGCTCCTACCCAGCTTGAACAAATATACTCTACTCTTTTCTACTCATAGTCATAAAACGTTATATATATTATATAACATTTATTTATATTTATAATGTTATAAAAAATTATAATGTGCTCTAGTTTATTTTACTTGTCACCATCAATTCTAATGAATGACTTTATTTCAGGTAATACCCATAATACAAACATAAAACCACATAAACATTAAACATACAACAATTTATACACATTTTTGATAAATATATAATATGAATTAACTGATTTGCATCTAATTTGCATATGATCTATCTGATTGCAGAGCTCACTGTGCAGAGCTGGGTAATCCTGTCCCAAAAGAACCTGTCCTGTTTCTCAAGCCGACAACTTGTTACCTTCCCGAGGGGAAAGGGCCAACCAGGGTATGATCATGCTTGCAATCTTTGGAGGGCCTGCACCAGTGTTCTAGCCAGCCCGAAAGTTGTTTCTGTCATCTAAATTTTTTTTTTCTTTACTTGACTTCATGTCGAGCACCGAAAGCACGGGTGCAACCATCCTGGGTTCTGGGAGCATGCCATGGAAAAATTTGAAACCTCTCAAATGCTATTTCCTGCATTTTGAAATTTGAGGGGAAAATTTTGCTGGTAGAAAGCTTAGCTTAAACTTCAGTCACACAACGTTCTGTCAAATGACGGAAAGGCGGATGCTGGCTAGAACACTGGTCCGTACCCTAAAATTAAAAAGCTAACTGCTACGAATCATGATAGACCACCACTTTAAACTTGGATGAGCAGGTTCACAGTTTAATTGAACTGCACTGCCCAGACATGTTTTGTTGATGCAGGTATGTCTCTTTGACAAACCGGTAGCAACCACAAGGCGTCACACAGTTCATGTTCACTTCAAACTCTGAACCTGCGTGTCCCTTATTTTCTTTGATGTTATATACTTTATCAGAAGTCAATGTGAGGAGATAGGCAAGCCCATTCCAGACGAACCAGCAGTTGTGTTCCTCAAGCCTCCATCTTGTATCTTGCTAGAAGGAACTGAGCCCATGCGGGTAGGCTTGCCTACTAATACAAACTTTGGGATTGCACTTTTGAACTTTGGCTACCACACCTACATATAGTTCACATGAACTTAAAGGTGATTTTTGAGCTCGAGTATAATCGGCTGAATACTAGTATTGATTTGTAAGTCTTTGTATTGTTACAGTCAATATTGAGTTACTTTTTTTGGTTGACCACTAAGACTGCTTTACCCTGTGATAGAAATATTAAAGTACAGCTCATACATATATACACAACAGCAATCACACTGCCTTGGCTTGGTGTAACTGTTTGTATAACGCTGCCACAGATGATAGAACTAGTAGCCTGTGTGCCGTCCTCTGTAGTTTCTGCCACTCCCTAATAATTAATGTCAGTCGATGGCTTCAGGAAAACTATGGAGGATGGCACCCAGGCTAAGATGACAGATGCAAAACCCCTAAATTCTCTAATAACTCTTTAAAGTTATAACTGTCCAGACTATCTAGATTGCTCTCATGTGCTGATGACTAGAGTTCTGATACTTGTGTTCTCTTGGAATCTAACATGTAGTCACCTATGTCCATGTGTCGATGTACAGGGCCCTCCCGGCTGTACAGAGCTCCACCATGAGGTAGAGCTTGGCGTGGTGATATCAGGAGGAGGCAGGAACATTCCCGAGGACCGCGCCATGGACCACGTGGGGGGGTACGTCCTCGCTCTGGACATGACGGCCAGGGACTACCAGGCTATCGCTAAGGAGAAGGGCATTCCATGGACATGGGCTAAGTGTAAGTATAAACCTCTATACTTTTCTCCAATGTTAGTGGTTTAAATAGTGGTTGTTTGTGGCATGAGGGGAGGTTGACGTTGACCCAACATGCAGGCCACTGTAAATGGTTTATTAAGTAGCGCATTGGTAGAACATACTGTGCCTGCGTGAAACCCTGATTTTACACGGTTTTTGTTGGCTTTTTGGTCGATATTGCATTAGAATTTTGTCAGTTGCAGACAATATCTTTTTCCCACATAACATTTGGAAACTACATACTGGTTGTTAAACTTATATGCCCAAGTACAACCCTATATGAGACGTTCTAGAAGAAATGCTATGCACAACACATTACAGGTTTCACGCAGGTGCAGTACGATCTAGGAGCTCCTAAGGAGCTAGGGGAATTTCTTATTACATATTTAATATAAGAGAAGAAGTAGATATTTCCTGTCTTTTCTCCCCAGGTTTTGACACAGCATGTCCAATCATCCTCAATTATCTAGGGACTGGAAAGCCCTTCGGCACAGTTTGGCTATATTTCTGACTACTGTCAAATTTTATGAGAGAAAAATCACTCATTTTTTTCCTCCGTTTCTCCCCAGGCTTTGACACAGCATGTCCGATCAGCAACTACTGACTACTGTTTTCTGTCAAGACTAAGTTTTGTTGCGAGAAAAGTAGACATTTCCTTTGTCTTTCTCCCCAGGCTTTGACACAGCATGTCCAATCAGTGAGTTTGTGCCCAAAGAAAAGGTGAGCGACCCGCAGGACCTGAACATGTGGCTGAAGGTGAACGGAGAGGTGAGACAGAAGACCAACACAGACGACATGATCTTCACTGTGCCGTACATCATCAGCTACATCAGCAAGATGATGACTCTGGAACGAGGTGAGATATCTGTCCTTGGTACTGATTGGCTGATACCCTCCCTGTCCTTGGTGCTGATTGGCTGATACCCTCCCTGTCCTTGCTGCTGATTGGCTGATACTGTCCCTGTCCTTGTTACTGGTTGGACTATACCTTTCTCTGTCCTTGGCACTGATTGGCTGATACCCTCCCTGTCCTTGGTGCTGACTGGCCGATACTGTCCCTTTCCTTAGTACTGGTTGGACTATACCTTTCTCTGTCCTTGGTACTGATTGGCTGATACCTTCACTGTCCTTGGTACTGATTGGCTGATACATTCACTGTCCTTGGTACTGATTGGTCTATTCAACCCAGATTACTGCAAGCCCATCCCTTGTGCTGATTGGACAATCCCACATCTGCTACATGTGCTCTTGCTACATGTGTTGCATACATGAGCACGTCGACAGAACATACTGCACCTTCGGCAGAACATCTTAAGATGTAATAAATAATAGATAAATGAAAACTTTTGTTCCAACACAAGAGATCGTTCTCACCTAGAGCTGTTTCGACCAGCCACTCTGGTCTTCTTCAATAGACTGACACTAAGTTGTCTCGTAGGTGAGATACCATTTGCCAAAGGTGAGATACCATTTGACTTTGAACTTCAAAAGCAGCAAATGTATCAAGAGCTTCTGTTTTCCTGAAATCGTTTCAAACAAATTTCTTTTGTTCCAGGTGACCTGATCCTGACAGGCACGCCCATGGGAGTGTCAGGTGTCCAGCCTAACGATGAGCTGGAGGCAGAGATAGAGGGTGTGGTGGCCATGAAGTTTACTGTGGGGGAAACACTGTGATGGAAAAATTAACCCTAAAGCCTCTGTCTGTCACACATAGCCAAATTTAAACATGACCCTCCCAAACATTGTCAAAATCTTTCCAACCATGATTAAGAGTAGGTCGTCAGCACTCAGGGCATGTTCAGGGGGTCATATTTGACTCAAATTTAACTCAAGATAGAGGGTGTTGTGGCCATGAAGTTCATTGTGGGGGAAACACTGTGATGGAAAGATTAACCCTAAAGCTCTTGTCACATAGTCGACCCCCCAAACACTGCAGAAATCTCCCCAACCATGAAGTTTACTGTGGGGGACACACTGTGATCCAGGGGAAATATTACTGTAAATCATGTTCTATTCGTGGCAGCAAAATTTTACGGTCTGAGAAATATGGACATGTTCGCTGAACTGTATGTGCACGGTGCCGTCAGGTGCAGATTATTTGTTCGCAGTTATGAAAAATTTCCTATACAGAAGTAACTGCAAAATCCGTGAATATAAAAGTACAGTAACTGCAAATATAAAGTGATTTACAGTAATTCTCTACCAAAATCTCTCCCACCATGATTAAGAGGTCAGCAGCATTCAGGGCATGTTCAGGGGGTCATATTTGACTCAAATTTAACTCAAATTCAATTTATTCGGATAGAAAGGTAGGCATGGCCTAAATCTGCTCCCAAACTTCAACTGTCGGTGGAAGGTTCTGAATGTGTGACGGGCTTTAGATCCAAGCCAAGATGATAAAGAAATACGGGACCATTAGACTTCAGGAAAAGAATTACTTCACTTTTATTCTTCCATTCTGATACATGTGGTTAAAACTATGACAGGAGATTTACATTTATTCAAAAATATGATGTTACAGTATAAAGTATATTGATGTCAAACCATTTGTTGATGCCATTTTGTAATACTGATGAACTACAAAGTGCAATTATATGAATGCAATCAGTAATAAAAAAACAACTGATTTCTGATTTTTTCATCATTGATCTTTCTTTCTTTTAACAGACGGGAGGACTACCATGAATAGTTTATTACTGTTGTAGCCAGCACAAGTTTCCACACTTTGGAAACCTTGTACTTTCAATGCATGTTTGATACAGATCAATATGAATGAAAACTTACATACAATATTTACATACATCATTGTAATGCTTGATTTTAGTTGACCTAACTGACAAAATCAGGCAGACATGATTGTAAGGATTGCAGAATAAATTCCAGTGAATCCAGCAAATAAAAACTCACATACACCTATACATGTACAAACATGTATAAACATGTACAAATGTATAAACCCAGTGCTGGTTTGGTGCAGGTAGACATCAGAAATACCTGCACAGCAGGTGGTATTTTGAGCCCTGTCTTGTAATGTAGTCTGTCGGAAAGAAATGGAAATTAATTGTTCCCAGTTCTAATTTTCTGATCCTAGTCCTCTAAGACTATACTGAGTGCCTTCATGTCAAACAGCTGTTTCTGAAGGTCAGCATTGTACTGGAGGTCGGGAGGGGGTTCAGTGTCTGCGCCGAGGTCAGAGGCCAGCTCACACAGGACCTTGTACGCGTTACTGTGGTACGCAACCTGCAACAGACGGGAAGGACGGTCATTCCCGTTTTTTTTTTCACGGTACTTTCATGTTCACTGTGATTATCATGGTTACTTTTTTGTGCCATGTACTTATCTTTACCGTTATCATTTGTCTTTGGGCCCCCTCCCTGCACTTGCTGCTACCGTGAACATGTTTATGTTCCCCAAAATGTGAAATATTTTGCTACCATGAAGACAATTTCAGTCACAGAAGACAATACATGTAATAAAATGTATCCATAATTTGATCTTCAATATCATCTGAATTTGATGTCATTAACCTGGAAAGATCAGCCTATTTAAGGCTGAAGATCCCTTCAGTACATGTACCAAGATATGATACATGTTATGTACGTTACGTAATACATACACATATGTACCAGGTACAATTTGGCAGTCCTACACAGGATGCCCCAGGCAGACTTCTGATGTAGTCTTAAAGGAGTACTAACCTCCAGAAGGGGGTGCTATATTTCGACAGGCATTTATTTTTGGAATTGAAAAATGCATGTTATTTTACAGTATACAATCAAATGCCCATTTTGCGCGCAAGTCTTAAAACGCATCGTATCCAGGACAAACTCTCCAAATACCCTCAAAACTATCCCAGAATACACCACGCTACCCCATTGGTGTCTATGTTTTAAACAAAAAGTTACGTTACAGACCTCATTTCGGGGGCGATAAGAAAAATTCGTACCGTTTTGTGTTCTTTGGTATCTTACCAACCGTTGCCCTTCTTAAAGTCCTTATCGCCCCTCATTTATGCCGAAAATATTGACGATGAAAAAAACGGCGTAATCTAGTTATCCTTTCCATAAGTGGCGTAATCAAATTATCTGTTCAAGTGATACTAACATGCAAATAAGTTGAGAAAATCAAAACACGCAGAATGAAACTGGCTCCCACTGTATTCGACATCCTGATATTATAATATCCAAGCCACAGGTCAAGCAAAGTAAAGCAAGTAATTTCTCAATAATCAGCTTGTTAATGTGCTTGTCTCCTACCATTTTTGCCGAAAAATGTTTATGTTGACCTGAAGTGTATGAGTATTGCGTAAGCCAGAATTCCCGGATGTATCAATTGTGGTTCAGCATGGGGGACAATGATATTAATATCACTTTACAAACATGCGCCGCGCAAGTCGTACAAGCGAAATTATGTAAAAAGTCGGCTAGTTATGTATTCATCGCAGCATGATGTATCGGAAAATAGCACTTCCTTCTGGAGGTTAGTACTCCTTTAACATCATTAGTCAGTTTTAATACATTATAGCTGCCCTACCTGAGATCTAAGCAGTGCCTCAAAGCATGGCTGGAAGTAGTCGATCCTCCCGTCGTAGAATTGTGGCATCTCCTCCATCAGACTGGAGTTCTGCACCTCAAAATCTTCCTTGGCTGCCGACAGGGCCTTCTTACCCTGGAGGGGGGAGTGTATGGCTCAGGTAACTAAATTTTAGCTGTGTGCTTAGCATGAAAGTTCATCTGAGTTGGTAAAACACATAATGAGAACTGGTGCTGCATACCGGTTCACTGGACTTGGATCCGGACTTGTAAGAATGTTTAGGTTCAAGTCCCAAAAAACCTAAAAGTCAAGAACCGAGTCCGGACTTATTACCATAAAAGACCATTTCACATTCCCCCTTTCTTTCCAAACCACCTAAAACCACCCGTAGATTGCAAAAACTTTGGTGCAAAATGAAGAAAACATACATCGTCAAGTGTTGGCCTCCATGTTATGTGGCCAAAGTTTCACCCAGACAACATTGCAAGGTTGCCAACATGCAATTTTGTATATGTCATGGGTTTACATGTAGGTCTGGACTTACAAGTCCGGAACTGAACCTAATCCTCTGGACTTGAATCCGGACCTGAACCTACAATTGGGTTTAGGTATGCATCACTAATGAGAACTAAACTGTTCTCCAAGTTCCAACTGAACAAAATTGACTCACTAGGAATTTGACTCACCAGCACTCAGGTCAGAAAGCTGATGACGGAGTGATTTGGTCGAAAATTCCTGGTGAGTCGATTTTATGAGTTGGAGAACAGTTTAATTCTCATCATAAACTGCGTGCCTGTACACAAGTAGATTCATTCCTCAAGCTAACCGACACCTAGCACATACACAGTCATCCCTCAGAAAGACATCTGGAGCTGAGTAGTTAGTTCCCATGAACTACTGTGTGATCTTGGAGTACTATGTTGTTTTGGAATGTTCCACTTTACACAAGAGGTGACACCTACCTGCTCCAGTTTGACAATATTTGGTCCCGTCCTCTCCTTCTCTTGTAGCTTTTCTACCTTCAGCTGCTGTCGACTGTACTCCTGGGGACAGGGAATAGCACGAAAACGGTACACATACAGTACAATAACAGTACATATATGGTACAGAAATAGCATAGAGACAGAAAGGATGCTATCAGGATTAACAGAACAAGATGTACACTGCAAATGTTAACAAATCAGTCCCATGAAATGCCAACATTAAGTCGAACAAATACATTTTTAAGTCCCTTGACTTGCAAGACTGCCTGCAGTACCATCATTATTCACTAGGAGGCATTACTGCACTGTCAATTCAGTTTGATCTGGCCATTCCCTTCCACTGACCTGAAGACTATGTTCCCTTTTCCTGATGGCACTGTTGGCCTGGGGGAAGATGTTGGTGAACCTGAAACAAGAAACCAACGCTTTTAAAATATTACTGAGAATTATTCTGACAGAATAAAACCATTCTCAAGCAAGTTACCTATTTTTTGTGTAGAAGAATAAACATTACAAAGCACCTTGCACAGTCCCCCCAGACTTTCAAAGTCACAAAACTACACAGGTAAGAATGGATGCTTGTGAGATAATTTTCACTATCTCACAATTTGCCTCTACGATGTTAGTATTTCATATTAGTACCAAGACACTGGTCCTCAAGCAGAAATATGCATGTATCAAATCCACAGTTTTACATAATTCTAATCAGAAAGAAATCTTTGCATGCTAGACCCCAACATTAGGACCAGCAAACATACCAATCAGTCAATGTCATTGGAGCATTCAAGGTGTGGTGTTAGTGTGTGTGCACTTCTTTGATTAAATATTACCCCACAGAAGTGGGGCCAGAAAAATTGGCCTATAGACTCATTGATTGTTCCCCTCCACGGAAATCTTTAGTAAAAGGCGAAAGATTTATGCGTGTTGTTTGAAGGGAAACCAGAGTGCAGGTCTTACAGCGAGCAAAAATTTTGGGGGTCTCGAGAATGTGAATAGTACTAGTGGCAACTCAAGGAGCAAACATTCTTGTACAATGTTACATGTAAAGGTCTTATTAGGTCTGTTTTCCTTTAATCCGTAAGATCATTATTAACCCAATTTTCGCATATATTTATATTTTTGCATTTATTTCATCTTCTACATGCAATTTAGTGAAATAAGTTACTAGTGAACGTGCTCACCACGTAGAAGTCGCTATGCATGCTGGGATACTGTAATTAGGTAGTCACATGACCCGCACCAGGTCAATGACCTTCCAAAGTCATGTGACCAGTAACATGAGACACCCCTGTTTGCACTACTATTTACTGCTGCCCAGGCAATGCACTGTACTGGAAGCAAGCTGTGGCTTCAGGCAAAAACCAAACTGATCCCACAAAAAAAACATTTAACCAATCCAAAAAAATATGGAAATTCCCAAATACAAATGTGTTATACGTAATGTCAAGGTATGAAATCGTACAACATATCCAGTAACTAATGTATCAGCAACAAGTTGCTGATGATATGATGATACAAAAGTTTTTCTTACCTTTTCATCGGTTCAATTACTGCTTTTTGACTATTTGTGTTCTGAAACAGATAAAACAGGTCAGAGCTAATGCCACATGCTTTGATGAAGACTCTAGACGCAGTTTTAATTGTGAACAAGTAATTTCTACAGAAAAAAAAAACAACTTGGCCTAGCATATTGAATTTGATTTACATTATAGAAATCTGACTGATGCTCAGTTGTGTGACTTGTGTATTTATTGTTAGTATGGGTTGTTTTCTGTTTAGTGTTTTCCATTTCATAATTTCTGTTATTTCGTTATTTTCAATTTATGCAATTGTGTACAGGGCACGCCAGTAAAGCAGTGTGGCTAGCACTGAGTGTGCTTAGGCCACACCAATTTAATTTGTTGCTTCTCAGATTTTTTCAGAAAAAAATTGGAGTGACGGGGAAAAAAAAAATTAAAAGAAATTTAAGAAAACTGGGGTGAATATGTAAGGCTCACGGTATACATAACACATACAATAAGAGGATTGTGCAAGTTTTCAGCTTTCATCTCAAAGTTTTATGCACTGAATCCCAATTCTGAAAAAAGCAAAAATTAAAGGACATTATTGTCATCATCACCACATTTCAGTGCTTACATTAGTTACATTAGCACTGAGACAGGAGACTATGTATTTTTCCAGTCTTTTGTTTTTAACTGAATCTATCTGTGTTACATTTACTATGGTAAGTCTTATTTTGTATGATGTCAACCAAACATTTAATAAGCCACTATTGCATTAAAAACAGTCTGAGGCAGCATTTCTCTACCATTTCTCCTATTTATTACATTTACAAGTATCCTGGATAAACAAATTTTCCAAACTTCAATACATACTAACATTCTCCTGTGTCCTTTCTTACAATAACAACCCTTCTGCAGACATTCGAGGTGTCTCCACAAAGATCTATAGCGCTAAGATCCTTCCATTTTTATTGTAGAAATCTCCCATAAGATGACCATTAAAAATTCGTACAGAAACATTTGCTTAAACATTTGAAAAACACGTCCTTGAAAATGATAATCACCAACCTGCAGACTTGCTGTAGACTTCACATGATTCCTCTATTGACCATGTGCCAATTAGGTAAAAAGAATGAAAAATCGCATAATTCTCCTGTTTAGGAACCACAAGGGCCGGCATAATTTGTTCCTTTACAACCAAACTCTAAAATTAAACTCAACTAAGAGTTTTAAACAATGAATTTAGACTAGTTTTCGAGAGTTTAGAGTGGCACACAAAGCAAGCCTTCACAATAAAGGGCGCCATCTTGGATTTGAAAGGGAGCTTGGCATAGGGCCTATGCCCAAATTTGGGCAGCAGGTGCACCCTGTTTGGAGTTCTGGTCGCTGATTGGCTGTTTCCTTATACTTTACTGCTAAATGAACACCTGTGTAGGCTTCCACATACTTATAATAGGCATTGGTTACTTAGTTTTTTACTAGTATTAGCAGGGAAAAGAAGTCTTTTGGGTTGTAAATCGGTTGAAACATGTCACATAACCTACATTTCTATGTACCTTGCTACTTTTAAACGAAATTTTAAAATTTTTAAACCAAATAAGCTGCTTTCCTTTATTCTTCTTGCTGCTGATTGGCTGTTGAGATCTAATTGGGTTAACTGTATTAACAGCTGCACATAGCCATACCATATTGACGGTAATGAACTGCATTCAAGTGTTTTGGGGTAGGTATGTCAAACTTTCCTTCTCAAGCATTGGAATGTGGGACATAAACGCTTTTTTACTCTTGAAAATCAACAGCATTATGCAAATAAATCCTAACCAATAATGTAGGGGATAGCTACCCAACTGTTGCATTCTTAGTTATATTTCACTTC
This sequence comes from Branchiostoma belcheri, assembly GCF_001625305.1. Lineage (NCBI taxonomy): Eukaryota > Metazoa > Chordata > Leptocardii > Amphioxiformes > Branchiostomatidae > Branchiostoma > Branchiostoma belcheri. The sequence goes on along the minus strand of NW_017803854.1, from coordinate 957,050 downwards.
ATACTATATTTATATCAATGTAAATCATTGTTTTCCCTTGTATTTCTCCTTCTTTCCCTGCCCTGTCGTGAAACATGGTGAAGTCATGCTACATTTGCTCCAAAGCAAATGTTGGCCTTTCTAGTTTGTGTTTAAGTTAAGTTCTCAACTCCGGCGATTTTTTGTTGTTGTTTTTGTTGTTGTTGTTGTTGTAAATGCAAAAAAATGGAGAGCGGCAAATCCGAGAAGCAACAAATTAAATTGGTGTGGCCTTACCAAGTAAAATAAAACAGAAATGAATATGTAAATCTGAATAAGCAATTCTTGAAGAAACTCACCAGTTCCTGAGAGAACCCCTCCAGCTTAGCTGTTGTGGCTCCCACTGCCTCTGCCTGGGAGAAAAAAGTCTGACTTGATTAACTGATTATATGCTGTAGTACTGCCTTAGCCAGATAGAGGGCAGCATTGCATTACAAGCACTGACATGACTGACAGTACTATCTGCCCTTGAAATTTCAGGACTGCACCTGAAACTTGCTAGAACTGTTTAAAATTGAACCAAAGGCCACAAAAATGCTTCAAAATGTATATCGACATGGCATGATTGTATGACACTCCCATTATTTGAGTCCCATCACAGGCCTTTTATTGTTCACATTTCAAGAAATGTTTCAACTGTCAAAATCTATTGTAACTCCTTGAAATTGTACGTAAAAATAATTTATAGCAGTACCTCATTCCTTAACATGTCTTCTCCTTGACACGTGGACACAAGATCTTGCCCCAACTTTACCTCACACTTGGACAGCGCTGGGGAACAAAACAAAAACAACAACAAGGCTTGGTACACTCGAATCCTTGTCATGGCAGGTAGAGACAATCATCTGTATACAAACTAATCAACACCTAGACAATATTATTGTCTGCTGTGTTACATCTGTTACATTGCAAAACCATATGATAGTTATTTACAACAGATATAGTACACCACTATTTCCACAGTTTTTGGTGAACTAAAATACTTTCAAATCAGTGTCTGCATTGGGCAAATATCAAAGAAGATTTTGATAACCACAGTACAATTTACAAGTAGAGGCAGCAGATGCAGTACTGTGCATTACACATTACATAAGACCACGCTACACATTACAAAACATGCAATATTACTGTGCAACCATTAAAAGAACAGCAAAAATGCAATCAACTTACATATATAGAAGCAGTTTTCAAATATTGTTAATAACACATAAATGACAGTCTTACCTGTGACTGCCTCTGTACATTTCCTCATGTCTTTGTACAGTTTTTTAGTGGATTCATCCAGTCTGCATCAAAAGACCAGACTTATGTTGGTGAAGGTTAGACATATCCAAGTAAACAATATTCAAAGACAGTTCAAACTCTACAACTGGATAAATTACTACTACAAAGATTACCGTTGGTACTTCTGGATGTTACTTCCAAACATTTCAAGTGACCGATGTCACTCCAAACGTCCGGAAGTAATCTCCATTACTTGTCAAGTAGTAGAGCCAAAAATACCAAAAGAGAGATCAAAATGAGAGAAATAGTTAAAGTGAGACAAAGATGGGGTACTTATCTTTGTACCTGAAACACCAGAAAAGCTGATGGTAAAATTTGAAGCAGATTTTCAGTTGATTTAGGAATGGATTTTGGGACAGGAATCAAACAGTGGCCATCTTAGATCACACTGATATGCAAATTTACAAGTTTGCAAGTTGATGTTGGCTTCCTAAGCCCCTGAAGACAACAAACTGAGTGTTACTCACTGTGCCAGTTTTGTACATTCCCGCTCAAAGTCTTTCTCGACTGTCTTGGAAATGACTGTTCTCTTGGGGGAGGCAGAAAGACGGTTGAACGGATTCCTGAGTGGGAAAAAAAAACATGCAAAAGAAAAGTTATTTACCAGGATTTATTCTTCCTTTATATACATGTACCAATGAAATCTGCAGGGGTATAATTTGTTTGTTTGTTTGTTTATTTGTTTATTAATTGGGGTATATTTCGCTATACATTCAACACAAAGCATGGACAATCTCTTGTTTGTTAACACAAAGCATGGACAATCTTTTTTGCAAGTTCATGCGGCTTCCCTAGGGCTTCCCTTGCAAACATACATAATTTGACAAGAACAATGAGTACAGAATGTATTGAGGAGTGGTATAAAACTATAAAAATATATATGCTACTTATTCAACTTTCTATCTCTTCTTAAAACTAATAACCTACGTATAAAAGATTAAGTGTGGTTTGTAGTACATAAACAGGTATGGGGAACATGGTATATAAAATTTGAAGGAGTTCAATATCAATGATTGACCAAAGAGGAATTTTGTTTGTTTTCCTAGTTTGACAAACCGCCACGCCCAAAACAACCACCTCTGGTCGTTTTTACACCAAACCACAGCTTATCACAGCTACCAGGGACTCTTACCAACTCATAGTGTTGACTGTTTGCCGAAGAACGTTGTATTATTGGACAAAACTCAACTCAAAACATCTCAAATTTACGACATAATTTCTGCAGCGGAAATGTCGCCTGACAACACGACCTTTGACCCATCAGATGGATTGTTCCACTACTGGTCGATAATTTAAATTGTACCGTTTAGATTTGTGTATTCTTCTAATATAGTGTCTTAAGTTGCTTAGATATAGTTTTATTGTTAGAAATATATTGGTTATAGTCAGTAGAAATCATAATTTTTCTGTTGTATGTTTAATTTTTTTCACTGTCTGGGGACCCTTTCCGGAAAATGTGATCGTCGTGACGTCACTGTCCAACATGGCGGCCCTGGTGGAAAAAATCGCCAAGCAGGCGCTTCTGACGTTCGACTTCGCCTCTCCGCACTGGGAGCGGTCCCTGAAGGACAACTTCGGCAAGCTGACATCCTTCATGAACCAGCTGACCTACCGGGACGTCAACATCGAGCCCAGAACGGAGGAAAAACAGCCGAGAAGGTCGCTCCGCGGGAGGCCCGTTTCGTCTCAGGACGACCCCGCTCCGGTCACGTACATGCCGATCTGCAACCACGAATTCTTCACCATGGGGATCTTCCTGGTGAAGGGCGGGGAGAGGATCCCGCTGCACGACCACCCGGACATGCACGGCGTCTGTAAGGTCCTGTACGGCACGGTGTCCATCCGATCCTACAACCGCCTCGACCCCTCCGCCAACGGTACGCAACCCCCTCCACCTCTCCCCGACTTCGACACCCCCCTCCCTCCGTGGCAACGCAACTCCCTGGTGGCTTGCACGGCGAACGGACAGTTACAACTGGACGAGAACAGCGAGGCCTGCGTCCTGGAGCCCCTCAGGGGAAACCTGCACGAGATCGTGGCCGTAGACGGCCCCGCTGCCTTCTTAGACGTCCTGGCGCCTCCATACGACCACGACGGCTCCACGGACAGAGACTGTCACTACTACCGCCCTGTCACCCCTGTAAAGGACCCCGCACAGCTACAGGAAGACGACGTGCACTGGCTCATGAGAATATCTCAGCCCAGAGACTTCTGGTGTGACGCGGAGCCCTACCCGGGGCCGTCTGTGTCAGTCTGACTGTCGTAAAATATTACACTTTAATTTTGATTTTAAGAAAGCACAGACTTTGCAATGGGGTGACTTAAACATAGTACCATATATGTTGTCGAATATTCTCTATTTACAATAGCAACAGAAGAACGTGTTACACAGAGTTGCGTACATATATAATACTTCCAAATGGAATACAGGATCATGATTTAAAAGCCAGTAATCTCTGTAGTTAACATAACTGCCAGTGAGTGCTATTACACGTGCATTAACATGTATATTAAATGTATATTAACATATACACAAGAGAGAGCAAACCTGGCAGTTCATAACTACTCTACAGCATATTTCCTGTATAATGTCAGGATAAGGGACAGAAAAAAGACTGTTCAGATTATAACAATATAATCCAAGAAATGCTAAACTCCTGAATATAAAACCAACTATAAATTCTTTATCTGTATAAGTGAAGCCAAAAAACTGAAATAAGAAGTTGGTGACTTTGTTCATTTACCTCATGAATTAGAAGTTGACAGTGTTACAGGTACATGTAGCACAAGCAGCATCTGCCTGCACTTTCTGTTTTCTCAACTGTGTTCTTCATTTTAAGTTGTGGGTGAAATCCTGCAGTACACGTTTAGGACACTAGAGTGTGCCAGACGATTCCTCGGGGAGGATGCGTAGTACGTAATTTGCATATATTTGTTGCCGAGACGGGTGATACGTGAAGGTTGGGATCACTGCCACAATACGTACATGTCGATAGATGACACAAAATGATGTTGCTGAGTCCAGATCCAAAGGTGTGAAACTATTTCATGTAGCACAGAACAATAAACAATCAACTAAGTTGATTTGCAGTATGTGTGTTTGTTTGTTTGTGTTTTACAATGAAAGCATATAAAGCAATTCTCTCTTAAGTTCTCGTGCTGACGAAAATAGCACGCAGATTCCTAGTACTTCCAATGTCATATATAGTGTCACATTAAATGCGTGGATTTCAATTCACCTTGGTGATTTACTAATTTCTTTTGTCCAGTAATCTCTAAGCAACCGGCAATCCGATACGCCATCGTTGATTTGCTATTTAGAATGTGAAGTGACGGCCGTTCGTTTGCCTGGTTTCCTTGCCATTTGAGTTGCCAACCATCATTTGTAAAACCCAGTTGTTATAGCCTGGGTACCAGACTGTTTCCAGGGTCTACACAGGCCAGTTCTACTGCTACAGGGCCAACAATAGCCCCCAAGGAAATTATATCACAGTCCCCCTCAATTAAGCCCTGATCCAGGCACGCGCTGGCTAACTCTGGGCCTGGCGTGTTATGGGTCTAGCATCCAGGCTGCAGTTGTCACTCCTTGCACGTACTACCCGAACCGGCGACGACGTCACTCTGACCGCTGTGACCAGACCCATACATTAGCCACCGTCAGTTTCAATTTCATAGTCTCCACCAGACTCCTTTTGGCCAGAGGAGATGGCCACCATAGAATCTCAGCTCAAACTGGAGATTCTATGGCGGACATCTCCTCTGGCCAAAAATATTCCCTTTTTAGGCCAATTTCTACTATTCATCAGCCTGCAAAAGGAGTCTGGTGGAGACTAGGCGTTATAGAGGGAATGCGAAATGTTGCCTTCTAAGTTCTACTCTCCAAGCAGAGGTTGGTGAGGGAAGATAGTTACCGTTTTATATATATGGTGGTGGGGATAGGGATACCCTGGTGAAGAGAGTACAGTTTGCTCATCGTGGTTTGCTGTACTCTCTGGTGGACCAACTGGCATACCATCTGTCCGATTTCTACTCTTTCTGGCCGCCTCCCGAAGCCGTGTGGAGAGGGACAGTTCATTAATTCTGTAACAGGATAAACAAGGTGCCGTAGACAGAATTACTATCTGCGCGGGGTACCGTATGATAAGTAGGTTAAAAGGAGATTAGAATTTTTGCGTTTTGGAGCATATTGGTTGTTTTCAATTCAAAACAGAAGCGAGCGAGCACATAGATCAATAAATATGGGTCCAATCGTTATCCATTATCTCAATTACTCTTCAAGCAGGGGAAGATCGTTAACGTTTTATAAATCCCCCGTTTTTGTCGCTACCCGCGGACCAACTCTTCTGGCATATCATCTGTCTATTTCGCCAATTTCTACTCTTTTCAGTCGCCTCCCGAAGCCTGGTAGTGGCTACCCGCAGTCTCCTTCCTATCATCACACAAACTACTAGCGTAAGACAGATCACCGGTCACCACCCCGCAATGGGGCCGCGCAAAATCAGCCCCGCATCTCCCCGGCGTGCCGCGGCGCGATACGGGGCATTTCCCGCGTCTTTACGTCACGGTGAACCTTCCCCATCTCCGAGACGAATGGCCGCAGCTCCTGGTTTGCGTCATTTGTGCGAGATCGATCCCGCGGGTGTCACCGTCTGGGGAGAGACGCGCCGCGCCGCTCCATACAACATGCACCCACCGTACTAAACTACGTGATGGGGGTGATAATGTACACACATACCCACCGGGTTTAGTACAGGTCACAACAAAAGAATAGAATACAGATAACGTTACACTATACAACACCTTCTAGTAAGTAACTTCGGCTTCTGCTCGTTTCTCAGTGATGGTAAAAAGGTAAGAACAGATATGTTCCATGATCGAAGGTTTGTAATAATTATCCATCCGCCAAGGAGATTAGGTCTGTGTTGCCGTCGGTTGATTCTTTTGAGGAAATAGATAAGCCATCAATTTATGAATCAATTTTCTTCTGATTTTTTTAATACTAGTAGGTAGGTATGGCTTGGCGTTAGAAACGAAGTGATTAAATTTCGGAACTGTATGAAATCTAAAGAACGGCCATCAGGCATTTGATTACAGTCACTCAGTATTATAACAAGGCATGGCGGGTTGGCAACGTTCCTCGGAGACCCAAACCCCGGGCGACAAGCTGGCTGATTAGATGACCGCTGGAGAGTGCAGTATAGCCTTAGCTTTGGTTATTTATCCCGTTTATTTACTTTATTAAAAAACAACTAGTGGTATAAAATATCGTTTAACACCATTTTTCCGCTTATATAACACGTTTTCTTAACTCAAGTAATTATAAGTACTAAATAAATGTACTAAATAATCAAGTCTGTATCCTTTTCACCCGTCAACACGGACCCAACTATTCCATATGCTGGTTCTCTGTGCATTAGCGGAATCCTCACGATTGTGTCTTCATTTTGACACAAGTGACAAAAATGTGTGCAGAATCAATTGCACCATAACATCCAGTAGATGGGAATACGCAATCCACAAGCACCAACCATTCATTACACACAGGTGGAGCGGCACCAATATGTACCGCGTGTATGCCATGCAATATCAGCAATATATGGACCGTGCTTAAACATGTAATATCCAGCGTGGAAGAGCTTCAGCCGTTCTATAGGCATGCAATCTCGCACTTATGTATATAACATGAAGTGCAGTTGACGTATGTGCCATCCCCATGTTTAATACATGTCTGTACAATACTTGAAGTCATAACCCTCGTACACTGACGAATGAGGTAGAGAACAGAGAGGTGACGGCTGTGATATCGCACATCTAATGATGCGCTATATCTTAATTATACCCACGACGGATCTATATCAGAGGTTCTATATACGTTGTCTCTCAATCAAGGTATTTTTACCGGCGTTTCTTGCGTGCACTTGTAATATCAATGTTATACATATATTTCAAAAGAGTTATTAACGTCTCCTAGTAGTTTTGGATGTGGTAACATCATCTTAAATTGAAGAATTAATTATTCGATTTCATAAAGCACTTAAAATTGTTTGCCACCCGATTCGGCTCTTCAATGCGAAATACACAAGAACAGTTACCGAAGCAACTAGATAGATTTTGAAAAGTGTCCGACGTTTCAAGTAGCACCCACTAACTTTCGTCAGTGACTGTAAGTAGTGGATGACGCTTGAAACGTCTGACAGTTCTCCAAAAAAGATCTGTCCAGTTGCTTGAGAACTTTTTTCTTGTGTATCTTATAACCCGGATGTCTAACCTTCATCGACGTTATTAGAATCTAATTGTATTCTTGTAGTGTTTCGTGGCTTCATTCCGTTTCTAATGACAGTCTTTGTGTAACTTCCAATCGTCAAACATCTGCCAGCCACGTTGAATACTATGGAGACTTTTTATCGGTTTTCGTTCGTTGGAAAAATATGCGGACTTTGCGCATCTTAAATGCGTACTTCGTGTACGAAAATCGATATGCTTTTTGTCAGACATATTCCCCACTTCGACCTTTAACTTTACCGCTTACCTCATCTTACCTTTTAAGAACGCAAAAAGCACACTTTACTTCTTTCAATTCATCTTCTAGTGCACGTAGTAGTAGTGATACACTACAGTCGGTCTGCAGACGTAACTTTTATATTACGGTAACATTGTTAGCTTGCATAAAATATGATAATAACTTTATTGCACAACAATACTAGGGTACAACTGCAATTTCATAAGGCTAACCTACCTAGCTAGTATGGGATGGGAATAAGCTTTCACAATCATTGTGTGTCTCAGGTGTGTGAGTTGTGTGTGTGTGTGTGTGTGTGTCTCAGGTGTGTGTGTGTGTGTGTGTGTGTGTGTGTGTGTGTGTGTGTGTGTGTTTGTTTCCAAGGACCTCCCAAGTCCTATCGTCTCCGTGCGTATATGTATACCGTATATGTGTGTGTGTTTATAATTATTTGCACGTTTCCTAGGACATTCACTCGGAAGTCCTCCTCCATGCGTGAGTACGTGTGCGCCCGGCATGTGCGTCCATTATTATTACCATATATGTGTGTGTGTGTTTGTGTGTTTATTTGTACATGTTTCCTAGGCCCTCCACTCGGAAGCACCTCTCCGTGCGTGAGTCGGCGTGCGGCGGGACATGTGCGCCCGGCATGTGACGCGAGTCCTCCGGAAGACCTGCGTCCGGACAGGCGCCAGCTGACGTGAACGTACGGAGGAAATCTCAACCGCTACGCACGCGGCGTCATCTGATGCTGACGCCACGCGGAACACTTGAAGAAAAAAAAAAAAAACAAGGAAGAAAAAGAAAAAAAACAGAAAGAAAGCAGCAAAGCTCCCGGCCGGATAAGAGCGGAGAAAAATTAGCAGGTTGTATTTTCCGTCGCTTCCTCTCGAAACGCTCCTGTTATGGTGACGACCCGTCAGGAACGCCGCTACATCAAAGGCGCCGCCCTACGCTGACGCACGCGTGACGTACGTGCGCCGGCGTGATCCCCCGGGTCGAGCGCTGCGCCGGCTCACACATGCCGCGGAGCATCCACCGACGCGCGGTTGACGTCAGAGCGCGAGCCGCAAATTGGCGCGGAGAGCGGCGGGCGGTAATAACATCGATCGCCGCGCCGCGCGTCACGTGACCATGACGCCCGTGCGTGTGTACGAGCGAGCGACAAATCCCGGAAAAAGCGAGCCGAGCTGATTGTGGACGGTATTAGAAGAAAAGGAAATAGTTTGGCGATATTCCCACCTGATCTCCCGGGAGTTAAATACTGAACGCGCTCCTTAAGGGCTCAAGTCGGGCCGCTAGCGACAGTTCTGTAGGATTTACCATTCGGGTATTACCTGTACTAAACGGTGCCCAGCGGTGTATGAACGCGGAAATGCGGGTTAAGAAAGACGCTTTTGTTGCGTGAAGACGTGATGATGAAGGGGGGGGGGTGTTAGTGCGTCCTTGGGCGGCATGAGCCGGACCTGACGCACGCAACACAAAACATCACGGCTTCAGAAATAGCCTCCTGTCGCCGGAAGTGACGTGCGTGCGTCGGCCGCACGTTTCCGGCGCCTTCGGGGCCGGCTGCACGCGCTAACGACGCTCGACCCACCTTCTCCACACCGCAGACTTAATGCGCGATTATCACCATCAGATGGGCGCCTTATAAGTCCCTATCTCTCCTCGCGCTGAACGTAACAGACGTAACGTGAAGACGTCACGAGAATCGATGCGAATTTCCTGTTTTTCCCGATTACATAAAAGCGACGAGAGGTTGATTACGTGAAACCGCGCGTCAAAGGTGGTAATCAGTTCATCTACCTTCAAAAATCCAGACGCGGAAAAAAACAAAGCAAAAATACGCCAAAAAAGAAAACAGTTACTCAAACACCTGGATATGATTTTGGAAACGGTCAGACGTTTCAGGTAGCATCCAATACCTTTCGCCAATGACACTAGAGAGTTGTCAGAAAAGCAGGTTTATTATAAGCAGGAACTATTGACTGATATGCAGATAAGTGAAGACAATTTTTTATAAGTTCAAAAGGAAACAAAAGTCTTCCCGCAACCGCTCGCAGACGCAATGATCATTCTTTTTCACCTTTTTGTCCCCTAGATGTACCAAGAACCTCTTTGGATGTGCCCAACAAGTGTCGGAATATGTGATACAATTTACAGAAGGTAGTCACTCCGTCCTCGCCTCTTCACTTTAAAATGCCTTGGTCTTGGATGTACCCGACATCAAAATGTGTGTGTTTCCTCGACCTCGTTTATATCAGGATGGTTTACATTTTAAAAAACGAAGGGCGAAATCATCGGACAGTTTGACATTAAGTCGGCGCGTTTTGACATTGATTAAACTAATTATATCCCCGGCTATCTTGTCCTAATTAAGGACTACAAATCCTGTTACAGATAAAATGCTTTCTGTGGTAACCTCATTTAGATTCGTGGTAGGTAGAATGCATCGATGTTCAAATCAGCAATTTTCCATATTTCTGATGATATTCCTCGAATGGAGAAAGAAAAGCTACATGTTAAGCATGATATGCATTTTATTGTGGCTTAAGGTAAAACATAATTAGCTCTTTAATTAACCATCACTGGATGGACATACAGATTGCATACGTGTGCAACATACATGTGCAGATCTTGCAAAAAACAATATGATGAGCTCTAAGTTGATTTTGCCATGGTAACGTATGGTTACAAAGGGAAATAGGGAAGATGAACCTGCGTATTCCTGTCCTGTTGTCGTCCTGAAATGAAGCAATTGGAACGATCGAACGCCTGACATCGTCTTGACGTTAACCCAGTTTTTGACACACACGCAGAGCGTTCAAGTTCATGGTACAAGCGTGATGACGTATAGATGACGTCATGTCACAGACAGTGCTGCCTAAGATAACGGCCCTGTCAAGTCCGCCGTGCGGGTACAAACTGCGGTGTGGTCTAGTCGGGCATGTGTCCTGTAAAATGGGGTCATGTAGCGTAACGACAGAGTGCGCGACTCGGGACCAAGAGGTCCCGGGTTCGAGTCCTGACATGCCACCGATCTTGTGCCACTTTCCTCACTTCGTTAATGAGTATGCCAGAATGATAATTATCATGATCGTGGACATTAAAAAAAGGAAGAAATTCAGTTGTTACGGATAAAAACTGCCTTATGTCCTACTGGGAGATTGGTTCTATGACAGTCTGTATGTGAAATTTATATAGCATCAAAAATCGTGCGACGGACGACCTACGAAGAATGAGACCGCGCCGTAACAGGTGGTTTTCATGAGTATACTAGTATATGACTTCGAAGTTTGACGTGGATGGCACTTTTTTAAAACCGGCACTTTTTAATTAAAACCTTGCCCTTTTTGACAAATTTTCCTTATTGAAAGATAGAAAGTCGTCAGTGAAGATACTTAAACCTTCTTGTCAATTCTGCAAAAAGAGTCATTCATTAATTGATTCATTCAGACGTTTTGACTGTATAATGTCTAGAATCGGAAAGTTTGGAAAGCGATTTGTGAAGTATCGTCCGAAGATCAGCTTGTTGAAAACTACGTTCTTCAGGGTAATGAAAAGTCAAAAAGTTTTGGTACGCCGATTTCATGCCTAAAGAAAGAATGATTCTTTCCGCAACCTCTTTCCGTAGCTCATCATGCTTTGTTTCCCATAGAGACACACATAAAGAGAAGACAAACAGCGTGCTTCGAGGCTAGGTCTTTACACCGACACGAGGATGAGCCTGAGCCCTACGTCACCCGTCCATCACGGGATAGCGCCAGACACCTGTGTGCGCACGCCGGCCGGGTTACTGTCGCAATCGCTGGACGCTCCTGCGCACGGGCCGGGGTCAGCACCGGTCAGATCTGACGTCTTTACGTCACGCGCGGACGTGACAGGAAGCGCCGTGCCGTCCAGACGTGGCCGGCATGACGGAGATAAAGGCTTTCGGAGAGATATTTTTGGTCAGGCGGCGTGAGATGCCATGTGTCTTGTCGTTGCTATCGTTACTAATACTCGTGGCGTGACGAAGCTAAAGAGAAAGAGAGGGAGAGAGAGACAGAGAGAGCAAAGAGGGGTCTATTTGGTGATGTTGCCGTCCCTTTTCTGTATGAGTTTAACGCAGAATCGCTCCGGCATGGCAGAGGCCGGTTTTATGGTAAACCTCAGAGATATTTCTGGACAGACGGCGTGAGAGAAAGAGAAATTTAAAGAGAGAGCAAGAGGGGTCTATTTGGTGATATTGCCGTCCCTTTTCTGTATGAGTCTAACGCTGAATCGCCTCGATGCCTTAAAATGACTGACACGCTGTGTCACATGTGCACAGGGTCTGTGACGAACTCCCAAATGAAGCGAACAAACTCAGTCAGACCACATAATGAGCGTTAGGAATGGTCAACCTCTTTTATTTCAGTCAAGTTCACTACTAACTGAGCCAGTGCCAGTAGACCAGGGAAAGGACGTAACCATTAAGAACACCAATTGGGACTTTTTCTATTAAAAGAAACAATAGTACAAAGGAGAGAACGAAGACAAAGTGGTGGCCTGCTCAAGTTGTGCACAACTTATATTCTAGCCGCCACTTGTACCATGGAGGTAGAAAAAAGAGCTTGTACATTGTAAATGAAATGTTTGACAAGTCACTAAAACAATACACATAAATGCATAAATACATAAAGTTGGAGTTAATGAATGGGAACACAACTCAAATCGGTAGAGAATGGGGCTTACGGACGAAACGCGGCGGTGATTATATATATTTGGTCCCATTTGTTTTGTCCGGGAAGTTGTGTCGCTAATGGTCAGTCCAGGCCGCTTGTCCACTCTTCCCAGCTGAGCCCGGATAATCGTATTATCGGATTAGTGACTGCGGACACGTGTAAACCCAGGGTGCCAGACGGTTTCCATGGAATACACAGGCCAGTTCTAATCCCCAAGCAGGTCCTAAGGTTGCATAAGACAGTATCAAATCGACCAGGCAGTATCCATTGGCCAGAGAGGGTCCAATACGACACCCAAGGTGGTGGGGTCAGCGACAAAAAAACGGGCCATATATATATAAAAAAAGGTAACCCTTCCCCCATCAACTTCTGCTTGGAGAGTACCAGACTGTTTCCATGGCCTACACAGCCAGTTCCTCCAGCCTCAAGTCCATGCAGCCTTGTTAGTTTTTGGTTCTATAGGTTCTGGATTCGAATCTTGTGTATGCTATGTTGTGCCCTTGGGAAAGGTACTTTACACCTATGAAAATAAGCACCTAGCTTCGGTCGAAGGCCCATTATTTCTTAGTCCAACGCCTACAACAAAAACGTCACAAAGGCCTGTTAGAACTTTTTGAGTATTTGAATTATGTCAATATGGTGCCGTTCTACCAGAACGGTATCAGTATATCATATTACAGGAAATAAGTACTGCGTACACTGTACCGGTATTATATATCAACCCCCACGCGATGGTAACAAAAGATCAGAGACTTCAGGCGTCCAGGAAGTATTTTTGGTGTTCGTGACCTACAAGTTCGCCCCATTTTCTGTGTCTGACCTTTTGATCGCCTGTCACGATTCTGCCTGTCAATCTTCTCCCAGTCCACGTGTTTTGACCTACTCTCAAGATCATTCAAGTTCATTTCCGTGTCTGAGCGTTTGCCCTCCGGTTACCTGAAGGTACTGGGTTCGAATCCCTTAATCTCCAAGCAGATCCCAGGGTGGCCTTGGGTGGCATATTGGACCCTCTCTGGCCAATGGAAACTGCCTGGCCAACTTCTGTATCTGTATAGCCGGTATAACCGTCCTTCGGCGTAACACACCAGCTAATTTGATACTGTCTTATGCCACCCTAGGATCTGCTTGGAGATTACGAATCCATGGCACTACAGGCCCCACTGCTGTGTCCTTGGAAAATGCACTGTACACCTATTTCCTCATACGACTCAGTCAAAATGAGTACCTAGCTTCAGTTAGGGACGTTCTCTGAGATGAGGCGTAATGCCTAGCCTCCTTTGAAGACTTCCCGACGCGAGTTATGCCGAGGAGGGACGGTTTTGCAGCCGAGGGACTTTTCCGGGGCCAGAGGGTTTTCCCGGCAAAGTCCCTCGGCTGCAAAACCGTCCCTCCTCGGCATATATCAAACTTGCGTCGCTTCCCGAAAAAAATTAACACCCCCGCCCCACAATTCTGCGAATCGAAGGAGGCTATGTAAAGCCGGGGGTCGGGTGTTTGAAATCGTCTGGTCTATGAGCGGGCTTTTTGGCAACTAGAAAGAACTAGAGGTCTCGCTCGGGTTCGAGTCCTACATGCCACCAATCTTGTGCCCTTGGGAAAGGCATACTTTACACGACTTTCCCCATTTAACTCAGGTGAAAATGAGTACTGTTCTGTCATGTATTTGTCCCCTGTGTTGGTGGCGGCATTAATATAAGTTGACAAACTTGAGTGTGCCGTCACCACGTCTAGTGATCACATGTTGGAATAAAAAAAAACTAGAAAGAAGCTACATAGAATTAAAACAATCCATCCTGCCCCTACCCATGACGTTGTGAAGTAGAACAATCCCCCAAAGATTTCAACAAAGGGCAACAGGTTTGGGCATGCCCAAATAAGGGCATGCTGAGAGGGGCGTGACCCGCACGCAGGTGAGGAGAAAGGGGAACAGTAACGCAAGGTCATTTCCATCGGTGTCAGGTTACCGGGTGGAATAGTACGTACTTATAAGGAAATGCGATTGTAGTGCTCTGAATATGGTACGTAGCCTTTGTTAAAGTTAACTCGTGACAAATTTGTTTACTTGTTTATTTTGATTTTTCACAAAGTGAAAGGGAGGGCAAAACAGGTGCATACGCACCTTTACAAGTTGCCCCCCCCCATAAAAAAACACATATACAACATCAAAATTTACATAGTCAATGACAACAAGTATAAAAATACACAGAATAGGCAATCAATATAGAAGGTTAAGCATAATTCAAATATATCTAATAAGTAGTATAAATTGTGCTGAAACAAGACTTAGTGAGGTCTAGAAGCAATACAAAAACTACAACCACAATTTTATTTGTAGATACGCAAATCAATTCATGGTTAGCCCCTACCTGCTACTGGCTGCTACTCTCCGTGTATTCTGGCTCTTTTGCTTTTCTGAAGTTTAATAATAAAACAACGCTACCGAACAAATGTTTTGTACCCAAAATACATTTTTTCGTGTGATCTGAAACTCACTCTTGCACTTCTCCTTTTCAACTACCCGAAAACCTTTTCCGTCACAAGCCAGCTGAATTTCATACGACACATGCACAACACATCCACGACACATCCATGACTGTCCCAAGTATGCCTTTATTTTGTTGTCGTACTTAAAACGTAAAAAAAAACACTTAAAGATGGTGAGAAGGCCTAGCACCTATCAGCTTCGGAAGTGGCGCCGGCTGGAAAGAGTATAAATTGGTCAAATAGACAGATATCATTAGCCTCTACCAGGTTTCCGAAGTTCGACAGGCGGCTGGAAAGAGTAGAAATCGGCCAAATAGATAGATTTCTACTCTTTCCAGCCGTATAATTGCCCAATTTCTATACGATTCAGCCACTTCCGAAGCCTGTTAGAGGCTAGCCCGTATGGCCCAACAACAACAGCAACTAGTACCGCCCGCTGTTGTATGCATCATCTGTGATCATCTGTTAATGAGATGTAATTATGGGCAGTGTTAATCCTGTACAACCTGTTAATCCCCTCACAGCACCACTCGGCACGTGCCGCGAAACGTTTCCCATGGATCTGCTAATCTGCCAAGCACGCCCTCAAAACGTAGCCTCCACCAGGCCTTTCTACGGGAATACGGATCGTAGAATTCAGCAAAAAAAATAAAGTAAAATTGGCCAGGGGAGTCCGGAAGCGGGGAGGTAGTTTCTTTCCCTCCGACGGGCGGCCAGTCAAACTCTATGGCGGCCAAACTCCCCTGGAAAATATCTCCTATATACTCGTATATAGCGTAGTTAGTCTGGTAGAGACTACTCTTAATTGGCTGGCGGTGACGATTTTGCCACGGAAAGATCTAGATCTGCTTGGAAAATTGAAAGAGAAGAAAAAATGAGCCACCAGGAAATGTAACGGTTTCCGTAACCTCAGTCTAAGACCACTCCCCTCTACACGCCCCCCACCCCCAACGGTTTCTTCTTGGTTTGGGACATAAAGCTACCTGGGTCTGGTGTCTACTAGCGGGGGAGGGGGGTCATGACAGTTGCAATCAAAACCGAGTGTAGTTGACGAAAAAATTATAAAAAAAACGCCAAGTGAGGGTCTTCAAAACAAAGGCCATGATTTCTCCCTCACCATATCTGCTTGGTGGCTGAGATTTAGCCACAGAAAAAACACTACGGAATAATAACTGTTTTTTTTCTTTCGCAGACTTATATTTCGCATATTTCGAATATTCCACACTATCCAAACGCCATACTTAAATATATATAAATATACATATATGAACAATACGTCAGCTTTTGTATATACATTGTGCCCAGCAGCCTGAATGGTATATTTTAAACCCTCTTCTGATCTATTTTCGCCACTGCGATCTTCCCAAAGGATCGTCCTCGTGACCTCGCGTTAGCCGCCTTTTGTCTGATTTCTGTGTGATGCTTGTTAGCGCCAGCCCCGCTCCCGAGACACACGTGCTTTAGCTGAGCGTGTTTTTCCTTGTCGCTTTTCATGTCATCAATATATGGAGATCATTACCCGTCTAGGGAAAGACTAGCCGACAAACAACGCGAGGAAAAATGTATATTTAGCGGCGACGTGGAGTAGAAATACTGCAACACTAGAAGCGAGCGTCGTTCAATACTTATAGAAAAACGGATAGCCCTGAAACTAATATCTCACACCTCTCCCGGGGACGTAGCGCGGAAGATTAGTCTGGTGGGGTTTTCATGGCGTATTTGGTTAAAGCGATTTACCATAGGGTTGTTTCTAGTTCTGTAGGGTTTTTGTAGTCTCCACCAGGCCTTTCTGCAGGAATACGGATCGTAGAATTCGGCAAAAAAGAGAGTAAAATTGGCCAACGGAATCCGGCCGCGGGGAGGTACTAGTAGTTTCTTTCCCTCCGAAGCCCATTCAAACCCACAAGGCGGCCAAACTCCCCTGGCAATTATTCTCCTATATACAGCGTAGTTAGTCTGGTAGAGACTAGTTTTTTTGTAAGAGAGCGGCAAAAACATTTCTCTTGTATGTCGACATTGACTTTGTACAATTCGCTTTATTTGTGGTGCGTTTCGCCGGTTGGAATTGCACAATAACGCTGGCATATTGCATGTCAGAAGCGCTATCCTCTAAGGGGAAAAATAGCGTCTGAAAAACAACCTCTCACCACGTGATGTTGTTCTGCGTCTACCTGAGAGATCATTTGGGCCCGGGTTTGTTTTTCCTCTCCATATGTGGAGCTAAAAGCGGCGAGCACGTAAGCGGCACCGGCGCTACACACACGCGCGCCGACGTCACCGGCGTCGCCGGAAGAACGTCAGACGTCAACGAGATCATGCCCGATATATTGACGCTTCTTCCCGGACGTAAAAACGTGACGTCGATGCGCCATTAAGCGCGCGGCGTGCGTCGCGTAAAGAGGAGCCGTCCCGGAAGTGGGGTTGATGATGTGTTTATGGCTCTGTGTTGCCTGGCCTCAATAATACCCGCGTGAGGCTTACCGGCGGGAACACTCGTGTGGCAGCGCTTTATCAAAACGGTTTTTTTTTCCTGTGATGTAAAACTATTAGTGCTCTCCATTCCAAGCAGAGGTTTTGGTTGATTTTTGCCGTGTTTTAAGGGATTTCTTTTTTTGTATCGCTAGCCTAACGGGTGGGAAATGGTACCGCTGGGAACACTCGTGTGGCAGCGCTTTATCAAAACGGTTTTTTTTCTGTGATGTAAAACTATTAGTGCTCTCCAAGCAGAAGCAGAGGCTTCGGCTGAATTTTAGCGTGTCTGTATAGATGTACGAGTACATGTAGGCGTTTTTAGCGAGCTCTCTTTGTTGTACTGTCGGCCTCGGGTAGCAACTGATACAGCTGGGAACACTAGTGTTGCAGCGCTTTATGAAAACGTTTTTTTTTCTGTGATGTAAAACTAGCAGTGCTCTCCAAGCAGAGGTTGGTTTAAACAAAATTAGCGTAGAAACCTGTGTAGGCTGTAAGCTTGTTTTGAAAAGCCCATTTTTGTCGTGTTTTCGTCCTTACTATCGGGCTCTACGGGGTTTTGTATTGCCAGCCTCGGGTGACAAATGGTATGAAAATGGTTTTACCTGTGATGTAAAACTAACAGTGCTCTCCAAGCAGAGGTTTGAGGTTCGGCTGAATTTTGGCGTGTTTTTGGCGTTTTTATTTGGCTATCTTTTTGTTGTACTACCAGCCTCGGGTTGCAAATGGTAGCGCTGGGGACACTCGTGTGTGTGACGCTTTCAAATATCAAAACGTTTTTTCCTGTGAAGTAAAACTAACAGTGCTCTCCAAGCAGAGGTTTTAGGCTTCATGTACATGTACATGTACATGTAGGCGTTTGTATCGGGCTCTCTTTTTTGTACTGCTACCTTTGGTTCGTAAATTGTACCACCGGGAAAACTGGTGTGAGTGACGCTTTTATCAAAAACATTATCTTCCTGTGATGCAAAACTAACAGTTTTCTCCAAGCAGGTGGTTTGGGTTTCGGCTGATTTTCGGCGTGTTTGTAAGCGTTTTTATTGGGCTTTCTTTTTGTTGTACTGCCAGCCTCGGATGGAAAATGGTAGCGCTAGGAACAGTCGTGCATCAAAACGATCTAACCTGTGATGAAAAACTAACATTGCTCTCCAAGCAGAGGTTTAGGTTTCGGCTGAATTTTGGCGTGTTTGTATACATGTACATGTAGGCGTTTTGATCGTACAATAATACCGCGGCCGGGACCTCGGCTTACGGCGAGGACGTTTCTTGTTACGGAAGAGAGACGGGAAAACTGTTTGGTTTTGTGCTTGGTCAGTTTGATACTGTCTTTGCAGCCACCAAAAGATCTGCTTGGAGATTATTTTTTGGGTCGGTATAACAATAACGAGACCACGGCTCGCAGCATACGTAGGTTTATACGGTTCTGTTTAATACGGAAGGCAGGCGGTACAGAACTGTTTGGTTATGTGCTTGGCCAGTTTGATACTGTCTTTGCAGCCACCAGAAGATTTTTTAATGTCCGTATAACAATAACGAGACCACGGCTCGCAGTACGTGGGTTTACACGGTTCTGGTTTAATACGGAAGGCAGGCGGTACAGAACTGTTTGGTTATGTGTGAGCGAGCGTATGTTTTTATGTCGGTACTTTCATATTGTCTGTTTTGTCTGTCCCTCTGCACGCTAGCGGCTAGGCCATCATTGACCGAGGTTACCTGGGATCAATGTGAATTTCTGTATTTCTGAATAAAGAATGATTTTACTACATAACGGGACATCGCAGTACGTAGGGGCGGTTCTACGGGTTTAACACGGAAGGCAGGCGGTACAGAACTGTTTGGGTAGGCTGTATCCATTAGCCAAACAGTTACCATTTCGCCATCGTTGATAGTGCCTGGCCAATTTGATACTGTCCTTGCAACCACCTGCTTGGACTTTGCTATGTTTTTTTTTGCTATGTCGCTACGTAAAATAATAACGGGACATCGCAGTACGTAGGGGCGGTTCTACGGGTTTAATACGGAAGGCAGACGGTATGTAGAACTGTTTGGTTATGTGCTTGGCCAGTCTGATACTGTCTTTGCAGCCACCAAAAGATCTGCTTGGAGATTATATGTTTTTTTTTTTTTTTATCTCGGTACTCGGTACGTACAATAATAACGGGACATAGCAGTACGTAGGGGCGGTTCTACGGGTTTAATACGGAAGGCAGGCGGTACAGAACTGTTTGGTTATGTGTGAGTGCGCGCCGGCAGAGTGAGATCCCGGCATTAACCCCTCGCCCACGTCGGGTCGGCCGGCTCATTGCGTCTCTGTGCGCCGGTACTGAAGCCTGCCCACGTGCATGTACTGTACATACATACATACATACATACAGCTAGTCTCCACCAGACTTCTTTTGCGGGCTGAATAAATCGTAGAAATCGACCTAAAGAGGGTATAAATTGGCCAGAGAAGGTAGCCGACAAGAGAAGCTCCATTTTTTCGCGGGCAAATGGAGCTTCTCTTGCCGGCTACCTTCTCTCGCCAATTGATACCCTTTTTAGGCCGATTTCTACGATTTATTCACCCCGCAAAAGAAGTCTTGTGGAGACTAGGTAGAGGCCTGCCTACGTGCACGTACTGTACATACATACAGCCGCACCACACGGAAATATAAAAGGTATACTGGCATGTATGATTCATGAACACACACTCTTTCTGTGGCATCTACGTGTAGCTACCAGGCTTCAAAAGCGTATGGAAAGGGTAGAAATTGGTCAAACTGTACATGTGCTGTACATACAGTAGGTACTGGCTCTTAAGATTCATGAACACACTCTTTCTGTGGCGTCTACGTGTAGCTACCAGGCTTCAAAAGCGTATGGAAAGGGTAGAAATTGTCCATGCAGACGGATAACATGCCAAGGTAGTTGGTCCGCTAAAGGAGTACAGTTTGTCACTCCTGAAGCCTGGTAGAGGCTACTCTTTCCCTGTGTAGTTCTTTTTGTACGTATTTCATCTCCGTTACCCTGTATTTCTGAACCTCCCCTCACCCTAGCTGTTATGTATATAGTATGTATATGTATATATAACTACATAGCAACCCTTCCTTCACACGTTTTCCCTGAATTTGCCACCCCTTTCTTAAGAAAACGGCGCTCCCCCGATTCTCTGTACCCCCTCACTCCCCCGCACCACCCCCGCTCATGTTCTACTCTATGATCAGTGAGAAAAGCGTGGGTACCGCTCAACCTACAGAAAACACAAGTCGGAGACAGGTGTCAAGAAAATATCCGTAACATGTCTTCTTTTTAATTGTTTTTCTTTTGTCGATATAGTTATTATTCAGAATAAATTCCCTTGAGTTGAGATACATGCCTATATCATCATCATGCTCATCAGTACATTCGGTGCGCATGAATGAAAAGATGGGTAAAATAATATGGCAGCTGTCGACACGCTACACTATCATATAGTCAAACACATATCTCTGCGGAAAGTACAGTTGTAGTAACCCGCCGCCACGGAGGAGCTACAAGTCCTGCTCCAAGCACATCTCCGGTGCGTCTTTCTACGTTCAAAACGACTCGACACGAATGTGTAGAAAACCTAACGTTACCGCACGGGCACACAGATTTTACAGAGGAGGGCAGGCGTACTCGTACTACTATAGAACACTACACGGTGTATCAAAACAGAGAGAACACCGCCTCCTCTATCTCGATAGCGTCATACGTACATACATGGCACAGCAATACAAGTATAAGTTCGTCTTGAGTTTTATTTTAAAGCCAGTCTTTCCGACACTACCTGAAGCTACATAAGTCTAGATACGCAATAACGTACTTAGTACTGCGACTAGGGCGACGACATATCATCTTGCAACACACCTTAATACCGACTACGTAGTACAATAGTGTTTTACAGCGTTATAAAGTCCGGCGCCAGTCCGGACCGTTAGTCTAATATACACGGTGCCTCACAAGAACAACAACAGAAAAATACATACAAGATTCAAAGAACCAAACAACGGAATATGAGCGAGCTACTATAGAAGCTTTGTCGAGAGAAACTTGGCATAGTTGCGTTTCTTACCGACTGTCTTTCTTTGGCAACACGGGTCTTCAGGTCTGTGGCTTATACAGGTGTCAATCTTAGAGTTATCAATCCGACAAGTCTGGAGAGAGAAAACTGTACCACCGGTTTTTTTTACCACCACATTTTGGAAACGTAAGAACGAACCGTGAACCCAAAAGACGACGTCACACTGAAAGGAGAACTAGCCCTTCGGAAACACAGAGAGACAAGAGTTCAGACACTGTAGTGCGGATGGTGAGATGATCGTGAGCAGTAGTTTTTTTTCAGTAGTTCTTCAGTCTGTAGTAGCGAAGTTTTTTTCGGTTTGTTGTTGTTGTTGTTGTGAGTAAGAGTCTAGGCAGAAGTCGTGACGGTGCTGACCGGCAGAGTTAGCAAGCTGGAGTGGGGAGGGGCTGACACGGCCGCGGAGGGGGAGTTGTCGGAGGGGGAAGACGCCAGCGCCTTGCAGTCCTTCTTTCCCTTCTGTCGCAGGTGAATCTTGGTGTGTCTCTTCCTCTCGTCGGAGCGCGCGAACTTCCGGCCGCAAGTGTCACACTGGAAGGGTTTTTCGCCCGTGTGGGTCCTGACGTGCGTCGTCAGGTGGTCGGACCGACTGAAGTTGCGCATGCAGATCCGGCACTGGAACGGTTTCTGTCCGGTGTGGATTCTGATGTGTCGCGTCAGTTCGTCGGAGCGGGAGAACCGCCGGTCGCAGGTGTCCACGGGGCAGGCGTACGGCCGCTCGTGCGGGGGCGTCTTGCTGTTTCTGTTGGGATATTTGCGGGCCTGCGGCTTGTTCACCACCGCGCAGCCGTCCGATGTTGTTAACGCCTTGCTGGGGCTCGGGCTCATTCTGTACGGCTGGCTGATGAGTTTCTGAGTCAGGGTGACGAAGTCTGTGAGCGGCCCGCTCTGCAGGACCATGTGCTCGGCGCCGTACTGCGGCGGAGGCGTCGCCTTGTCCACCTGGGTCTGCCCTGCCTGGAACGGGAAGTCAGGGATGACCGGCCACTGGTACTTGACGTTCCCGCTGATGGGGAGGCCTGCTCGCTGCGGCTCGGGCTGGCTGAAGATGGGCAGGCAGGGCCCGCTGCTCATGTCCATGGGAGCGCCGGTGTAGGTCTTGGTGTCGGCCAGGTAGGTGTTCTCGCAGGTTGTGTAGGCGGTGGTGGAGTCTGGCTCTGGCGTGAGGCAGGGCGAGTGCGAGCTGGAGACGGACTCGGCCTGGGAGGGGGCGCCGAGCGGGCTGGTGCAGACGGGCGGCGGCAGTGGCTCTGTTCCCTGGCTCTGCTGGGTCATGCTCAAGGCGTTCTGGATGTTGGTGTTGAGCAGGGTCAGCAGCGAAGCGGTGTGTTCTGCCGGCCACTGCCAGGCGGTGTCGCCGCTGCCGGCGCCGGCCGTGGTGAAGCTGCCGCGGTACACGATCCTGTTCCCGCTGACGGCCTTGCTGGAGTCGGGGTAGGCCGCGGAGGAGGCGTCGCCCGCCTCGCGCTTGCAGAAGTCGGCGACGGGGGCGATGGTGAACTCCGCGTTGAATCCGTTGCCTGTGTACGGTGAGGGAGAGAGAGCGGAGGAGACAATGTCAGAGAAATGCGTGGTTGGGTGTAAATGTAGTCCTCGGCCACGCGAGATCCCGCCCACACAACCCCGCACACCACACACGGGTCAGGCCTGACTTACGCACATTGGCGAATTATGAATGAAGTAATTTGATTTTTTAATTTCCAAATCACTTCAGGGGGCGGGGACTACGATCGATGTATGTAGAAGACCACTTGGCATAACGCCGATTCGAGCGCCGGTCGCACCACCGGGCATTTTTAACAATTAACACAAAATAATACCGACTTCTTTTCCGCTTTCGAGAATTATAACAACTTTTCTTTCCGCGCAAACATGCGCCTATACTATATACACCACTCTCTTCACGAATCTATTCTACGGATGTTCTGAACAAGCAAACTTCGTAATTCCCCTGCGCCCGCTCTGGCACACGCCTACTCACTCAAACCATACCACTCATAATAACTACTACAGCACAGGTTGGACCAACACATTATATTCTTCGGCGACGTAAACATTGCACTAGCAGATCATTACTATACATGTAATACAGCAAACATGGAAAACAGAACTTACCGAGCGAATCCGAAGAGTGGTCGCTAAATTCCGACACGGGCTCTCCCTGAGTGTAGATGCCGTCGGCGGCGGTAGCGCTGGGCACCGTGGTGTGCACACTGAGGTCTTCGGGCCTCAAATTTGCAGGCAGCGGAGCTGGGTTGTTGAAAAAGCTGGTATCGAAACAGAGCAGAGACGACGTAGCTGCTTCAGATAGCTTCAGCTCCGTGGCTACTTGTGACAAAGTGTCAAGTGCATCCATCATTCGAGACATCTGTTCTTGTTGCAAGTAAGGATCGACTTCGCTTGTTGCGAACGAAGCGGAGAAGCGTCCGGCTGTTTTCGGTCGTCCCCAGAACCCGAAGCGAGTGAGACTCGGGCCGCGCTCGGGAGTGATCGGTGCGGTTTGCGGAGATACACGAAGTGAGTGTTCGGCTTCGTTCGGAGAGGCGACTGAGTGCAGCCGAGAAGGTAGGCGTTTTCCTTATATCCAGGATTCGTGTGACGTCGGGAAAATTCGGAGGCCAATCAGAGGCCGTCGGTTCCGTGTTGTCCTAGTGACGTAAGATGACGTCTGTATAAATAAAAGATTACAAATTGGCTCAATGAAAATTGATAGCGCTCGCCGCATATGACGATGACGCCTCAATGCCAGCTTCCGAGGCGGAAGAACGAAAATAAAACAAGTGCCTGACTCTAAAATCCAGATTTCTGGCGAAAAATCCCAGTTTTAAAGCATTTTCTTTTGATATTTGGTCACCTGATTCGGCGACCACCCTGCAATTATTTATTGACTCTAGGCGGGCCACTTTGACAGGGCCCTTTGTCTCCTGGGGTCGGCACCGGAACCGAGCCTTACCATATATGGGCATAGAAATGGGAGAGGCTGCAACGTCACAAATCGTCGGGGCTCAGCGACGCACCATATTTGGCGATGCTGCCGCCGAAGAATTTCGGATCAATTCGGCTGTCGCGGGAATGCCCTTATAGGGAGAAACGCGGAATAATGCAAAGCATCGATTTTTACCGAAGGGTGCCCGGAACTGACCCGAAGACCCCACGAAGGGGGGTTCGGGTGCCGAATGCAGAACGAGTTGCATTTTGCCGGTGTTTTGGGCCGTGGCAACATTTTCCATGCGAACGGAGTAAACCTAGGACGATTTTATTTCACCTGGACGTTTTCAGGCTTAGCGAGGAGCCCTGCAGGCGATAATTTTGAGCTGGGAAGTGGGATTTTGCGAGACTGAAGCCGTTGTTTATGCTTTAGCAGGACGTGCCCGTGACTTACGTATGTATGTGTACTATTGTACGTACGGACTTTACTAGTAATTCTACAGACGTTGAGAACGTCCTCGATATTTAAGCCCTGTAAAACGTTTCTTTCGTTTTTAAAACTATGTACCATTTTCATTATGATTAAAACGTTTGCCAGCATGCATAGAAGACCGGCTTCTGGTTTTGCTTTCCTCGATTTGTAGGGCTCTACCGGCCCTGAGGTGTACTCTTCACTTTCTCCTTTCTCTGTATAGTGGCTAAAAACGTTCGTAACGTTTACTGTACTTCCGTCAGTTACAGAGGACGTATTCTATATCATAACCTTTAGTTTTGGGGCTAGGAATCATTCTTCAGTAACACATATATGTACGATACTATGTAGGATAGATATGGTATGGAGAGACGAGCGTTCTCTTGAATGTCCAACCACTGAAAATGCGGACGTAATCTGTACCTACCTTGCCTCTTTTCTGTCGTACGATTTCCCCACTTCTCCGTGGTTGTTCGCAAAACTATCTACGAACCCGCTTCAAAACGACATTGTTTTGGTTGTTGTTGTGGTGTGGTGGGGAGGGGGGTTGTCTGTGGCTCTGTTGACAAACAAACGTGGGAAAATGTCGGGTCACTAATCGGGCCACATCATATTTCCGAACCCGTCCGACTACTCCCCCCCCCCACTTCAATCTAAATTATAGGGTACTTTTGTATTATCAATATAATTTGCAGAGATCTATTGTTGTTGCCCTATATTTGTCAGCTATATTTGTAAACTAAAGTCCATTCCCTAGATAACGTTTTGCGGTGTGTTGGCCCTCCCCCTAGGCCCTCCCCACGGCTACCCGTCTGTACTGTAGCTGTAGCTGTGCAGGTGTACAAATTATGATGTACGTTTGTATTATCTATAATTTACAGAGATCGATTGTTGTTGTTATTATGATATATATTTGTCAGCATAAAAAACCAAAGCCCATTCTGTCAATAACGATTTGCGGTGTGTTGGCCCTCCCTACTCTCCAAGCAGATGTTGATGGTCGGTGGAAGATCGTATGCTTTTTATATATATTATGGCCCGTTTTTTGTCGCTACCACCACCAATCTATTGTTGTTGTCCTAATGCTATATATATAAGCCACAAACCATAGTCCATTCCGACGATAACGATTTGCGGTGTGTTGGCCCACCCTACTCTCCAAGCAGATGTTGATGGTGGAAGATCGTTTCCTTTTTATATATGGCCCCCTTTTTGTCGCTACCACCACCAATCTATTGTTGTTGTCCTAATGCTATATATATAAGCCACAAACCATAGTCCATTCCGACGATAACGATTTGCAGTGTGTTGGCCCTCCCTACTCTCCAAGCAGAGGTTGATGGTGGAAGATCGTTTGCTTTTTTATATATAGCCCCTTTTTGGTCGCTACCACCACCAATCTATTGTTGTTGTCCTAGTGCTATATATATAAGCCACAAACCAAAGTCCATTCCGACGATAACGATTTGCAGTGTGTTGGCCCTCCCTACTCTCCAAGCAGAGGTTGATGGTGGAAGATCGTTCGCTTTTTTATATATAGCCCCTTTTTGGTCGCTACCACCACCAATCTATTGCTGTTGTCCTAGTGCTATATATATAAGCCACAAACCAAAGTCCATTCTGACGATAACGCTTTGCGGTGATTGGGGGGAACGGCCGGGGTTTGCCCGAGTCGCGGTTCAGACGGGGCGGTGTCTGGAGCGGTTAGCCACATTCTCCCCGACTGAGGTTAGGTTAGAGCTGGAACTGGGAACCGTGCCAAAATGTCAGTCAGCACACACACACACACACTGTGCGACTGTGCTGTGACGTCCCTAAATGCCTCCAGGCGCTTCTCTCGCCTGCCTTTCCGCTTGCCTTTTTGTCTGTAGACCGCAGCCACAATCACAGTCAGATAGACAATCTTCCCAACCCCACAGGGTGAACTATTGAAAAGAACATTTTGGGAACGGTGACCGCACCGCAACAGTGTCGTGTTGTATTATGTCAGAGTAGATAATTTAATCCGCCCTATTCAGCCCGATTTCCGTATGCGGAAGTTCATCATCTTCGGCTGGAGAACTTGGGCCGCACTTCCTTTTGTATTTACGTATGGGAAGTGGGGTCCCTGCCTAGCCTAGCCAACAACGTAATGATGACTTCTGTCTCTAACCACAAATAATCTACAAATAACGTTAATTATGACTCAGACACTAAACCACAATTGCCTATGGCATAACGGTATCACGGGCAGACGAGTTGTCGAACGATAATATAACCAGTACATTGCATAACACTTTTATGAATTCATAAATGTATCGTGAAATATAAGAATCACCAAGCAGATCCCTTTCGGTGGCAAGACAGTATCCATTACTTTTAGCCAGAGAAGGTCGCCGGCCACCGACGGGTTGGTGGGTACCGACAAAGAAGGACCATATATAATTATAAAAAGCTAACGATCATTCCCCCACAACCTCTGCTTGGAGAGTACGTGAAATATACTAGTATCGTGCGGTGTCCCCGAATGTAGCCCATGTCATCCATACAGTCATGTAATCTGTACAGAAAGACGTCTGATTTGTGTTGAACATGTCTGGAAGAAAGACGACACCGTTAGTTTCACCCGGGGGTTGATAAACAGTTCGTCAAGGCTCTCATGACATGTAGCCTCCGTTAGTCCGTAGCAGGCTTATAGAACTGGGGGTTTGGTGCTCTTCGGCTGTTTTCTGATTAGCCCAGTTCTAAAAAACGGGTGTAATTCAACCAGGCCGGCTATGTTGTCTATATGCAATCAGAAAATAGCACATAAAAGATCCCAAAGACCCCCCAAACCCCCAGTTTTGGCATGCTATGGAGGCTACGTCAAGGCTTGCATGTAACTGAACCCCGACTGGGAAATTCTGTTAGGCCAGTCCTGACTCAGGGGCGCGAGTGGGGGTTTCTCTCTCAAGACGGCCTGCTAGCCATAACAAATAGATGCACGAGACGGTACCATTTTTGTTTTAGAATGTTCGGTTTCTGAAACTACTCAGTATTGTTCCTATTCCTTATACTTCTTGAGAGACGCATTAGGAATTTTTAGCAGAAGACAGACCCAACCCCTCCGCTTTAATTTTAAGTACATGAATGATTCTAAATATGCGTGGTTACAATTTTTATTACAAATATATAACATTCAAATATAGACATTGAAGGCGAACGTTACGTCTAATGTATTATAGTATTGCTTCTATCAACACAGTATCAAACCCTTTCCAAAAATGTCTTTTACATTAGTGTATTTGTATGTTTAATTGAGCATAATAACTATATAAACGTTCTACCATGGGTTTTATAGGAGATTGTATAAATATATACTAGTACCCTTATTTCTTCCACTTACTAACGTATCTGAACCTGTATATAGCCGGTATAACCGCCCCCTTGGCGTAACACACCAGCTCAGTTACGTATTAGAAAAACTGCTGCGTCTAACATATACAGTATTTTCCTATGCGTAGCGTAAGAGTGTTGATATATTCTCGCCCCTACACTACATGGCGACCCTCAGACGGTTAACCTTTTACGTAATGTCCAAGGTTCAGTTTGATCGGAACAAACAAGTGGGGACAATTGTTTGCGCCCAGAAAACATAACGCAGCTTCGCCCAGTGCGTGTGAGAGATTCGGGGGGGGGGGGGGCATTACGTCTGCAAATTTATGAATCCTATGTTTAGATGTTTATGTATAGGTTTTTAGTATGACGGCCCAGCTTTCACGGTACTACAGATATAGCCTGAATATAAAATGCAGTGCCAGTTATAATGTATAATGGCTTGCTTCTGTATAATCAACAGGCCCCCCACCCCACCCCACCCCTTTCCCGATCCTAATCTTGAATAAGCACATATTATAGCCCTATAATCTCCTGGTACAATGGCGGGGGTGGGGGGCCTGTTTATATATGTTAGGGCCTTCTTTCCTACATAAACCTTGGGGCAGCCTATTCTCCGAGCAGATATTTAGGCTTTGGCTTATTTTTGGCGTATGTTTGGACTTTTTTTAAAAAATAATATCGGGCTTTCGTTTTGTCCAGTATCTTTTTTTACGCTCGGATGGCAGGTGGTAACTGTCTGGCAAATGGATACTGCCTGGCCAATTTGATACTGTCTTGCAGCCAGCGCAAGATCTGATTAGAGATAATTTCGGGATAGTTGAATCCACAGTTTTTCTCCACCAAAATGGCTATGCGTTCTTCGTTCCACGGTTCCTGGGCAGCTGAAAACCCGGCCCGTGTTCTAGGAGGGCCTGCATGGGGGG
>NW_017803854.1:910744-927809 GCF_001625305.1 Branchiostoma belcheri | reverse complement strand
TTACGAATCACGCAAAATTCTCGCCGCCGATTACGAATTATTACGGCTTTGCGATTTCCGGCTAATGTACATGTACCCATTACGTTGATTTTTTTGGGAGGCTGCCTACGAAGACTAAAAAAGCCTGATTACGCCTTACAAAAATGGGCATGCAGGCCCGTGTTCTAGGCGCGGCACTCTGCAGCCGACCTTTGGACGACTTCTGTCACGGGATCAGTTTGGTCGGAACAAACAAAACACGATCCCGTCTGACTCTGAACTGTGTCAGGAGTCAAGTCGATTTACTATGGCGGGAAACGGGGCCAAACAATCAATTGAAAGCTTTCCTAATCAGTCATATAGGTTTGTTTTAAGTAAAGGTTGCCGCAACAGCACTAAAAATTCGTTTACGACCATCATATACCTTTACGTTGTCATTGGACAATAATGTTGTGTCGTCAAGTTCTTTCTGACTGACCTTGCCTTCGAGAGGGTAACAAAATGGCGGCCATCCCCTAGCGATCAACTTCAAGGACATTGTCACAATATACTTGTGGTATTAAATACACGTGGGCCCTAGCCCCTTTACACTCATGGCAGGGCAACGGGAATTTTCGTTACACAGGCATCACAGTAGCCTCCATATCATGCCAAAAACTGGGGGTTTTGGGGGTCTTCATGGTCTTTGGGAGCTTTTATGTGCTATTTTCTGATTGTATATAACAACATAGCCGGCCTGGTTGAATTACCTGGGCTAATCAGAAAACAGCCGAAGACCACCAAACCCCCAGTTCTATAAGCCTGCTACGCAGGCTACATCACAGATTGTTTGTTTTCATCTGATTACTAGAGTAGAGTAAAGTAGAGTAGACTAGAGTAGAGTAGGGTAGAGAAGACTAGAGTAGAGTTGTTTCGGCCGGGTAGGACTTACTCCAGTTCCAGTTTGGGCCGATCTTCGGTTCAACTCACTGTCGTTCGTCTTGATGTCAGGCTTATGTGAATGTTACTAGCTCAGTCCAGCTAAAACTAAATCCACAGGTTGTACCAAGCAGGCTTTGTCATCCCGCTTTGCTTATACAGACAGGGGCAATAAAATATAACAAGTCCGGGCCAGTTACAGAATAGCGTCTAGGCTATATGATATCACAGTATAAACACTGAACTCATAGAACAAAAGGCAGCGTCATTCGTATAGTATACTAGTAACAAGTACGTTGCCTAAAATCCTGCAAACTAACTAACTAGCTGACAAACGATTAAACCGTGATATGGCTGTTGACTAGATCCTCTCTCCTTGTACTAAACAATCTCATTTCTCACAATGGCACAGTTTATAGTTAATGTTGAAGATGTCTGTATAGTCATAGTGATACAGTGAATCAGCCAATCTTTCCAACCGGTTGATGTATAAAACTCAGTAAACGTCACTTGATATCTTGCATACATCAATCAGTGGTTGTGTCTAGGACATTTCAAACCTTTTATTTGGTCAATCATCACAACATGTTTTGTTTTTTCTCTTCGATCTTTTCTACAAGAAAATCGTTAGGTAAATACAACGTTACGTCACAAGTTTGAGGGGTTGCGCATACCTTAGCTTTAGATAAACAGAAAAATCCATTCTTTTGTAGGTTCAGCAACTCCTAGACAACGTATTATATAATTTCACAACAAATCTGTTTAGGTTTATAAAGTCGTCAAACGGATCTGTCCATATACTTAACGTAAACGTTTGCGTACAGACCTGTCGCTAAGTAGTAGATTACTGAACCAAACGGTTTGTTGTGCACACATAGGTTGTTTGGACTTTTGTAACGAAATGTCTGTCACGCAACTGAGATTGTGCGTCCTAACATCTGCTTGCAGATTTGTTAAATTGTATTTTATTTTGTTTTATTTGCACAACAAGAAAGTAATTAATACAATGAACAATAGATAAGAAAGCAGGTGCAAAAGGAGGGAAAAGTGTGTATATCTTATACTAGGCCCTCCTTAATCCAAAGTAAAGTAAAGTATACATAGAATGTCAATCAAATAACTACATGGAATAAATTGAGATAAGACAAAGATAAAAACTGAGGACAAAGAGTCTATTACATGGGGTTAGGATGGCTTATTATGAGATGGGGTTCAGTGCACTTTTAAACGACAGAAAAGAGGACATAATTGTTTGTATACTTGTCTCAAATCTTACTTACCCCACCCTACTCTCCAATCAGAGGTTGGTGGGGAAGATTCCAATATCCCCCGGTAGTAGTGGGAGTAGCGACAGAAAAAACGGGGCATGATATAGGAAAGGTCAATCTTCACCCACCAACTTCTGCTTGGATAATGCCCCACCCCTAATCTCCAAGCAGATCTTACGGTGGCAAGACAAAGTGGTGTTTATGGCTTTGTACCACGAAGAGTGTACGTATGTCTATTATAGCCTGGTTACCAAACCTACATGTATTATAGCTCATGAGTCCTACATCCTCTCCGCAAATAGGCCATGTCTATTAGTATTAGCCACCAATGCTGTCTTGCCACCGTAGTATCTGCTTGGAGAGTACCCCACCCGATGGGGACACACAGACATGACAGAGAAACGACGTTGTCCATGACGTTAGCAGCTGTTTCCTTTTGACACTGCAGTTCGCCAACAGGACAGAAAATAGCCCGTGATTCAGCGGCGGGGTCGGGGACAGGGCGACAAACTGCGACTTCCTTCCCCGTGTTGTTACGGCGTTGCCATGGTTACTGGCGCGAGATTTGTGGGCTGCCAAGTCGGACGGGGTGGAAGTGAAACATATGTGCTGATAGGCTGGGGGGGGGGGGATTCTTTAAATAGCCACAGCACGTAATACTTTGCGTGGATAGTCGACTTGTAGCCTCTACCAGGCTCCGCGGATCGCTGGAAAAATAGTAGAAATTGGCCGACATAAAGGGATAGTATACCAGAGAAGATCCAGGGCCATAGAAGCTCCAATTTGCGACCCGTGGGTCGCAAATTGGAGCTTCTATGGCCCTGGACTTGTACTCTTCCAGCACAGGTTTAGACTCCGGCGTTTTTTTTTTTATTAATGACATGTAAATTAATGACGGCACACTCAAAGTTTTTTTAACTTATTTCTTATGCCGCCATCAACACAGGGGACAATACAATACTCATTCTCACCTGAGTGAATTGAAGTGAGGAAAGATGTGTTTAAGTGCCTTTCCCAAGGACACATGTACAAGGCCATGGCAATGCTCATTTTCACCTGAGTGAAGTGGGGAAAGTCGTAAACGCGTAAGTGCCTTTCCCAAGGGCACAAGATCGGTGGCATGCCAGGACTTTCTTGCATGCCTTGCCAATTTGATCATGTTCTACAGTCACCAAAAGATCTGCTTGGAGATTAGAGATAGAACTCTTACACAGATACAAGAGTATATACACACGTTATCTCCAAGCAGATCCTACGGTGGCAAAAGACAGTATCAAATTGGCCAGGCAGTATCCATTTGCCATTCAAGGGTGGCGTATGGACCCTTTCTACCTCTGTCGAATGGATACTGCCCGGCCAATTTGATACTGTCATGTGTCACCCTAGGATCTGCTTGGAGATTAGGGGGGTGTACGTGTGTGCAAGAAAAAGCATACAAAAAAAAAAGGCCAGATAAAATGCCTAAAAACACGAACACTGCATTTTGCCACCCTAGGAACTGCTTGAAGATTACACGCCCTATTAAATCTCGAAGCAGATCCCTTTCAGTAGCAAAAAGACAGTATCACATAATGTGATACTGTCTTTTTGTGGCCAATGTCATTGGCCAGGCAGTATCTATGGCATTAGCCAGAGAAGGTCGCTGGTCACCGACGGATGGGATTAGCGACAAAAAAAAACGGCCATATATAAAAAGCTAACGATCATTCCCCCACAACCTCCTTGCCTCCACATGTACGAGCAGCCCAGTCATTGGGAACATTTAGAAATATGATCTTGGACTGATAACGGACTGATGATTTACTATTTATTTTTGTATTATATTTTGATTTGTATTTTGGTTTGATTTCGTATTATATTTTGGTTTGATTTGTAATCCGTGACCCCGCCCTCACCCTCGACCTTGTTGAAAAGCGGTCATATGTATGTACCGAACAAGCTTTCGAGTTTAAATAAAGGCTTACTACTACTACTACTACTACCTCTGCTTGGAGAATACACACACCCACTTTTTCTCAGGACATTATCCTCAGAGAGCCCTGAGGGTCCCGCCCTCCGCTCCCGGCCGTATCGTGACGTATCGGGGTGCGGTGTGTCCTACCCTCTCCGGCCGGACATGCCTGAAAACCACACAATAGAAAACACAAGAGGTGGGACGCCACCTCGGGCGGGCATTAGGTTTATTCAATGTGGTCGATTGTTTAACTACTCGTACTAGTACTACTACTACTACCAAAGATAGAGTCTAGCCTAAGGGGAAACAGGGAGAGGCCAAAAGGTAAGCACTACCATATTTGGTATGTTCAACATGTTATATAGAAGTGGAAAAAAAGAGGAACAGTAGTGTTGTGCAGTATGAGTAGTTGCAATTGATCCATTTACGTCTTTTTACATAATCTGTAACACTGATATAACACTGTAACACTGATGCTTAACAATGACATAATGAAATGCCTTTATTGTACATTCATGCCACGACGGGCTAGGTACAGGTCAAGATATAACAGACACATAACAGCCTTATGTAGAATAGTGGAGACAAAAGATATACTACTTGACTTAGACATACATACATACATAAGGAACATACAAGGGTACTATACTATACTAGGCTAACAATACCCCGTACGACTTATATGTTTCGTTGTTGAGCAGTTCCGTACATTCGGTAGCTGAGGTCCTCCCCCCCCCCACATATTCCGACATACGCATTTCTGTTTGAATATTCTTACAATACTTTCATGATTATGAACAATATAAATCTCAGAAGACAAGACAATATAAATCACTACCAGACGCCATCTTGCCACTTGCCAAGGTCATCGTTAAACTTACTCTCCAAGCAGAGGTTTGGGTTTTGGCGAATTTTTGGCGTGTTTTTTTGGCCTTTTTATCGGTGCAAAAAAGAAAGCCCGTCAAAAAAGCCTAAAAACAACCCAAACCTCTACTTCCAACAGAGAATAGCCATGGCTTCGTTTGGAAACGACGTGCAGATTTGCGTGTGTGCTCACTGAGAATTAAATTCGACGTGAGAGCGATCTGATCAAAATGTAGAGCTGTAAATACTCTGTGATAATCTCTCGGGGTTGACTAAATAGCACAGATTTGCCAGAGAAGGGTGAATAATTTGCCAGGGGAGCAGATCAGTCAAACTATCCTCCTTTTGTTTGCCGATTTCTGTCGTTTATTTCAGTCCTGGCTTAAGCTTATACACCCACGTGAAGCCAGTTGTGCATGCACTGACAACTTTAATAGCGCTTCTAGGGAGTATGCATGGAGGGGACAAACCAATAATAGTTTTGGACATAGCTATAGTTTTAGACAATCACCTTTTGTTATGTGGATTTTGAAGTTATTTTATACTCTGTTTCTATGTTCTTTTATCCTTGTTATTTGCAATTAGCCTTCGGGCAGGAATTTGCAATAAATAGGAAGACCTGGCTACACTTCTGCTGCAAAGTCTGCCTTGTCCCCCCGACGACCAGTGTCGGTCATGGGACTAGGTAGGTAGGAATATTATTTAAGATATTGTGTGAGAGAACTACGTACTGTGTATACATAACTTTATGTCGTTCTTGATGGCATCGATATCGCATGTTACATTTGTTAATCTGAAACTGATCAATCAATCTAATAATAATGCAGGAAAACATAGCAATAATAAGAAACATATTAGTGGGATGCCAACAACAAACATTAGTGGGGTGACAAAAATAAAAGTTAACAAAAAAAAATCGAAATGTGTTTGTGTTTTATGAGTGGCAACAAACACCTCGTCACTTTTAGTATATCCTTAAAATTCAACAGTTTGTTTTTAAATCCGCAACATAGGGTCCGGTCATCTCAGGTCACAAAGAAAATAAGCAAAGGTTATGTAAGGTATGATCCTTGGAGAGCTGTTTTGAAATAGGACATACATGTACTATGTAGGACAAATATAATACGGAAATCACCATAAAGTCAAAATATTTGCTCCCTGGGTGCATCATCAACTTGTTTTTGTACCTTGACATTTCATTTACTAGTATGCCGCAATTTTCCCCGTCGTTTTACCATTAATGCGTACTCTAAAGCAGTCATCTAAAACTGACGTGACGCGTGACTATACATCAGGCTAGGTGTAGCCTCTACCAGGCTTCGCGAGGCGGCTGGAAAGAGTAGAAAGAGTAGAAATCGGCCAAATAGAGAGATAGCATGCCGGGGGAATTGGTCTGCTGAGAGAGAACGTTCTCTCCCAGCCGACCAACTCCCCTGGCATGCTATCTCTCTATTTGGCCGATTTCTACTCTTTCCATCCTCCTCCCGAAGTCTGGTAGACGCTAGGCTAGGCTAGGTGCAGAAGTATCGGTTTACAGACGCAAACATGGTACTGTTTAGGGGATGTTTCAGGTCTTCGATGTTGTGACAGTACCTATTAGGTAACCTAAACAACTTACGGATACTCAATTACCCAATGTAAGCCCGGTAAAACAAGCCTGGCTGTCGTTATAAAATGTTTAAGCCAATTCTACAAGACTCAACTCCGAGAGAGACGATCGGCAGTATACAACTCGAACAATCAGCTGGGATCGACCGGCTAGCCTAATCTCCAAGCAGATCCTAGGGTGGGAAAAGACAGTATCAAATTGGCCAGGCAGTATCCAGTCGCCCTATAGGGCCCTATACGCCACCCAAGGTTTGGACCCTCTCTGGCGACTAGATACTGCCTGACCAATTTGATACTGGTTTTTGCCACACTAGGATCTGCTTGGAGATTAGGCTAGCCGCGGGTCTATCCCAGTATCCGGCAGACACATAAGGCTTCGTGGAAAATGTTTCTCCTCCTGATTACACATGTCCGTGTGTCGCCTTAATTATCAGTGTCACTTTTATATGTTCGTAATGTGTAATTTTTCCCTTGTACCCATTTCTTAACCGTGATGAGGCTACATAGCAACATGTTTGTTGCCAAATATCTTGGAAGCGACTTCGCGGTTCCGATTGTTACTCATGCAAGGAAAAAGTCACGTACGGTCGCTCTAAACTAGATTATCGTCGCCGAGAGGAGGGATCCATCTTAAAATAAATGTGTATCGTTTGATAAAATCAAACTTCTCGTATTAGGAACGGGACGTTTATGCTAATTTGTGTCCACTTAGCTGTTACGTACTGTCTTGTGAAAAACCACTTGTAAGCACTCATTCACTCACTCACTCACTCACTCACTCACTCATTCACACACTCACTTGCTCACTCACTCACTCACTCACTCACTCAAACGCTCACTCACTCAAACACTCACTCACTCACTCACTCACTCACTCACTCACTCACTCACTCACTCACTCACTCACTTACTCACTCACTCACTCACTCACTCACTCAGGTCCGCTTTCTCCGGGGAGCTTGGCCCGCAAATGTAAAAAAAAAACACAAATGTAAAAACATGTGGTGAAAAAATACTACAGTTTCAATAATTGCTGCGCTATGACGACATAAGGAAGTGTCCTACATTTAGAAATTTGATGCCGCCCATGGCCATATATTTTTGGCTGCGGAAGCCT
Organism: Branchiostoma belcheri; assembly: GCF_001625305.1. Classification (NCBI taxonomy): domain Eukaryota; kingdom Metazoa; phylum Chordata; class Leptocardii; order Amphioxiformes; family Branchiostomatidae; genus Branchiostoma; species Branchiostoma belcheri. Next base: position 920,101 of record NW_017803854.1, on the reverse strand, counting down.
TAGAGGCAATTATATCGGGTTTTCATCTTTCATGGAACTGGGACGCGAAAATAGAATTCTCCGTGAAGTCTATTGTGACTGCACGGATGTCCCTGAGGGTATATGACGTAGATTTCAATGATAACAAGGCCTTGGTGTCATGTCTTTCTTGTGGTTCGTGATCTGTCCTCTCACGGTAGCTTGGGTCTCAGGCATTCTGCTGGTTCAACACATTTCCGCTGAAGTACCATAACAAGCTAGTCTAAGCTTCTATGGCCGGCAAACTCCTCCGGCCAATTATATCCCCTTTTAGTTCGATTTCTACTACATGTATTTATTCAGTCTCCAACGGAGTCTGGTGGAGATAATAACAAGCCGCCAAAGGGAGCCAAGAATCGTATCATTTTGAGGTCTCGTCGAGACCTACCCACGTATCGAACATCATTAGGATACATCCATAATATATTTCTTTGAAGCATCGTGCTAAACAAGAAACAAACACAAGTATACGTACGCACATACATACACGCAAATGCTACCAAAAACACAAACTTCTTGGAGAAAGTACTAATCCTTGGTGTGATTTCTTTCTTCCGGTCCTTGACTTCTCCTCAAAGAGTTTGGGTCTCCTTCTAATCCAGCACTAGTTTCGTCTTTCGTGTGAAACCGCCGCATTTTCCAAATCTCCCGACTCGCTGACGAAAACGGGAAAGCACGACAGGACCTCGCGTCGCCATGGTAACCGGCTAAACAAACAAGGCTAATGACCTGCGCCTTGGGCCGACCGTGGGAGGGGGAATGTCAAGTTCACTAGACTTAAGTCTGGACACAGGTGGGACCGCAGATCGAACTTCTCAAGTTCAAGGGAAAACGTCGTAAATCCGCACACACGTGGTTTGTCTCCAGACGTTCGGAAGCGAAGTTTCCTGACATTTCACCTAGTTTTGAGCATTAGGACGTTTTGAGTCAAAGCTTTGAGGGGCAGTTTCTGACAGAAACCAAGGCGTTATTTCAAACCTCCTTGAAGAAATCGAAACGGACAGCTGGGAAAATGTAACAGGCGATTATGTGTGGCAAAGACGGTCAGACAAAACTCTAATATCTATTAAAGCAGATCTTTTGTGATTTTTGTGGCTGCAAAGACAGTATCAAATTGGCCAGGCAGTATCCATTTGCCAGAGAGTTCGCCACCCAAGGCGACTGAGGACTCTCTCTAGATGGCCAGTTTTAACCTTAAAGCTTTTGCCGCCAGACGTCTGCCTCTTTCGTCCTCTCCGCAAATCTCCAAGCAGATGTTGGGGGAGATCGTGATCGTTTTTGTTTTTTAAATTTCTGTATCGGTATAGCCGGTATAACCGCCCTTCTGCGTAACACACCAGCTTTCGGCAGGCACGCGGCGCGGCGGCAGCTGGCTACATTACACCGAACGACTTGCTACACCTAACCCTTGGACATCTTGAATTTCTACATACTAGTCGGTTCTCCCATTTTTCTATCACACAACCCTGCCAACGCGTTAGAAAATAATCGGGCAGCCGAAAATCCGTGGGATCGTCCTTCCCAACACCTGCTTGGAGATTTCCCGACCCGACCTTGACCCTGACATACCTGCACACCTGACGGTCTGGAGCGTGACCTCTGACATTTGTTCTGTGACCACCGTGACCTCACACGCCCTGACATTTCCAGTTGGCCCACTGCGTGACCTCTGACATTTAAAGTTGGCCCACACGTGCCCCCCTTACACCCGTGTTTGTCTGGTCAACCCACGTTCCATGAGTCACCAACAAGATAGGAGGTTAACAACCTAACGTAAAACTATCGACTGTTTTAATAGGGACTGTACGATATTCACTTAAGGGGAGGGCTCGTCTTTGGAGTCAGGCTATTTACATGCATGTTTCCTCCCCCCCCCCGAAAATATCCCCTACCCCGTCAAAAACATTTTCATGCCCCTTGCTCCCCCCTTAAATTAATTGCCACTTTAAATATCGTACAACCTCAGTCATAGCCTACAACGTCTTTTGACTATACCTTATGCTACACCTGAACATAAAAGTCTGGAAGCTCCTTGAAAAGTAAAGTCCTCCAAATAACTTCAGGTGTTTTTGTTTGTTTGTAGACCGAAGGTTTAATAGCAAAAGTCAATCCAAAGAAGATCATCCACTTGGGCTGTTACTTTTGTAGTAGTAAGACTTGTCACAAGTGTCGACAATCGAAAAATCGCTTTCGTTATATTTTTGTGCAAACATATTCTCACCCCCACCACCCACTAGTAATCTTTACGTTTTTGTCTCAACACCCACTGAATATTGTCACAGGCGACCACAGTCACTTCCTCGAGAGGCTGTCTCAACTTTTCCAGACTAAAATAAAGTCTGGCTTCGCGATATATTCTCTTGTTATGTCCTTGGTATGTGATCATGACCTTCAAGGTTTGAGTGTTCTTACTCATATGTCATGACATTTGTCTTGCAATGCGACAGACCTGTCAAAAATTCTTCAGTCAAGTACGACCACAGCCTCCTATCTGGGCTCGAAATTAAAGGTGGTGCAATGGCCACTCTAACCACTAAAATTTAGGCTGGGACAACTAAAAAGATACTTTAGGACATTTTTTGGGGCAATAGAAAAATAATCAACACCAGAATGTCAGCCCTTCTTTTCTTTATCAGGTACACGTCCCAGCTTTTGGATCCAGAAAAATCCCCCTGAATTTCCTGTCTACTCTGCAATTTAAGTGCGCCTGGGAGTGAACATGAGCAAAATAAAGTTGACTTCATGTTGAAGTCATACACTACTTCCAAAAAAAAAACTGGGTTGGGACAGTTTATCCTCACTTCGGGACAATTGAAATTTATTTTTGGGACAGTGCTGGGACAATGGTAGTCTCTACCAGACTAACTACGCTGGCTATATAGGAGAATATTTGCCAGGGGAGTTTGGCTGCCTTGGGGTTTGACTATGCCAGGAACGAAACTACCTCCCCGCGGCCGGACTCCCTTGGCCAATTTGATTCTCTTTTTTGCCGAATTCTACGATCCGTATACCCGTAGAAAGGCCTGATGGAGGCTAGGACAATGGGAAGAACAGTAAATTTCGAGGCCTGCCTATGTCTGTGTTGTTGTGACTCATCAGCATGGCTGTTGTAGGTCAAGTGTAACGTTACTGTGTTCTGTCACTCATTGTCAACAGATGTGCCAATTATGAGTCATCCTGGGATCTGTGTTGAACACTTAAGTCATAGCTGCAGGGAGTAGCTGCGACAATACTACTCCACCCACTTCAAGGACCTAAGGCTTTCTTACAGCAACAAAGACTCCTACCTACCTACCTACCTTGTCCCTTGACCCCCTGGTCGTTGGGGGGACAAGGTGGAAGTGCGGATGGACAGCTGAGACAAAGACTGACAGAGACCCCACACATCCGTAAAACTTTCCACTGCTGTTTGTAGAATCACCAAACAGATCCTACGGTCACTCAAGACAGTAACCCATTGGCCAGAGGAGTGACCATTTATCCATCAGGGTGCTAATGGTCACTCCTCTGGCCAGTGCATACGGTCTTGACACTGTTGGATCTGCTTGGAGATTTTACGAACAGCGGTGAAAAGTTTTACAGATCTACAGGTACAATGTACATGCCAGCAACCTTTGCCATCACACGTTATCAAACTTTAGAAAAACACACATTCAAAATCATGGTTGCAAGATGGTCTAGTGATTATGGTCTCTGACTCATTAGAATCTGAGGGTTCTAGGTTCGAATCTCTTATGCCCCTGGCAAGCCCAAGTGTTAAGTCTTTGAGAAAGACACTTGACTCCTTATGTTTCACCTGGATCTGTTAATGGAGGGCCACACAAAAAAACAGAACATGGCATGTCTGTGGTATTGCCTTCCTTTTATTGCACAAAAAAATTATTCACCAGTTTAACTGGACAATCTCATAGCAGCAGTACATGTACAGAGCATCAAATCATCTTACATTTGAATACATGTAGGTGGGTGGGTGAAATGTAGACTCCTCTGTAGGCCTTTTCTAGTCAGTCTGGTGGCCAATACCGTACAACAATCCCCCTTTGGTTTTGTGCTGATGGACACAAATGCCGCCCACCAGAAAGGATCTGCACAGGAGGCTAGATAAAATTCAGGAGGAAACTATAGCCCAAGAGGCAAATTTCTGTCTTCACACAAAAACAGGTGGGTGTCGGACTTCAACTAAGCTCCTTTGTTAGTCTGTATATTATGTATATTCCATTGCACAAAGGTCGAGCTAGACACATATAGGCACATGTTACAAGAGTTCTGAAATATAATAGAAGTACAGTGTATATATTATAACAATTTCTTAATCTTTCCATTAAAATATATACACAACTTCTTCATCAAAGTCCGGCAAATGCACTGAAAAGCAACACTGCCATGTCACATTTCTAAAAAGTTTCAAAGTTTGGATTTCCATTTTTTTCTTCAGGCAGTAAGATTTAATAAAAGGCCCAGCCCAAATAACAACTAAACATACCGGTTACTGATCAATGCTATGTTTCAAACCATATTTGGCCAAAATTCTGTCCATTCCTTAATAATCTTTTCAAGGACAAAAATCTATACATCCAGACATGAACGTAATGAAACCTGCCAGGAAAAACATTCCCAGTAGAATTTTCCTGAAATTTGCGACGTCAGAAAAACACAAAAATTGGCCCAAAGTCCTGATTAGTAGCGGCATTAGTGCTACTATTTTAGGCAGAAGGGCCCAGCAAAATACATTAGAGATGTGGATAATGAAATCACGGGCAGAGCTGACGTCATCCAGGCCAGGTTCACCGTCTAATAATGTCCGCTGGGCCCCAAACTAATGACGCAGAAAACAAGACCGACGGGCTAACGATTTTCCAGTCATTTTCGCTGCACATCAAAGAGGTAATTAGATTGGCCTGCCTTACTGAGCTGGCCTTTGGGAATGGGAGGGAGAAAAAAATAGGAGACTTATGTGACTTTGTTTTGTACCCATATCTAAACTGTCTGGAATTCGGAAAAAACAAAAACCAGATTTGCTAAAATCACCTAAAAAGTTTTTGATATGTCAACACTATAGGCAGGATCCTGTCTCTCAAATAAGAGGAAGAAAAGATAGGAGAATACGACTTTGTTTTGTACCCATATCTAGACTGTCTGGAATTCAGAAAAACAATATTAATGACCGGATTTGCTAAAATCACCTAAAAAGTTTTCAATGTTTCAACACTTTGAGCAGGAATCTGTTTCTTAAATGGATAAATATCATAAGTTAACTTTAAAAGTAACTATTAGTTCTAATGCTTTGTGTCAACAGTTTTTGGACTTTTCAATGTGTTCTTTTTCGTCTACATGTATTTCCACGGATAACTATTTTCCATGGCTTTTTAATCAGCCAGATCCATGCAAATCAGACACACTTTACTCCGGCTTTTCGGCTTTAAATTGAGTAGAAGCCACCGGGCCTTTGAGATTGGCAGTGAATCCCTGAAGGTCAAACTTCCCACGATCATCGTTCTTCAAGGTCACGTCCTGGCCTGGTTGCAGCTGGAAGAGGAAGAACTGGTAGCGATGTGGCCCGGAGCCTTTGGGTGGCGTTGGGGGGTTGTAACCTAGCAACAAAGAGTAGGAAGACCATCAGGGTGGACTACAAACCTGATAAGTGTATCTCTGTCATCCCAGTGATTCTATGATCTGTTGACAACAGTACCTTGTTACCCTGTTGCATCTCCTTTTCCAACTTGAAGATCATTGTTTTTTTTTAATGGAGATGTTGAGGTTTGTGTTGTTTGTGTGAAAGTCATTGTATCTTACCGGTAGTTCCTTGTTTTGTTAGTGAATGTACAGTAATAAGTAATGACTACATGTATGATACAATCATTTGTTCAATATTCACAAACTATGATTGAGTCCAAACGAGAAAAAAAATCAAAAGGAATTGTAAAAGAACTAAGTTGTTCAGGGCTTCATGTGAGGCATTTATTCATTCAAGTTTGTCAAAGCATAGAAATATACACCATACAATAGCTTCTAACCATAGCAAGTTTATTTATGAAACTAGTACATGTACATAATAAATCCATAACGCCTATATTTTCAAAAGATACTAGTACTGAAAGGTTTACAGTATGCATATCTTTTGAATACAGTGTGTTCAATTTCTGCTCTTCCAGGTCACCTGATGCTGGCTGAATATCAAATCAAAAGGCACCATCAGTACTTGACCTTGCAACCATCACCTTTGCACCATGACCCTAGCTGCATCATGACCTTTGCACCATGACCTTGCCCCTGAACCTGCTTACTGAAAAGAGCGGGAAAGAAAAAAAACACTCTAAATAAATCAGTTTCAGCTCACTAAACACCTTTGAAGACATCTATGGAAGGAGAAAGATTGTGATCAGCAGAAGGACCATACTGGTATTTTACCCCACCACCAGTGGGAGAACCCAGACAGACCCTGTAGCAGGTGTATAAACTTTTGACCATCCAAACTAAAAAGCACAATGTGGAATGGCAGATATGTAACACATAAAGACAGGATGAAATGCCACACAAGTCAATATCTAGCAGTAGCTCCTTGTTTCCTAGGCTGGAAAAAGAAGAATGCACTTTACAAGAAAGATATAAACCAGTTACATGGGATTTGTAATTTCTTAACCGGTGGATGTTTTAACATATAACAAGACATTTTCATTCCATTATAGCTAAAAGTTTTCCCGAGCTCTGAAAATAGTATTTCAGCAAGCCTATTGTTGGCTTAACACACCATGGTACACATTTATTTTGTTACTACATGTAGTAAAAATTGTTGTTATACATGTACATCTTGCTAAAATCTAACATTAGAGTTCATCTCGATCTCCAGCGTTCTCTGTCACAAAGTACGTTGCCGCCTCGGGGTCCCCGAATTTCATGTCCTTCAGGAAGGCCTTAAGGTCAAACTTGCCACGGTGTTTCTGCTGCTCCGGGGTGAGTATTATGGGATGTGTGGGCGGCTCCTCAAAGAGGAAAAACTGGTAGCGACGGCTGCCTGATCCCGGGGGTGGGGTGGGGGGCGCGTAGGCTGTAAGGTTTTGACCCAGGTGGGGAGAAAACATCAGGAATCACAGGCATTCTTCCGTCAACAGTTTCATCAGGTTGGTAAGTCACTGAGAAAAGAAGCTCTTTTTTTCACAACCAAGTGTTTTATTAACAGCTGACCTCTTGTCACCTTCCTCAGGGCAATTCTGACTGGTTCACGTTGCACTGCAGCACAGGTGTCGCTGCTATAAATGCATTCCCAAATGTTCACTCTGTAACATCTATAACAGCGACACCTGTGCTGCAGTGCAATGAGAACCAGTAAGCCTTGCTCTGATGAGGAAGGTGACAGTCAGGTAAATGTTGGCTGTGAATAAAACACTTGGTTGTGGACAAAAAATAGCTTCTTTACTCATATGCATTCTGCCTCAGAGTGACAATAATGTGTGACTCGACATTATATAAAGTAGAAGGTAAAAAAAAACATATGTAAAGCTGAATCATGGTAAAGTTAGGCACTTCACACTAGCAATACACATGTATATGAAAGGAGTACTTTAGTATATGATGAGGCTTGATGTATTGACAAGCACTGAAAAGGAAAAATGAGTGGTTACCACCTACACAGAAAAAGGACTGAAACTGCACCCTATGACATGCCATACTCAATTACAGTGGCCATCCTCCACCTACACAACTGCCTACACACAAAAGTTTGAGACAGAAAAGATCACCACCTTGACCCCCCATGTTGTTAAATGTTCACATTGTCCCCATTCAAATCTGAATAAGGCACCTGGGGAGCACGTCGTCAGAACATACTGTTAAGATCACAACCTTGACCCCCAGGTTGTTAAATGTTCACATTGTCTCCATTCAAGTCTGAATAAGGCACCAGAGAGCATGTGGGCAGAACATTGTACCAGCATGAAATCCATTAGGTAATGTGCACTAAAGATGTTTTTGGTAGCATTTGTGTTTATGTATGTATGTATGTATGTATGTATGAATGTGGTTAGCACAATTAACTCAAGAAGCTTTACATTAATTACAAATGGATTGTCATGGAACTTGGTAGGAGGGTAGGTCTTGTAGAGACCTCAAAATGATTTGATTTTGGGCCCCTGGCATCTTGTTAATGGTACTGCACTGGTGTAAGTATGCAGAAAAACTACTTAAAGACCTGTTCAATTAATGCTACCACAAGTACACATATATATACATACTCATCAAGGTCCTTCCAATGGAACCCCAGTCTTGACTCTCTATACCTCGCTTCAAATCTTCACCCTGTAGAAAAGACAACAGTGTTGGTTTAAAAAAGGTGGTTCAACCACCTAATGGTTTCAACTCTTCATATGAGAACAAAAAGAAAAAAAATAACCTCCAGCAAGTACTTCTGAAGCCTCATTCTCAACATTTTAGGGATGTCCTTGCTATTGGTGTCACTCACAAATCTTCAAGACTTAATTAGTAAAGGTCCTTCCCACACCAGGTGGGTGAATAGGGCTACCCATCTCTGGCTCAATAGCCTTAGGACACAGTCATCACTACAGCAGGGGGCTAGTGGTAGTGGTGTGTGTTTAACTCCCATACTCTTTTCCCAATGCTGATGCCAAGCAGAGAAAGCAGTATGTACAATTTTTAAAGTCTTTGGTCTGACTCGGGATCGAACTCACAACCCATGGAATGCAAGGTGGACACTCTACTCACTTGGCATTTGCACCGGTTCAAGACTTCATTGCAAACAGACTGCAGATAAGTGAGTTACTCTATCATATACAAGTTAATACAACAGTTTTCAGCTTTACCTGGATCTGAGTGACCACCCAGTGCAGCCAGTATCTCATGACAGGGTTTTTAGCTGACGGAGCGTCTGGATCAACCATCAGTAGCAGGTAACGGGTACCCTAGGATAAACAGATAATATGAAAAACAAATAAATACACATCAGACACCACCATCTGTGAATAGTTCCGTAAGGTTGATAAGTCAGAGACATTTTTTCCACAACCAAGAGTTTTATTCTGCTGACATTTTGGTGACCCCTCTCACCCTCCTCGGGGCAATTCTGACTGGTTGTGCAGGTATTTCTGATGTCTACCTGCAGCTGCATGCCGTATTTTAAATCCACATCCATCTACATTTGTATATGAACCCCGTTACGGGGTTCATATACAAATGTAGATGGATGTGGATTTTCAATTAAAAAAATTAATATTGCTGTAAAAATTGAAAGTAACCATATATGATTCCTATGACAAGGTTTTTGTATGCTCCATATTGCCTATATCTGGTTCAATGTAACCTGCAAAAAGTGCAAAAAATATATCTTGA
>NW_017803854.1:899697-910724 GCF_001625305.1 Branchiostoma belcheri | reverse complement strand
ATCCACATCCATCTACATTTGTATATGAACCCCGTTACGGGGTTCATATACAAATGTAGATGGATGTGGATTTTCAATTAAAAAAATTAATATTGCTGTAAAAATTGAAAGTAACCATATATGATTCCTATGACAAGGTTTTTGTATGCTCCATATTGCCTAATATCTGGTTCAATGTAACCTGCAAAAGTGCAAAAAATATATCTTGAGCCCTGAAATAAGTAGCTGCAGTATAGTATAGACATGATATAGAGGTAAAGTCTGAAGTTGTACAAGACCAACTTTTTTCAGCGTGTTCCAACCCGGATCCACCTGTTTACCCACTATTAAAAAACAAACACCTGGCGTGACGTCAGCCCACTTTCACTGTTAGCTGAAGCAACGTGCCACGTCACAAGATATATGATTACTTTCCCTTTTTTATTATTTACCAATACACAACAATAACATTGTGCATTCAATAGAACGTATTGCTTTGTTCTCCTTTCACTGTTGGTCTCTGTACAAGATATGTCACACTATATATATTACTAGCTAGTAACGTTACCTCCTTTGCTTCTTTGTACTTGACGATCGGAGGCAGCCCGCCCGGCCGAAAGAGTGACAGTGGGACTTTTTCATCATCACTGCAGCGAATATTGCCGTTCATAAAGTCATACCGGACGGAGAGGACTTTTTCGTTGCCTTTGCCACATTTCAGTTCTACTAACTCTACACTCTGGCCTGGAGTTACGACGCAAAACAGCGCCAAGGTAGCCAGACAAAAATTCAGAAACAACTTCGACTTCATCTTGGATTCTTGGGTTGTCAGTCTGGTTCGGTAGGAACAGTCTATTATGAATAAAGGGGACAGGAGCATTTTCTTAACTTGTATCATCCATGTTTTGCCTTCATTTAACGTGCAAAATAACAAATCCCAAATTAGTACTATTTCATCATAATAGCCCTACTATTTATGACAAACTATTACTTAATTATTACCACGAAATATTTACATTATTTGATGAAATATAAAATTTCTACCCCCAGGTATGAAGTGAACTGTACGCAATAACGTCTTGTTCGAAGCTTTCGATATCAAGTGCCTGTCTGATTTTACCACAAATATTCGTTGCTCACAATATTTCACGACAATTACCACATTCAAATTATAAGAAAACGAAACTCTGTATAAAATATTTTGGCTAAATTCTCATCTACTTCAAATACCGTAGAAAGTATACAGAACGAAATAAAAGGCACGGGAAAGAAAGCAATGGCCGAACAACAGTGATGTTATTGTCAACATTTGTAGAACATTGCCTGTAGAAATGTCTGTTGAAGATTCTTCTCCGTTAAACCTGGTAGGTTTACGTTGTACTTCTACGTTTATTATTTTGTCAAGGATAGAATACAGTCAAACGTAGTGTCAGTGTTTCATACTTTGACGTATTACAGTCTAAAAACAGGGGCGGGTCCAATAGCTAGCTAGTAAAGAGCAAAAGGGGGGGGGGGGATATGTTCCTGTTTTCTTGTATCGTAATATGTAGAACAACAACAACATATGTAGAATAGCTGACATCAAGTAATCCAAACACAGTAGATGTCACTTCACGCTGATGTTTAGGGCAAAACAGTCTTACTTGCAAGACTTTGGTTCAAATAATTGTGTATGGGCGACAAAGGACATTCAAAGCTATTGTGTAATTCCAGACTATATCTGTCATATTTCTGTGTTTTCCTCTCATCAGTTTTGTTTGACATGACTGTCACACCATGGTAACTCCATGGTAACACATACAAGTAACAGAAACAACCCTTCTGGGTGCCAAAGATGTGCTGCACAACATGGATAGGGGTAGTCTTGTAGGGGTGGTATTTATAGATTTGAAGAAGGTGTGTACATGTGTGTATAAGTTATCAACTCGTCATAAATGTTGTAGACATATAAGTCAGTTTCATGCCCGTAGCCAGGATTTTGAATGGGGTGGTTCTTCCAACTGCTTGAGGGGACCTCGAGCGCCGCGCGAGGCGAGCGCCGAAGGCGCGAGGTTCCTAGGGGGGTCCGGGTGCATGCTCCCCCGGAAAATTTTGAAAAATGAACCTTCTAAAATGGCATTTCGTGCATTTTTGAGAGGATTTCCAAGAAAAAAAACAGAAAAATTTGTATTCAATGACAAAAGGAGCAGTTTTCTACGATTCCAGTCCATCTTTCCAGGAAAAATCTTGGACCTTTACATAAAAAGTGGACCAAAAAGTGGACCTTTACATAAAAAGTGGACCAAAAAGTGGACCTTTCAGCCTTGTGGGGGTTCTTCCGAACCCCCCAACCCCCCCTCGGCTACGGGCATGAGTTTGAGTTTACACTAACCTGTCGCCCGCCCCCCCCAGGCTCACCAGCAGGGTCGCCATGCCGACAGGTTACTGACAGCCGGCAGGTACCATGATGCAATAGTCTGTCACGAGAAGGCTGCAGGTAATCTCACCTGGTCATGTCTTTTATTGATTGATTGATTGATTTGGCAATAACAGCCAGGGATGCTCAACTAGCATACTATTACTAGCACATGTACTACATTTATCTGTATCTGTATAGCTGTTATAATCGCTCTTTGGCGTAACACACCAGCTTCTGTATCTGTATCCTTATAGCCGGTATAGCCACCCTTTGGCGTAACACTGCAGCTTCGCAGGCATGCGGTGCGGCGGCAGCTGGCTACATGTACATTACACCGAACAACTTCATCACACACAATCAACACACACCTAACCCTTGAACATCTAACTCTAAACATTGTTTAAAGCTATCTAATGATGCATGTAATGATTGTCACTTGGGCTAGCCTGGGGAAGAAGTACATACAACTGGTTTTACACAAAATCATTAAAACATACTGTATATACAAAGAGTCATATAAGTACCTTGTAAAGTTGTTGTGCAATAAAGTTTATTTTCTTGCACAACTAACTAACTCTAAAATGTACAACATACAGATCTTAGTAACTGCTATGTAACAACAAACATACTATGAGATGACCAGTCTAAAGTTTGTTTTCTTGTATTGTTTACAGACCACCTCCTGAGAGCCATGAAGATGACGTCTGTACCACAGGTGTGTACTCACTTTCAGTTTATCAATATGAAAAATTTGTTTTTTCATACATCATTCATGTTCTGGCAGAAAAAAAGGATAACAGAGTAATCATGAATATTATATGTGCCATAAGATTCAAATATATATCAATAATATGCTTTGGCCAGGACTCATTGTGCAAGTCACGTTTTCTGTGCAAGAGATATGGGAACAAGTTACACATTAATGTCTCAAGCTGATTGGAACTTTACGCTTTGTGGCTAATGTACTATCCGGGTACATGTATTACGAATTACATTGATTTTTAGGGAGGCTGCGGGCTGTCTACAGATTAAGAAGGCCTTATTACGCCTTACAAAAAAGGGTATGCAGGCCTCCTTACAGCACTTTCTGTTCCCCCTTTCCCAGGCCTTGACGTCCCTCCAGCTGCAGTACAAGTTCCACTTCAAGCAGCGCGACATCATCCGTGAGAAGCACCGGCGGGCAGAGAGTTACCGGAAGTACCAGGAACAGCGGGAAAAAGAAGCCCAGAAGAAAGCCCAAGCCGCCAAGGAGCTCCAGGAGCTACGAGAGGCCGAGGAACTGCTGCAGAAAACCCTCGCGTCCAACACCGAAAGGGACAGCGAGGTCGAGTCAGAGCCTGACGAAGAAGAAAACGGAATAGACAGTAACGATGAAACAGATTTGAGCAGGGGGAACGAGAAGAGTGTAATACATGACGGTGAGCCAGACTCGCTGCTACAGTTCCTAAACAAGGGCGGCCGGCGAGACAAGTTCAGCAGCAGCGTGCACGCGGCCACGAAGGCGCCGAAGAACGCAGAGGAGAAGATGGAGGAGCTGAAGACGAGCAACGCCCAGCTGCAGGAGCACGTGTCCTCCCTCCTGCAGGAGCTCGAGAAGACGAAACACGAGCTCCACGCCGCGAGGTCTGTATCTATCGGTGTAGCCGGTAGAACTGCCTTTCCGGGTTGCACACCAGCTAGCTATATCACACTGAATGACTTGTTACACTCAATCTTTGCACATTTAATTGCTGGAGTTGTTTGAAGCTTTCTAGTGATGCCCCAACTGTGCTTGGTGGCAACAAGTTCCACTCACAATTCTTGTTCTTGGGAAATATGCTGATATTTGAAGGCATGACTGTTTCTTGTTCTTTTCTGGGTTGGTATCAGGTACTTAGTGGTTGGTATGTCCACCAGTTTATTAGTCATTTTGTACATCATGGTTAGTCTGGACATTTTTCGTCTGTCTTCCAGCGACCCCCACTGTAGGTTTCTTTTCATTTCACAGGTCTGAAAACAGGCAGCTGAGACGAACGGTGGACATCCTGACCACTCAGATCGAGAGATACGTGGCGGAGGACAGGAGAAGGGCAGGGCAGGACCTGTCAGTCAGCATCCGTCCGGCTTTTTCCGCTAGCGACTCATCATTTGACGAGCAGATCAGCCCGCCGTCAGAAATCCCACCGTTGGCCCCTCTTGAGATCCCAGACTTTGATTTCGATTCTTTTAAGTGACTGTATGAATGAATGAAAGTTTATTATATACCTGTATATATTGTGTTTTGCGACTACACACCGCCCAGCTCAAGTGGGCTTGTACGACACCAACAAAAGAAAAACATAATACAAAAGTGACTGTATATTGAAATGGGGTCTTTTACACTTTTTACTGTCAGGTAGGAAAGAAATTTCTTGAGTCTAGGATCTCTTGCAAGATCTGACCCACCGTTTTAAATCTGTATGTACAATATGTATGTGTCCTGTATGCACGTGTTTCTTATAAATTGTATGTTCCAAGGGTCTTGTATTGCTGGAAACTCACTCTGGTGAAAGAAAATTAAACAAGATGAATGCATATAGCAGTGAATGGATATATCAGTGATTTTTTCTTTCCCTGGCCCTGATGTAGATATGTATGAATGGATCATACAGCAGAATAAAGCTATTCAGTCTGATTCATGTTACACTGTGCAGTCTTTGACAAAAGTCAAAACACAAGTGAAGCAAACCAGTATTCTTAGAAACACATTATAGCTTTATACAAACACTTCTTTGAAGCACTTTGGGAACATACATGTGTACAAACAACCAGAAGAGGTACATTCATGGAACTTCAGCCATAACACATTTTTTCTGGGGAATGACAAAATACTTAGACACAGATCCACCACCCCCGTCCAGACATGGTACAATCCAAAGGGCCGAACAGAGAAATAACATGAGTAATATGTACTTGCACAATACACTTGATTGCCATCATTAACATGGTTATAATACTTCAATCAACAAGTAGTATGTATCTTTACGTTCCCAATCTGATGTAGAACATTTTATAAGTGTTTTAAGATGTAAGACAGCCCAAAGGCTGCCATGGCTTTCATACATTAAATGTACGTATGAATAAACTAGAATTCCGAGATTTCATACCTCCATGAAATATGATCTTGATATGTAAATGTAAATTTCTTCTTTAATTGTTCAAATGAACTCTGCATTAACATGATATATGCATCGTGATGTATGTTAACTTTTGATTAATTTACAGATGTCCCAAGTATGACATTCTCATCAATCACCATTACGAAATCATAGAATTTTCACATTAATTATGCAAATTAGGTCATCATTTGCATAATTAGTATCTGTTGAAGTTCCGCCTGCCATAGGTTACATAGTATAATGTAAAACACTGTAATTATAGAATTTCCTCATTAATTATGCAAATAAAGTCCTCATTTGCATAATTTGTATTTTATTATGTACATCTCTCTCTCTCTCAGCTACCTACACACTAAAAATAATGAAAATATGTTGTTCCTGTCTGGACTTATTGGCTTTTAAACATTTCACCAGAAAGTGCCCTGCAGTTCCAGAACAAGCCGCTAGGGGGCCCAAACTCATATGACTTCTTTCCAAGCACGAGAGCTACCTTCCATCAAAATTTCATGACCCTAGCATGTCCAGATCGTGAGATATCAAAACCGGAAGTTGCGCTGCAGTACCAAGGGAAGCCACTAGGGGGACCAAAATCTCATCATTTCCAGTTTTCGTCACACCCTACCAACACACCAAGTATGAAACCCATCCATCCAGGCGTTCTTGAGTTATCTTGTTGACCAACAGACAGACGGAAGGACGGACAGATAAACGCAACTGAAAATATAACCTCCATGACACATTTCATGGAGGTAACAAGTCTAATACTACTAACATGATACAGAGTATATAATAATTATACTTGATATTATTGCTAGATGATTTGCCATGTATAGGTGTTCATAACACCCTGAAACTGAACATACAATTGGCACAACTCTATCTCTTACACATGATGGTCTTACACTTTCAAACATGCCCCTTAAACTGTTCAGTAGTAACATCTTGCAGAATATAGGATATATATTTGTATATATACAATATCATATAACACAGTACATATTATTGCTACATATACGACACATTGCATTTCAAAATCCCCTGACAAAACATGAATGTTTCACTTTATTTCCACATTTTTCTACTTATAAAAAGTTAAAAAGCAGATATGAAAAGAAGATTGAAAAGAAGATGTTGCTAGATAATAAATACTCAGGAATAAAACATCAAACTCTAACCAACATAGTGTCTTCTTCACCAACATTACCAGTTCCAACCATCAGCCCTGTGTTGGGCTATATTGATAACCTTAAGATTCAATATTGTTAACTGATGAAAATATATGTACTGTACTTTTTTAAGTATAGTTATGGCTTAGAGACCTTGAAGCCAGTAAGACATCCAAAAATCGAAAATGGAAAAAGAATGTTATATCTTGTTGAAGCTCCTTGCTCTAACCAAGGAGGTTAAAAATACTGATGATGCAAAATGTCGCCATCCAACTTCCTATGGCACAATACAGAATACTAAAACGAAGTAAGACTTAGTAGGTTTAAACCTCCTTGCTGAAAATACTGTATGTTTAGTAGTACTGGCCATGCAGACTTATCAAGTCAAAGTCATCCCTGTATTCATTTGTGGATTACAATCCACAGTGGCCCCGCGGGACACCCTGGCAAAATCTCAGCTCAGCTCTTTACATACAGCAAGCCTACAAACGCATGCTGGGCACAGATACAGATAATATGTACACCCACTCCTGTTAATGTCATGCATTATTCAGTGCCTGCAACACTACCAAGCCTGACCAGGACTCGAAATACTTGGGGCATGTGCACTAAGATGGCTTTGTAATGTGTTTGTTTGACAATGTGTGTCTGTATACGTATTGTAATGTTAATTTGTATTTGTATTTACTACACAATTGTAAAAAAAAAAACAGTGTTATTCAGCTTGTTTGTGCACAGGCTGCAAGGCTGATTTTTATGAATAAAACTTGAAACTTAAGATGTGCACCTTAGTGCACACAAATTTGGAGCTGTGCACTCAATTTTTTTCTGCAGGTGCACCAGTGCACCCAAATATTTTCTTCGGTTTTCGTATGTAAAGATGTTAAATGTATTAAAATATAGCGTATTCTTAACATCCAATTCCTAGTGTCAGAAAAGTAATAAAATTATTGTTGTAGTACTTCTCTTTAGAAATGAAACACATTAGTTTTCGCTGACATTCCACTTATTTCATTTCATATGGTGCACCCAAAATAAATGTTTTTTGTGCGCCCAATTTTTCAGTTGGGTGCACCAGTGCACCTATTCCCAAAAATGAATTTCGAGCCCTGCTGCTGACTAAACCACGCTCCTAGCAGCCCCACCCGATTACATAGCCCCTTTGATGATGAAAATGATGAGGGGGCAGGGAGACATTGTGTAACCAGCCTACGTACATGTAGGAAGTCTCCCGTGTGTCCTACATTGCACTTCTAACCTTTGCACAATCTCTTCAGGGTTCTGAGCTTGTGCTTTCGTCTCAGAGGACCGAGAAAAACAATCAGCAACCTCTGCTTTTTTTACTACTGACCCAGAGTAGACGTCGATGTTCTCTCTCCTGATTGGTTGGTGGGGTAACGTGATGCAGGTGTCACCCCAGGTGACCCGTGTGCGGGTTAAGTAACCTGTGCGTGGGACAGATGACTCCGAGTAACCCCTAATTATGTACTCGTCCCTGATTGGCTCAGACAAACTACATTTGAACTAAGGCTACCCCTGATTGGCTTAGATCCACTACATTTGAACTAAGGCTACCCCTAATGCTGTACACTGATTGGTTGGCTATATCACAATGACACAGATAGGCTAAATGAATCTCAGGGCTCAAAATACCCACATGCGACTGGCAATTTTGCATGTAACAAGAAAAAAAAAAGGATTTCGAGCCCTAAATCAGATTATATGATGGTATTCTACAAGACAAGCTCTTTGGATTCCTGTAGATGCCCTAAATATTTTCTACACGATTCTTAAGTACTATGGTCCTAGTCTGTGTAATGCAAACTCTGCTGTTGGGCCCTGGATGTTGGGTGGGTGGCAACCGTAAAACGATTTAAACAGGCTATCATCCCCCAGTTTCTAATGAAATTTGCCTTCCAATCTTATTGCATTTCATTGTACTGTAGACAAGTACTGTCAGGGCTGGGTGCATGTGCACCCAATATTTTTGTAGGTTTACATATGTAAAGATGTATAGTATAGTAGTATACAGCATATTCTTAACATCTAAGTGTCAGAAAAATAATAAAATCATTGTTATAGTACTTTTCTTTACAAATGCTGACATTCTACTTATTCTCTTATATGGTGCACCCAAAAAATTGTGCACCAGTGCACCTATTCCCAAAAATGAATTTCGAGCCCTGACTGGTGACTGCCAGTGTTATGAGTGACTAGTGGATGCCTAACTCCAGTTTCTGTCGTCTGAATCGGTCCTGAATGAAGGTGTACAGCTCGTAGTCCATGTACATTCTCTGCTGCATCAGTTTCTGGGCCAGGGGGGAGGGGGGCTGCTTCCTCACTGTCTTCTGGGCCTCCTGTACATTCGGAGCTGAGGCAGGGTGAGAAAAAAACATGTATTGGGAAAGGTTTGACAACATAGGACTTAGATAACGTCAACCCACAGGATGGAGGTAAGTGGCGGGCTGCCATCAAGCCTCAGTATTGCAGTGCAAGCACATCTAACCCTCGGAAGACGGGGAACAGCAGACGACGGGGAACAACAGACGATATACCGAATAGTGAGTGAGTGTGAATGTACTTATAAGCCAAGCAACCAACCATTCAAACAAAGCATCAGTCAGGCCAAGCAACCATTTAAGCCAGGCAACAACCAAGCAACCAACCATATGACACAGGGAAACAACTTACATGGCAGAACAGGACTTTATAATATATATCATTTGTAACTGACTTAACACCAGCACTGTGCTACCACCTCCCTCAAACCCCAAAGCCTAAATCCTAGGCCTCCTTCTAAAACTTACCCAGATCCTGCCATAAGTCAGTCCACTCCTCTAGAGCTGTATAACCCTCTAGTTCTGTGAGTATTGACCCAAATAATATATATCAATCAGTAGTTTCGCTTTATAAATCTGCATTTCTCCTGGTCTCTTAGTGTCACTGACAAAAGGTAGTGGATGCTACCTGAAATGTCTGACCGTTTCCAAAATCATATCCAGTTAACACTGGTCAGTTTAAATTGGGAAGTTCAGTTTCCCGATTTCAAGGCGGCCATCTTGGTCATCCAATTTTCTAACTTTTTTTCTACTGAAGATACAGTACACTTTTACATGTCATTGGAAAGAGCATGATTTCCCCTGCATCATGATGTCTTTAATTTGGTCATAACGTGTAACATTATGAAGATATTCCGTTTTGAAAGTTGCCCAGGCCAGTGGTCTATTGGCTGGACCATGTGAACAACACACAGACCACACTTGGTTATGCATAGAACACAGTGGCCTAGCAGTAGCCCACTCCAATGCAAATGAGTTATAATTGGTCATTCCACACTGAACAAAGCACTCGCATAATGAGTTATGACAACTTGCTTGTCAGACCACTGGCCTGACCTGGGTTCAATGGGTCAGGTGATTAGAGGTGTGAAGTCCAGTCTGGCCAGGGCCAAGACCACAATGGTCTGGGCCAATCAACACCTTGTTGTTTATACAGCCCACCTGGCCTAAATTATAGCCCATACATGGTTTTCCCTCAGACCAGTGGTCTAATGCATTTTCAATCTGTCATATCTAAGCCTATGAACATCACTAACTAATAATTTTCACATGACTACTTTCGTGATGAAAAGAGCTTTCAGATGATACCACACTTATAGGCAGAAATTTGATATTTCTGAGGTTTCCCAATTGCTTCTGTTTTTCCCAATTTGAACTGACCAGTGTTAGTTGCTTGTCAATGAGTAACTGATTTTTGGCGTATCTTATTACCTGGATGTCTAACCTTCACCAATGTATTGACACAAGTAAATTTACATAAGCTCTCCATGAAGACAAAGATGAGGTTCTACAATACCAACGTCCTCTCTACACTCCTGCATGGTTGTAAAACCTGGCATATGAAAACCAGCCAAGAAAAGAGACTGGATGCTTTTGATGGCAAATGCGTGTGGAAGATCTTAGGCATCAGATGGGCTAACTTCAACCCAACATAGATGTAAGAGCCCGAGCTAACCAACAGCCAGTGTCTATAATAATCAGCAAGCAGCGTTTGAGCTGGCAAGGCCATGTTACAAGATTTCAACCAGCCAGACAGGCAAAGCACAAGACCCACAGGAGAAAGGACGCAGAGGTCGACCCAAAATGAACTACCAACAAACTTTGAGAGGGACCTGCAAACAGTAAATCTGAACAGAAAGGATGTAGAGAGGTTGGCCAATGATCGAACCTACATTTGTACTGGTCTGCTCTGATCCCCCCCCACCCCCAAAGTTCTAACGCAAGTAGACTTACCCAGGTCCTTCCACAGGTCTGTCCCCCCTCTCTAGAAGTGTGTCAGCCCACCCCT
>NW_017803854.1:839059-899677 GCF_001625305.1 Branchiostoma belcheri | reverse complement strand
ACCAAGTAGACTTACCCAGGTCCTTCCAGAGGTCCGTCACCCCCCTGTAGAACTGTGGTAGGATCTTGCTCAGCACCTTCAGGAAACCGTTGAAGTCCTCCAGCAGACCGACCACCAGGTAATGTCTCCTGATGTTCTCCTTCGCTTTGTCCAGTGCCTTAATGGACTCCGGGTCTCTGCAGATCAAGTCAAGTCAAAGTTTAAGCACAATGATTGTAACTTGTACAAATTACAGTACAATGTATGGCAGATAATAAGGTTACTGGTATGAGTCTATCAAAATTCTACATATAGGTTCAACGAGTACAAAGTCTGGCAAATAAGAATGTTGAATAGAACTACTGACTAAAACTAGTACACCTGCAAAACTAGTACATTCTAAGCTATGCTATACTACTATTCATAATGAGTACAATGAGGAAACCGGAAACTCAAAACATTTTTTACTAGGCCCGACACATGAAAGCAAACTGGATTGGAACCTACCGGTAAATCCAGATTTCTATCACAAAATCTTCATTGGATATGGCAAAAAGTTTGGCCTCCTCTGCTGGCTAAAACATGCCCTCTAGCTGTCAGCTACAGTACTGCAGGACTACTATTGCCTCTTACCTGCACACTGGGTCCTGCCCACAGAAGAAGTGTGTCATGAGGTTGACCCTCGGTCCCCAACACTCCTTGGACCGGTTCAACACACAGGAATCAAAGGTCTACAAAACAAAACAAAGACAAAACTGTGTTAAAAAAAACCTGCTATGAATGCCAGAAAACTCTACCAAAATGTACATGCCATCATACGCTTTGTAGAATACAGCATTTGTGGCAGAAAACACATGGTACACATTTACAAAAAACAATTTTTGAAGTACACATTCATGTAACAACATGTCCTCTGAAGTATTCTGTATCTATGAGATCTGTATCTATATCTATATACAAAATGTAGCTGGTATAACCACATGGAGTAACACACCAGCTTCGCAGGCAAGCGACATGACGGCAGCTGGCTATATTGTACGGAAGGCCTGTTACACTCAATCTTTGCACATTTAATTGCAGGAGTTGTTTAAAGGTTCTAGTGATGATGACTCAACTGTACTTGGTAGCAAAGAGTTCCACACTACAATGGTTCTTGAAAAACCTTGAAAAGATTTTGATGCGGTACAGGAATCTTTTCTTCTCAGCATTTGTTTTTTCAGTGCCATGTTGTGTGAGCACCTACTAGTGAGCACCATGCTACTCACCTGATTCCTGTCCGTCTCGTTGTGGTACTTGTTGAACAGGCGAGTCACGATGTGGTTTGGTCCGCCCTTGCGCCCGTAACGCATGAAGTGGAAGGAAGATACTATTCTATCCAGGGGGTCCCGGACCAGGTTGATGTATTTTGGGCTCTTAAGGCCAAGTCTGAAGGGAAACAAAACAAATACAGCTTAATGGTCACAAATATCACAGATTAAGGTCTTTTTGAAAACAAGTGTTGCTAATTGCACATTTGTAAGATGTATAAGTAATGAAATGAAAAGAAAAACATTGTAAATGAACTACATACCAAACAATATTTAGTTGATACATACATATTCTAAAATACAATAAAAAGATTAAGACAGTCATGTCTACATCTAATGCTAAAGATTAAGACATTTAATGCCCCCGCCCCGCAATACTACTAACTGTTACAACTTACAGTAGTAGAAAAATACAAATCTATAGGTAATGTTACTTACTGCTCAAAATCAACAAAGTAGACATGTCTTTCATATATAAAAGGTGATGGGACTGTGTAGAAGTCCTCCGCAAAGGCTTTCTGAAATAGAGAAGAGGAACATAAAGGACTGTCTATATATATACAAAATGTATGTGCAAGGCTATCCTCACCTGCTGGATAACACATGCCCTCTAGCTGTTGTAGGCAGTACTGCAGGATAGCTATCCATATGCATGAATGCATTTACTGATCTCACAATAAGTCCTAATGTATTTGATGGTATTTTATTCAAAGGAAGACCATTAGCCCAGCATTCATTTAGTACATGTACTTTAAAATAAATTATTATACATATATCCTTTTTGCATATAATCAAATTATATTAATTTGCAAAAGGGCTAGAGAAAGTAGCTATACCTATACAGTTGCAGTGATTAAAGCACATTTAGTCAAATATTAGTGATTGGTTGAAATTGTGGATCCCAATTAAGTCAAAGTCAAATTTCTGCTTTTTAAATTGATCATCACAATCATATAAATAAAATATAAACTATTAAAGTAACTCTGCTTGGAAAATATACTGCATCCCACAAAGAGAAAAGCAACTAGCAAGACCCCTGTAATACCCTCTCACTGACCAGTCCTGTCTGGTTGAGCTGGAACTGGTCCCAGATGTTGGACTCCTTGAAGTGGAAGTGGTTTTTCTTGGCAAGTCTCCTGGTGAGAGCCTTCAGACTGGTGCTGCCACACTTGGGCAGGCGGTTATACAGGACCTCCCGCACATGTGGGTACTCACGGGACAGCTTTAGGGTCCCGGCTGAAAAGTTGAAACAAAATGTAACCTTCAAGTTGTCATTAAAGTTCATCTGTGTTAGTACCAAATGCCTTTGACGTCACACTTCAAAGAAGCCATGTGAGTTATTGTGACAAGTCTCACTGGGTCAAAAGTCCTAGTTGAGAACAATCTCTTGTGTTGGAACAAACGTTTTAAATGTAATTTTGAACACACAACTACGAACACACATCAACTTTCATGACAGTGCAACATAGCGGCGAGTCTCCTGGTGAGAGCCTTTAGACTGGTGCTGCCACACTTGGGCAGGCAGTTATACAGGACCTCCGGATCCCGCACGTGCGGGTACTCACGACCCAGCTTTAGGGTCCCTGCTGAAAAGTTGAAACAAAATGTTACCTTGCCATTAAAGTTCATCTGTGTTGGTACTTGGTAGATTCATGTTTCAGAGAGCCTTCAGACTGGTGCTGCCACACGGCCCAGCTTTAGGGTCCCTGCTAAAAAAATTTTAACAAAAATGCAACCTTGTCATTAAAGTTCATCTGTGTTAGTACCAGGTACCTTTGACCCAGTGTTGTCGTCACACTTGACTTCAGAGAAGCCATGTGACAAGTCTCACTGGGTTAGTCTAGAAAAAGACGAGAGTATAACTGGTTAAAAGCTCTAGCTGAGAACAATCTCTTGTGTTGGAACAAAGGTTTTAACTTTAATTTCAAACACACAACTACGAACACACAACAAATTTCATGACAGTGCAAAATAGCAAAGAAGTCTCCTGGTGAGAGCCTTCAGACTGGTGCTGCCACACTTGGGCAGGCGGTTATACAGGACCTCCCTCACATGGGGGTACTCACGACTCAGCTTTAGGGTCCCTGCTGAAAAATTTACAAAAAATGTAACCTTGATACATAACATCGGTGAAGGTTAGACATACAGGTACATGTAATAAGATACACCAAGAAACAGTGTATCAGTGGGGGGTTAATAAGTGCTATCAACAGTGTATCAGTGGGGGGTTAATAAGTGCTACCAACTGCTACCAACTGCTCCGTCTAACGGCTCTAGCCGAGTGGTTAAGAGCGTTGGGTTGTAAACTGTTGGGCGTGGGTTTGATTCCCGGTGCGGGCCAGGAGTGTCTTTATGTTTCTACTCTCTAATTCAACATCCCTGGAGTGGCACCTAGCCAGTATTCCCAGGGCCAGTGTGGGATATGTTGGATATGGACAGACATTTCAGGTTTATAGTTCGTACTTTAAACCTGCTTTTCTGACAACTCTACAGTGTCCCTGACGAAAGGTAGTGGATGCTGCCTGAAACGTCTGACCGTTTCCAAAACCAAAATGTAACCTTGTCATTTAAGTTCATCTGTGTTGGTACTAGTAGTTGCATTCCTTTGGTTTAGCAGCACCTTTTTTGGCTGGATTTTTTTTATTGGCCCGCACACACTAGTTCGGGGTTCTTCAGAGGATGTCATCCATACAATTAAGTTGGTGTGGCCTACGCCTATCGAAACAATAGCTGAAGGAAACAAAGGAACTTATGCAACTGCTCTCAAGAAGTGTTTGTGTGAAGAGACATAGAGTCTGTAGAAACATGTGGTTCTAATTAAGTGCATGTTACAGTGGCTGACGTCATGTAGCCATTTTGACAGTGTTCTACCAGACGTGACCAGGTGTGCTATCTCACCTGTGTGTCCCCTCCTGCCCTTCAGACGTGACCTTGGGTGTCTGCCCGCCTTCTGCAGCCCGATAGCGTAGGTCGCGTGGTGGGGGGAGTACAGGGTCAGCACCCCCCACCCCACCACAAAACCCACCACCAGAAAAGCCGCGAAAATGCCCCGCTTTCTCATCTTTCCGGCAGTCCCTGAGCTTTGGTCATCACTGGAGAACTTCAGGCGTGTTTTTGCCTCAAAATGAGCCTGTTCAGTGTATGAATTACTGCTAGTATATCAGATAAGGGCCTGCTGAGTTCGAAAATATCAAGTTTACATCCTGTATCTGCAAATGTCAGGGGTCACCGACCAAAGGATCTGTTGAAGTATGTAAGGATACCGGATCTGATAAATATTAGTGCACGCTTGTTTCAAAGACGATAGATAAAATAACTGCCAATATAAACAAATATTTCGACTTTATAACTTTTTGCATCATAGTGGATAGCTTTGTCGATGTGGGGCATTTTTTTCACAAAAGTTTCTATGTTTTCCAGCTTCCATGATTTCGCCTACATACCCTTAAAAAGAGTGCACTAACACGTAAAATCACCATCATCACGATAACGGTATTTTGCGGATATAACAGGGAATTCTTGAAATAAAATAACATTTGTTGTAAAATTCATTAGATTATAATTTTATTCAGAAAAAGTTTGATTGATATTGTGCATATTGACTGCAACTCTGAAGGTGAAAATTTTCGCGGTTCGCTGCTGTCAGCCTTAAGCACACCAAGAAGAAGCTGTCATGGCGGAATTTCGTGCACAGCTCCAGGCCTTGGCGCAGGCCGGCGGCTCGCACAAGGACCTGGCCGACAAGTACCGTCACACGCTCGAGGCTATCCTCAAAACGACAGGGAAGGAACTCTCCGATGGCCTGAAAGCCTTTGTAGAAGCGCTGGTTGACGAGGTAAGTACGCTGCCGGTTGGGCCCCAAACGCGCGCCTTCAGGAAACTGAAGGAAGATAGAAGAGGATAATGTAGAGTAGAACTTTCTTGATGTACTTACTTTTACCATGGAGGTAAAATTACCTCCATGCTTTTACTTACTTAGGCCCTTCGCCCCTGCCAGGGCATAGGCCACCGATGATGTTCTTCCACTGCACTCGTCTCTGGGCCTTCTTTCTCAGGTCCTGCCAGCTGGTGCTGATACTCCTCATCTCCTCCTCCGTGTCCCTTCTCCAGCTGTTCTTGGGTCTACCCCTCTTTCTCTTCCCCTGTGGATTCCAGGTCAGGGCCTGCTGAGTGATACTAGAGTTGGCCTTCCTCAGCGTGTGTCCTATCCAGGACCATTTCCTCTTTAGAATCAGTTCTCTGATGGGTTTCTGACCAGCTCTGTCCCACAGCTCCTGGTTGCTGACTCTGTCCCACCACCTGATCTTAAAGATTCTTCTGAGACAGGTGTTGATGAAGGTCTGTAGCCTGTGCTGTGTGGCTCTTGTTGTTCTCCATGTTTCTGATCCATAGAGGAGGACTGATTTGACGTTGGAGTTGAAGATGCGAAGTTTAGTGGCTCTGCGAATCCCTCTAGAGGCCCAGAGGGCTGTACACTGCCTTATTTCTTACACTTAAGCTTGGTTGCATCGTTTACCTACAAATTATTATAGGTGCTCAGATTCTCTTTGGAATCATCCTTACCTGCATGTAATAGTATTGACTTATATAAAGAGACAAACACTTGCCATGTTCTCCCTGACATAAATTTCAAGCTCTGCATATAAGGTACGGTACTAGTAGTATTGTAGTAGAAAGATAAAGTACCATAATTTAGTTACTTGAATGTTTGGAGAAATACTTATTCAATCTTGTCTTGACGTGACAAGATAGTTGGATGTAACATAGATTTATTACTGTCAAGTGTGAGACTGTGCGACGATTTCCTATCTGGTGATGCCAGCATGATTTTTATATTGCTTTATAATAATGCATGAACCACTTATATAATAGTGACTTGTGTTATCGGAGTTTCGTGTAAATAAGTATCGTCTATATTTGTCTGCAGAACGTGAGCCTGGTGATCTCGCGGCAGATTCCGACCAAGTTCTGCAGACATTTATTTATTTGTGAAATACATAATATATTATGCAATCTTGTCCTGACGTGACAAGATGGTTGGATGTAACATAAATTTGTTATATTTCTTCATGATGATACATGAACCACAGTCATGCATGTAGTTTGATCGTAGTTTCGTGTAAATAAACATCGTCCATTATTGTCTCCAGAACGTGAGCCTGGTGATCTCGCGGCAGATCCTGACGGAGTTCTGCAGCCACCTGACCAAGCTGCCGGACGACGTGGCGAAGGACGTGGCGCACTTCACACTCGACAAGGTCCAGCCCCGAGTCATCTCATTTGAGGAACAGGTGAGTGATCAACCTTTACCTTGAACGGGGACGTCAGGGATATCATCACAGTTGACAATGGGTTCATTTTCTCCACTCATCTCTGTCCTCTATCAGTGAGTGGAGTTCTGCTGTACATGTGGTGATGTTTCTGAGCCCAGCATCCCGCTTCAGGGTGTCAATGAATGTTGTTCCTCTTCTACCCCTTCTCTTCCTTCCCTCTTCTGGCTCCCACAGGATAAACTGGCTGGCTAACAGCTCAGGATGTTGGATGCTGTGTCCAGCCAGCTCCATTCTCCGCTTTCTGATCTTCCTGAGTGAGGAACAAGTATTAGAAGGGAGAAAATTTTTTAATTGTGTTTACCAACAATACTTTGATTCGAAAAATTTTATGTCTGTCAAATGTTATTTCGATGGTGTTACATTCTTCTTATCCGGATTGATCGATACATGTATAATATAGCGAACACTGCGAGGCTGTAAATTTTTAAAATGAGAAATAAACCAATCCCTACCACAGGTGGCGTCTGTTCGGCAGCACCTGGCGCAGCTGTACGAGAACGAGTCGTGCTGGCGGGACGCGGCGCACGTCCTGGTGGGCATCCCGCTGGAGACCGGGCAGAAGCAGTACTCCGTCGATTACAAGCTCGAGACTTACCTCAAGATCGCCAGGCAAGTGTTCCAAATACCCATCTGCATTCTGCATTTTGCAGAGATACTTGATTCTTTATTGATAGCTATAGGTTTAGAAGGTTGTAGTATGGAGGCTTCAGGCTTGTATATTTGCAGGAAGTGTTTCCAAATTGCAGAACAAAATTTGATGCATTGCAGAACATTGAAAAATAGTATTTCTACCACTGCAGGCTGTATCTTGAAGATGAGGATCCAGTACAAGCGGAAGCGTACGTGAACCGCGCCTCGCTCCTACAGGCAGACTCCACCAACCCCCAGCTGCAGATCCTGTACAAGGTACTTCTTCTTCTTCTTGAATATACTACACATGCCAACACCCCTTTGTTGAGGTAAGATGCACAGGTGTAAGAGTATGGCTTCCTTGAAGTTGTCAGGCTCTGCGATTTCTGTTATGACTTGAGGAAGCGCGTTCCAAGTCTACTAGCTATTGTATGTTTGGGAATGTATCTATAGCAGTGACACCTGTGCTTCAGTGCAATGTGAACCAGTCAGAATTGCCCTGAGGAAGATGACAGACAGTCACTGAAACGTCGGCTCAATAAAAGACTTGTGCTGTGTAAAAAGAGTCTCTTTACTTACTAGCTATCCTTCTCTTCTGTAGGTCTGCTACGCCCGTGTGCTTGACTACCGCAGAAAGTTCATCGAGGCGGCGCAGCGCTACAACGAGCTGTCGTACAAGACGATTGTGCACGAGGACGAGAGGATGGAGGCGCTGAAGCACGCCCTGCACTGCACCGTGCTGGCCTCCGCCGGGCAGCAGCGGTCGCGCATGCTGGCCACGCTGTTCAAGGACGAGCGTTGTCAGCAGCTGCCCTCCTACGGCATCCTGGAGAAGATGTACCTCGACCGCATTATCCGCAGTGACCAGGTGATCATCTTCTGTGTTATTTGCAACGACAGGCTTCATTCCACTTTGCATATTCCATAAGAACTATAGCTACTAGTAATCTCCAAGCAGTTCTTTCTGTCCTCCTGTCCTGTCTATCGTGGTTGGGGCAGGCTGTCTTTAGAGCTCCAATAGTTTTCCCCCGTCCAGCTCAACAGGATGCCAAGTGAAAGTGCCCAGGAGTTGGCCCACCATGGCTAACTCTGTGCAGAACCTGCCAGGGAGTTGTGGGGAAGAGCTCCTGCTGGTGCAAAGAGAACCTGCCCTAACCACGATAGACTGCTGAACACCAGGCTAACTTATTGATAATTTCATGTTCAAACTCTCCTGCTTCTGCTCTCTGTATTTGTTTCAACATTGTATCCTTACATGTTTGAACTTTGGTCTCACACAGCTTCAAGAGTTTGCCGCCCAGCTGTCGCCGCACCAGCTGGCAACCACGGCGGACGGTTCCACCATCCTGGACCGCGCCGTGATCGAGCACAACCTGCTCTCCGCCAGCAAGCTCTACAACAACATCACCTTCCAGGTAACATCTTCCAAGATTTTACACAATACAGGGGGTTTTTGTAAACTTGGGAAACAAGGGTGCAGCTCCCTTATATAACCAACCAGCACGGCAGCACCCCCATATCAATTCTCAAATTGAACCCTACGTGGCTATAGCTACCACAACAATAAGTTTTTCTCGAAATAATCTTTTTTCAGTGATAATATAGAAACAAAATGTCATAACATTGAATTCTAGCATTACAAACTGTGTTACTCTAGTAAAAATTCTAAAATCCTGTGCTAACCCCCACTCGGTCACTTGGCTCCCTCGCCATGCTAGTGATCTGCTCCCTCATGCTAATTTTCTAGAAAAGCCCTTGTTGGACAATTGATAAATGAATAATACTGTATGTTACTTTAAGTTTAACATAATATTTGCATACGTTAACCTATGAAAATGTTTGTGTGCACTGGTGCACCCATAGAAAGAAAATGGCGCAGCTCCAAATTTGGGTGCACTAAGGTGCTCTTGCACCCAGTATTTCGAGCCTTGATGAACAACAATAAAGTTTAAAAAAAATCATGTTCCAGGAGCTGGGTGCTCTGCTGGAGATCCCGCCGGCGAAGGCGGAGAAGATTGCGTCCCAGATGATCTCGGAGGGGCGGATGAACGGCTACATCGACCAGATCGACGGGATAGTCCACTTCGAGTCGCGGGAGGCGCTGCCCATGTGGGACAAGCAGATCCAGAGCCTCTGCTTTCAGGTCAACAACCTGCTGGAGAAGATATCCCAGCATGCACCTGACTGGGCGGCATCCGCCATGGACGCACAGATGTCGTCGTGACCTTGACAGCTCCAGTTTCGTCGTTGCACCCCCAAATTTTGTCAGGTGATAGTCTGTCTGTCTGTATCTGTATCGGTATAGCCGGTATAACACACCAACTTCACGGGCACACAGTGCTGCATCAGCTGGCTACATTACACTGATCGACTTGTTACACCTAACCCTTGAACATCTAACTCTAGACATTGTTCAAAGCTATCGAATGATGCCCCTAGTGCCCCCTGAGACAGCGAGTTTCACTCTGCGTTAGCTCTAGGGAAGAATGTTTTTGAACACCTCAATCCTTGGTTGATAACTTGGTTGATAGTCAACTCTCAAGTTGCATTATGTTTTGTGCAGATATCCGTCATGGAGTGAAGTTTAAGGGACCTTGTGGTAAATTGAAGTTTCAAGGGACCCCTATTATCACTATATGTTGTCATAAGTTGTTATGATGAATATAATATTTCATTGTATCTGTATCTGTATATACATGTAGCCGGTATTACCGCCCCTCTGAGTAACACACCAGCTTTGCAGGCACGTGGTGCGTCAGCAGCTGGCTATACAATGTATTACACTGAACTCTCTTCAGTTGTTCTATGAACAACAGGCAATTGTGCAAATCAGGGAAGAGACATCCTTGTAGTGTACTAAGTTGTAGACAAATGCTGTCTCATTCAAGGACAGCAAAATGGCTAGTGTTAAGACTGGTGCTGTTCTCTGAACTTCAATGCATAGAGCATTGTCCTTCCTGTTGATACATGCCAGTGGTAAGAGATCTTATTGAGACCGAAACATGTTGATATGTGGCGCCTATTTGCCAGCAGAGTTCTGTGAAAAGTCATCATATATAAATAAAGGAGAAAAAGTCTATGTGCGTTTGTTGCATTTGCTATTATCATATGTACTATAAGGTATGTTTTTGTTTGAGAGTTTGTCTATTCAAATTGTCCTGTTGGTCGCTTTTCATTGAAGTCATGAGGGAAAGTTGTCAGGTTCAATGAAGGGAGGTAGAGTCATCCTGCAGTTTGTGTCCAAGTTGCTAGATGTCGCTGTTGCACTGTACCAATGGGATAGTTTTTGGAGAGACCAAGGAGGTTTCTCTTTTTTAACCTCCTTGGAGAGACCACTGTAAGTCTTTCCAAAAACAGCATTCAATCATTCGAATTCCCCTGTTCATGTATGATAGGAGGTATTTTCACGACAGAAAAAGACAGCCATAGTCATCTTGTTGTTGAAGATAGTTGTAATATGATAAATGCAAACAAAGACACTTATTTTAAGTTATTATAAATATAAATGTTAGTATCCATTGTACAGCAGCAAGCTCCCCAATTGCAAAGACATTCTCACACGATTATGATTATTGCACATACACCACCAAACAAACTCATAAATATATTACATTTCCACAAACGCATTTGACACAGGCCGTAACAAATAAATCAACTACTTGGCTCCCAAATATTGTTCACACAACTTTCCACTGTCAAAAGGTAGAACTAACCACAATATTATCCTATTTTAGATTGACTGTGTCGCTATTGTTCACAATTTAAGCACGTTTTAGAAAAATATTGATTTTGAAAATATGCTTAAATATCTTATCTGCTATTTGGAGATACAATGTATATATTTTTTTAGTAATAATATAGACAACCTGGGAACCAAATAATTGATTCTTTAAGCACTACATAAAATCTGATCCTTAAAGTTTAAGCGTACCTTAAAGCATGTGTAAAGTTCCATTTTTTTTACAATTGTGAACTAACACTAACAGAAACTTTTCAGATACTTTATATGGGTTTGAAGATCGAATTTCATGCAGTGAAGGCCTTCAGATTAAGGCACCAGTGTAGCAATAAAGCAGCTTAGAATGTGACCATCACAGATCAAATTAAAGTCCTTGAATGCTGAATAAGCATTCTGTTTTCAGTAACAATTATACAAGTGTAAGTGCAAAGAATCCACATCAAAAATGTACAGTCGTGATTCATTTACCATATAATTAAAATACATTAGTTCTTAACAACTTTTAGCAATTATATATATATATATAAGGTCCATCAAAGAATTATATTTACATGCAGCATAGCAAGGAAGATGGCAAAAAATCATATTGTAACTCTCCGCATTGTTAACATTCACATAAATAGTTCATCAAAGAAATAAAAGATTTGATAATAATGATAACTTATTATCATTTTATACCCATGTGATATGGCTTTTCCTTAGTCTATATTGAATCTCATGGGCAAAACATAAAACACAGAACTGATGAAAGAAATACATAATGCTTTTATATTACACTGAGTTAAACTTGTACAAGTCACCACCTCTACTACATATTAAGGAACAACTGGCCAATATGATCATTTGCCCCTTTAATAGATAATTTTTCCCATTGACACAAACATTTAAAGTCTAGTATAATGAACATCTATCCACATAGGCCAGCTTCACAATAAAGTAGTCTATTCTTTATGTACATTTTGTTAAGTGTTAAGAAAAAATTGTTGTAATTCCTGCCCCACCTACACTAGCACTGTTACTATTATTTTAGTGTAGCATCTGAGAAGGGTGTAGAAAAATCTCAGTAGAAAAATAGTGATTTGAAATGGCACCAAAGTCTGATTTGCGTGAGCTCACCCTAAGCTCACCGCAGGCTTGTTAGGACAGGTTGAAGAAAGACTAGTAAGGCTGTTTTTAAGTTAACCCTCTGGGTGCCAAGCCCAGCTCTGATGTAGGCCTGAAACTGGGAGGGTTTAATACCTGTAGGCTGTAGTGATATCCTGAGAGTTTGGATTTGGCTGTTGATTTCTGCTCAAGGCATTCAGTTAGAATAAGAAGGACAATCATGGCAGAAATAAACGAGTGACAGACAAAGGACCAAGTTCACAAAAGTTAAGGTGGGGAAAAAGGATCCCAATAGACGATGTAGTGAAATGGCTGTAGACAAAAATGATAAGGAAGGACCAAGGGCCTTGGAAGGACCAAACAGATTGAAGAGGCATGAAGAAAACAACAAAAAGACCAGAAAAAAAGCAAAAGACATTTTAAAAAATTGGAAATAAAAGCAATTCTCAGACAACGACAGACATTATTTAGACAGAACAATTTAGCATGGTTTTAGGTTCAAATAGGTTTGATAACTGGTCTAAGAACAACTATATGTTCTTGTAATATATGGTAATTTTTATCTGTCCTGTCCATCCAGTGTACATTTCTCCATCAGCATGTTACAGTAGTTTCAGGGAGCTGGTTTAATGGCGACCACAGCAGCAGTCTTTGCAGCTGCAATCTTAAGGCCACCCCATATGGCGGCGGCAATCACAAGCACACACGCCACGCCGCCCAGCACACCGGCCACAATGATGGCTACATCAATTCCAGGTGGTTCTGTGGAAGGAAACAAACATTCGGCATCAGTTTCAATCAACAGTTAATATTGATCAATCCTAGCTGTCCGACACAATCAGAAGTTCAACCAATGAGAGACTAGTACCCTGGATGCCAGACCCACAGGACACTAGGCCCAAAATTATCACACTGGATAACTTAGTGTACTGTGGGTCTGGCATCCAGGCTAATAAGAGAGTGGTGTGAATACTGGTAGTTTCATCAGGTTGGTAAGTCACTGAATAAAGAGACTCTTACACAACGAAGACGTTCATTGCCCTGAGGAAGGTGACAGATGGTCACCAAAGCGTTGGCTGAAAGTCTTGGTGAGTGATGTTACAGGCGGGATTCGAGATTCCAACCTCTTGGTCCACTGGCATGGTCAGTTGGTATTGGACTACAGATGCTACTCTTGAAAAAGAGTATTTATAATGGTTTTTAGGTTGTCAGAACATAGCATTGTAACCGTTATACTCACTTGGAAGAGACTCTGTGGCGCTGACAGTTGTGACGAGTCTGGTGACTAGGGTAGGAGTGCTCCTGTCAGCCCCAGTTCCAGGAGAACCTGAAGGTAGAAGTGTACCGGCATGTTACATATAAGTGTTAAGCATAATGGAAAGTGATTTGACTCACTGTTGCCCAGTCATCCTATTGGTAAAATTTTATGGAAAAATGTAATGGGGAAGGCTATGCTAGACAGAAGATTCTGGGCTGTCATGGTCGTTTCCTTGGCAGAGGAGGAGTTTAACGTAGTGCTTACTAGTACTAAGTCTGCAGTTGCATCATAGCCTGTCAGATGATGATGTGTCCCAGTGTATATCACAGCCAGCAAATAATGTGTTACAGCACCAAAAGTCATACGTTAACATGCTTACATCATAGGGAGTACATGTATGTTATATTTTGAGCGCAGCATAAAGCATCAATCCACTTTATAATATCATTAAACCATGGTTGATAGATCAAAAGATATTGCATGCATCGCAAAGACCACTGTGCAACACAGTGCACAGTATATCGCAAGGTGCATTGTGAAAGCAATTTTTGACAGTACCCTTGGACAGACTTACGACATGCAACGCCTGTGATAAAAGCCATCTTTCAATGGGTCATATATCTAAAATTTCCTAGTAGCAACTTCAGCATCCATGCAGAAGCATTATGCACACCACTGAGAAGACCTCTTGGGATGAAGATGCTTCCTGTAGCACTTTTAACATTGAGACAGAAAAATATATGCACTGGTGTGGCTGTATGTGGTACAGTCGCAGCCATGCTCAAGCATTCAGGGCACATCATGCATTGTGACCTATAGCTAGTGTGTATATGTTGCTCTGCAAAAAAGGGTGCAGCACGGTCTGGTATGCCTCTGCCCACGTCACCGGGACTCGGCTCGTTGCAGACCAACAGCGGCATCATGCATCTCTGAAGCAAGAAGTACTTTTGCATTCGACAGGCATGGTGATGATGCTGTTTATTTCATCTCCATTTGGCAGCAAAAAGTCTGGAGGCAACCTGTTGGTAGTCGTAATTAAACAGACATGCATTTGTGGTGATGACATGCATTTGACAGGCAATTGGTGGTGCTCTTTATTTCATCTCCATTCGGCAGCAAAAACTCTGGAGGTAACCTGTTGGATTTGTGGTAGTCGTGATTAAACAGACATGCATTTGTGGTGACATGCATTTGACAGGCAATTGGTGGTGCTCTTTATTTCATCTCCATTCGGCAGCAAAAATTCTGGAAGCAACCTGTTGGGTTTGTGGTAGTCGTGATTGCAGGTGTGACAGCAGCTCCAGTTGTAGTTGAAGGCACGGCAGTTGATGTCGCTGATGAAACAGTGGACGTGGTGCCGGCATGTGCAGTACTAGTGGACGCTAATGGTGCCCTGGACATGGTGGTTGACGGCAATGGGGTGACAGACGATGCACCGGCGGTCGAGCGTCCTGCCGTTGGTGTAGTTCTGCCCGCGCCTGTACCTGTCCAATGTTTGAATATACACTAAATTGATGAATGAGGAAAATGCAATGGCTGCGAAGCTTTAGGTTAATGTCGTCAATGATCCACTGTTGCCTGGGACAAACCAGTCAAGTCATGCATGCATGTGGCAAAGTACAATCGCCAGTCCAGATGAAGGTTCTGCTGTGCTAAATACTATACTGTGAACCTAATCCTGCAACCATGTATACATGTAGCCTGTGAAGCAGCATACTAGACTACAAAAGCAAACAGTTGTCAGGTTGGTTCTGGATATGTTGCAGTCGATGAAAGCAAAAGTTTGTTTACACCAGAACCTGTTGATTGCTCTGAGATGCTTGCTGTACGTGTTGTCGCTCGAGTAGTCAGAACTGTGGGTGTCCTTACAGAAGATGCCTGACGTGTTGTACCTAACGCAAATTTATAGAGTGCACATTACATACAGGGTATGGGGCAACATTTCCTAGCAGATCTAGCAGGAGAATTGTCAAAAGAACATGTACAGCTGGGCCATTGAATCATTCAATTCCAATCTTAATGGCCTGGAGATGGACTGTTCCATGGTGTACAAGAAACTGCCATTAGTAGAAGTGCAGTCTTGTACATGATGCAGATGTGTAACATCTTGGATGACTTTGGATGTCTTGTATAGAAGGCATATCAAAAAGGTCTTTCCTAACGATGCAGCATACATAATGTCACCTACAATTTTAAAGTATGCAACCTACTGCCATAAGCATGGTCAATGATGAACAAGTTGGACAAAGTATTAGCTGGACAACGTATACAAATTGTCTTCATAAACCTGTTGTCCGTGCCATGGTGCTTGTCACACCTGCCACTGTTACTGTCATTGCCCTGCTGGAAGACATCTGCCCTGCAGTTGTTGAGGTACCTATCACGTAGTAAGAGTTCATTAACGTCACAGCCTCCGCCTTCTGGTGAACACATTTGCCCTTAATGGGCAAACAACTATATGGGATTTACTGCTGGGGAGTGCTGCATCTTCGTCAAGCCTTCCAGGATAGCATTACTGGCAGCATTTAAGCACGGGTAGGGTTGGACAATAGCAATTCACCATACATACACAGCATACAAACATGTGAAGCCTGGCCTTTCACAAGACCTGCACAATATAGGGGGTACATCGGGCCACCACCATCATCACTACAAAAGCTGCTGGCAGCATTTAAGCACAGGTAGGGTTGGACAATAGCAATTCACCATACATACACAGCATACTAACATGTGAAGCCACCTTACAGAAGACCAGACAATACCGGGGGGGGGGGGTCAGGTATACATGGGGTATCGAAAATGAAGAGAAACACTGCAGAGTGAGACTCTTCTCCATACCTGAGGGACCCATAGCATAGCTCCGGGGTTACATTGGGCCGCCACCACCATCGCTACAAAAGCTTTAAGATGAATAATCCGTAACCCAACCCTTAGTTCATCACCACGGACAGTGCAGTTGATCTATTTTCACTACATGTGAGATGCTATTATAATAGTGGACCCAAAAAAGCAGGTGCCACCATTATCACTATCAGTGTGAATCTGGCCCGTGGACAAATGGTCAAACCTGATGACTGAGCTGTACTTGTTCCCGCTCTTGATGAGGACCCCAAAGTTGGTGTTGTTGCTGTAGATGTAGACTCCTGGGCCACTGATGGTGTCAAACCTACCACAGGACAGATCTTCAGACATTTTGTACGTGTACATGTAGGTGAAGAGTTGAGTGCTTGCTTGATTAGTAGATTGAATGGTGGGTTGTTTGGTTGATTGCTTGGTTGTTGGTTTGTTCGTTGGTGTGTGGATAGATGGGTTGGTTGCTTGGCTAGTTACTTAATATGCTTTTGTTAGATGCTTGATTTGTTGGTAGAGCTTCGTAAATGTGCAGGTTTGATGATGTTTGTCCATTGTATATTATCCATTTGTAAGTGCTTAACATGTACAAAAGATAGTACGAACAGGAACAAGACAAGATTACAGTTCAATGTACGGGAGTCCGGTGT
This sequence comes from Branchiostoma belcheri, assembly GCF_001625305.1. Lineage (NCBI taxonomy): Eukaryota > Metazoa > Chordata > Leptocardii > Amphioxiformes > Branchiostomatidae > Branchiostoma > Branchiostoma belcheri. The sequence continues at coordinate 882,827 of NW_017803854.1, read as the reverse complement.
GATCTGGCACAGATATGATCTGTAAAACTCAGATTATAACCTGCTGATGACTGTGCCATGGTGCTGGCCACTCTTGTTGTTGCTCTTGAAGTCAGAACTGTCTGTGTGCTCAAAGTTGGTGTGCTCACAGTAGGTGTGCTCACGCTAGGAGTCTGCCCCACCGTAGGTGTTGTACCTGTTACACAAGTGCACAATACAACTTGCTACGGATAACATTATAAATTGCAAAGGCTGCCGTCACCAGTTGAAGAGACAAAGAGCATTACATAAACCATCTAAGAGCTACACCACCATCCTATTTATGCCACCACTCTTTGACATGATCAGCAATGTCATTGCTACAAAACAGCGATGACCATGACCAGATGTTGCCACCTTATTCCTGAGTCTATCCATGAACGTGTGAGACAAAGACAGCTGTTGTCCCTCCTCTTGTGATTTCTGTGCTTATTTAAGTTTAAACGTGAACATTTACAGATAGTAGAATACATATGAATGCAAATGTGGGTTAGAAGCAGTGCTGATGTCTATATTGATGTACAATAAAAGAGACCTGATGTCGACTGTGATGCAGTGCTGGCCATCCTTGTTGTTGATCTTGAAGTCAAAACTGTGGGTGTGCTCAAACTACTAGTAGGAGTCTGCCCCACCGTAGGTGTTGTACCTGCTCATAATAACAATTTATAATTGCAAAGGCTGCCATCACCAAGTGAAGAGACAAAAAGCATAACCATCTAAACGCTACACGATCATACATGATCAGCTGTGAGCAATGCCATTGCTGCAAAACAGTGATGACTATGGCCAGGTGTTGCCACCTTATTCCTGAGTCTGACATGGCTGAACATGTGAGACAAAGACTGGTAACTGTTGTCTCAGAATCTCCTTGTGTACTTGCTGTGCTTGTTAGACAATGCTTTATAAACGTGAACATTTATAGACGTACGAAAATTCATATGAATGCAAATGTGGGTTAGAAGCAGTGCTGATGTCTTTATCCATTGATGAAGAATGAAAGGGACCTGATGTTGATTGTGCTTCAGTGCTGGTTATCCTTGTTGTTGATCTTGAAGTCGAAACTGTTGGTGTGCTCACAATTATAGGTGTGCTCACACTAGATGTGCTCACACTAGGTGTGCTCACACTAGGAGTCTGCCCCACCGTAGGTGTTGTTCCTATTGCACATAAGTGTTCAGACAGTTCAAGAGTCAGCGTCAATGACGATATGGCTACATGTACGTCACGATGATGATATAAGCAGGGGTGGTGGGAAGGAAGGAGCTTCTAGTGACTCTAAATCGACCATGCCATAACAAGACTACAACTTACATACTACACCATGTTTAACAAGGCCACCCTTGAAAAAACCTGCACCACATAGAGTGTTCTACAACCAGCACCGACTATCGTGAAGGTTGGGGTCACCAGTTTGACAAATTATAGTCCCTTTAACACCACTGGATATTTGCCACCATACTCCTGATCCTGGATCTATAACAGTGTAAGCATCAGAGGATTCCAACCTGTGGACTGGGCAGGTGTTGTTGTGGTTGCTCTCGATGTCACAGTTGGAGTTGGAGTTGATTGAGTTGGAGTTACTGTAGATGACTGAGTTGGAGTTGGAGTTGTAACTGTAGATGACTGGGCCAACGACACTGTAGGAGTGGAACCTATTGCAGAGCAGATCTTCAAAGATTGCACATATAAAATGTATGTTGATTAGTGTGCTTGTTTGGTTGCTAGGTTGCTTGGTTTGTGGGTCGGTTGGATGGGCGTTCTTTGGTTGGTTCGATGTTTCGTCCTTTGGCTTGTAGCTCACTGTATCTTACAGAAAAACGCATGCAGACCCTCACTGTACCCATAAATCCTGTGCATTCAAAAACTGTAAAAACAAACAAGACTCAAACCTGTGGACTGTGGAGCGATGCTTGCTGTACGAGTTGTTGGTGTGCTAACAGCGGGCGTCTGGCTCACTGTTGGTGTCTGGCTCACTGTCGGTGTGCTTGCAGCTGGTGTCAGTGTTGTACCTATCACAGAAAAGCCTTGTCAAGTAGAGTTCAACTAGGAAGCCAACATTTGCAACTGGGGCAAAACATGTTCTCCATCAAATTGAGTTCCCATATCTTTTTTTCTCCTCATCTTGATCAAAATATGATGTCATAAAAGGATAGAAATTTGAGCCAAGAATTTGAGTCTAAAATCTACATTTGATGATAACCATTTAGTTTGAACTTTGACAGGAACTACCTTGTGATTAAACCATGGACTCTTTTGCCTTGCTCAAAGAAACTGCCAGTGGATAAAAACTTCTTACAGTGCAGTAAAATACTACACTAGACAAAATAGGTTCTGTTACACTCATATCCGGGCTGGTATCTTGCTGTATTCTTTAAACTAAGAATACGAAAATATATGAGTGGATGCCACTGGAATCTGGACTGGATATGATATGAGTGTATCCGAATCTATTTTGTCCAGTGTTACTTAGTCTGTCAATTTCCCTGCAAGAAAGAGTGTATTATTGTACCTTGTGAGGCAGGAGTGGTTGTGAAAGCATCACCCCAGACGGCATTCCCCACCACAGTGAGCCTCTGATGGTTCGCAGAGAAGCAGTCCATCTTCAGCGTGTAGCTGGCATAGTCTGTGTGGGCAACATGCGATTTGATAACTTTCATTCAGAAACAAAATTCTACCAACATCTGTTCAACACTGTGCGCAGTGCAGCAGCAGCTAGCTACAACACTGTATATTACACCGAACAACCTGTTACACCCAATCTTTGCACATCTAACTGCAGGAGTTTAAAGCTAAAAATGATGATTCTCCCAGCTATACTTGCAGGTATGCATACAAAAGTATTTCAAGCTCTGCATGCATGCTGTCCTTGGTTGAAATATAATCTCCAAGCAGATCATATGGTGGAAAGGCAGTATCCATTGGCCAGAGGAGTGTCCATTAGCCATGGATACAGCCTGACCAATTTGATACTGTCTTTTGCAGCCACCGAAAGATCTGCTTTGAGATTAGTGGAAATACTGGACAGTCAGGATTGGTCTATTGTGTGGCAATTAGGTAACATTTTCTTCAAAAACCCTTCCTCACCCCTGACGCAGCGCTTGACGGGGAAGTTCCCGCACGGGAAGATGTCCTCTATGATGGCGTAGAGGTCGGGGTCGTACGCCTGAAGCTCTGTGCGGGTGTTGACGTGGTTGTGGATCCCGTCGGGCGGATCCCTCTCATGGTTCACGTTGAAGAAGCTCTGCACACCTGTAGATGCGGAAATTGAGAATGTTAATGTGGTTAGGGCATTATGTACAGCATTAGGGTATGCTAATAGACCCTAATATACTCCCCTATGTTCCAACACTCATACAGTCCCCTATGTTCCAACACTCTTATGTTCTGTTCACCTCTATGTTTTGAAATCCCATATATGTACATGATACCCCTACATGTATGTTCTGACTCCTCTATGTTTCAATACCCCATGGACCTATGTTTTGACATACGGTACCTACATTCTGACACCCTATGTTCCGACATCCTCCATGACATTAAGCTTGAGTCAAATAAGGTTAGGATTCTAATTATAAACTTTAAGATATATATATTAACCTTTTTCACTGCAGTTTACCTCTGCAAGATAGAAGTCTGCATTTTAATGACAGCTAGATGATCTAGTATCAGGTTGTTGATCAGTTCCCTAATCAGTATATACTAGCCAAAAGCACAACGCGCGCCTGTCTAAATCACTGCTATGGGGAGGAGTTGAACCCAAGAAGGGGAGTTGGCCATTACCAGTCTGGCTCCCAGGATCGGTTCCCTAATCGGTACTAGCCAAAAGCACTATGCGCGCCTGTCTAAATGACTGCTATGGGGAAGAGTTGAGCCCGAGGGTAGTTGGCAATACTAGTCTAGCTCCCAGTGTATTTTGTGCATTTATACCTACCCTCGGCCCAGTATTCGTCCCTGGTGTCGTCCGCGTAAGTGTTCGCCCACAGTCCATTGGCCAGGGCGTCGTCGTAAGCTGTCTGCAGGCGGGTTTCGAAATCACCAACGACCTTCCGGGCGCCAAGGATGTCCAGTCCGTGGGCAAACTCGTGGATGAAGATGTCTTCAACACGGTACCTGTTTGAAACATGGAAAATATTTGAAAGTAAAGTTTACTTAGACCCATGTAGGAATCATCATAAAGTGGTTGCAGACAAATTCCTCCACAGACAGTAAGACAATCTTCTGTAGCAATGCAAGGATCTGCATTCACATTCACAAAACTACTAATACTATTAGTAATAGGAGCTCTAGAATGCCCCATGTCTAGAGCTCCTATTGGTAGTTCTGTGAATGGTTCTCTAGTCTGAGAGCTAATCTCCAAGCAGATTCTTTCGGTGGCTGCAAAAGACAGTATCAAATTGTCTGCAAGTGGATACAGCTAGGCCCATTTGTATCATGTGTATTAATATTTTTATTTGATTGTTGTGATTTGTATTGATTATTGTGTGATACCCTGCATCAATTCAGCCATATAAAGGCTGCGACTGCACGGGTACTGTTTGGACAATAAAAAAAAACATTTAAAAAAACCTATTATAGCTCCAGAGTCCTGCATCCTCTCCGCAAATAGAGAGGATGTAGGACTCGGGAGCTATATTACAAATGTATGTCTGGTAACCAGGCTAGAGAGTTTGTGTGAAGCAGGCTAGTCATCCTTACGAGTCATTGCTGAAGCAGAGGACGTTTTCCTCTGCCCCGGTGGACACAGGTCTGGCGTCAGTGCCGCCCAGGCCTCTGGCCCGCGCGTTGTACGCTGCATCAAGGTCGGAATGCTCAGGAATATCCAGCGTCACCTGCAAGGAAAAAGCATCAAGGCTGCAGGTTAGCTGGGTACAGGTTAGGGTACGGGTTAGGGTAAGCGTAAGGGTTAGTGTTAGGGTTAGGGTACGGGTCAGGATACGGGTCAGGGTACGGGTTAGGATAAGGGTTAGGGCTAAGGGTTTTGTAATAGGGTTGGTTAGGTTAAGGGTTAGGGTACAGGTTAGGGTACGGGTTAGGGTAAGGGTTAGTGTTAGGGTTAGGGTACGGGTTAGGGTAAGGGTTAGGGTAAGGGTTAGGCTTAGGCTTAGGGTTAGGGTTACGATTAGGATTAAGGGTTAGAGTTAGGACTTTGCCTGATTATATTACACCATAGTCACCTTTTTGTGAAGTCTTGTTCCCTATACAAAACTAACAAGAGTATACGAAACTGTCAAAAGAAGGGTGGGACCATTGGCTGCAAAATGGAGAATCTTACCTCAGTATCGTCCATGATGGCGGCCCTGCCATAGTAGTTATAGTAGGAGTCCCTCACGTCCTTTCTGTCCGCTAACAGGAACAGCACGTCGTAACACGCTCTCCGGAGGGCGTCATCCGGTAGGATGGAAGAGCCAAGGATGGGGATACCGTAGGCATGGAGATATTTCTAGTTTTCAGGATATAGAATGAGAAAAAAGTTTTTGTCAGTGATGCTGCAGTCATGGAAGCTTCTATGGAGTATTCAAAACCAGTTGCTTATAATAGGAACAAAAGTATTTTATCACGACTAAACCCCTCCCACCTCTTGTCTCCGGTATATTGCAAACACCCGAAGTAGTGTCGGAGTCATGTACATGTATTTGGTAGCCCCGTGGCAGGTACAAACCTTCTCTGGGCGGCTGGTTGCAGGTATCCTGGGAGCGGATATTGGCGGAGCGGACTAAAGCTACTAGTGTTTAAACAAGACTGGACACCAGGCTATGTAGGATCATCCGATGGCCGTCAAAAAAACGCGTTATTTTACAAAACGCAGTATCAAAAATTCCACCCGCCCGGAGGCCTGCACAGGACTCTAGTTTTCTACAGGGTCATGTATAATAGTTTGACAGCAGAGGTAGAAACGAAAGGCTGCAAAACTTTGCTGGTACGAGTATGCTGGTAAGTTGGTAAATAAGACACTGAACTTTGGTTATTTTGGCCAACATAGATGTCAAAAAAATGATTTTATTGGCAAAAAATGTGTGAAAAAAAGTTGCATTTTAAGCCAAAAATCGAACTTAAGAACCCGTTTCGAATTTTAGAACAACGTTCGAGTTCGACGACCACGGATCAATGACCCCAGCGCTAAGGAACACCCGGGCTTTTCAAATACAATGTATGGGCAAAAATGGTAGGCAAGACCACCCAGAGGTAAACATATTGCATTTGCTTGCAAATGTTACCTTTCTATTTATTGTTGTTTTTCTATGTCATATCTCCAGGTATGTGTTAGGTGTGCACGCTATCAGCATACTTGCTGCCTAGTGCACACTTTGTATTGTCATGTCGCAATTTTGAATAAATAAAATAAAAAGAAAGGCTGCAAACCTGGTAGAATGTGTCCAGACTAAGGTCGCTCCGAACGTCATCCGGGACGGTCGTGACGTCATAGCATTCCCACGTGTCCCAGGAGCGGCCACGGCGGGTGTTGGTGCAATGGGCGCCCAGGTCTGAGGGAAAGATATCAGGAAAATAACATTTGATTTACAAATGTTGCAGAATGTATTGAGGTTAGTCGGAAAGTTTAAAAAAAGAGAATAGTTATAAAAACTCTTGTCTCTCAGGTTTTCCTTCTAGTTTTCGTTCTTGATTTTGTTATACCTCAGTTAAAAGCGGAACGTATTCTCGATCCAGTTTTAGCTCACATCAAGTCAAGTCAATAGTTTCCACTATGAGCCGTTTTGTCCAACAACATAATAGCGACACACTCCTGTTACGCGCTGTAGGGTATCATACATATACATGGGCTGTATATATAGAATACAACACGGGGTATTCCGTATCACCCGAGGTACCAGCCCGACCGCGCGTCGGATCGCCAGACGGCCGAAGGCCGGAGGGAGATCCGATCCGCGGGAGGGCTGGGACCGTGTTGTATTTTATTTATGTCATACCTACCCAAGAAAACACGCCTTTCAATGCAAAATGAGCAGAAAGTTGGTGTCCCTAAACCCAAAAAGTGCAACAACATCAATTCCAACGTCCGAATTTTGCATTCCAATTTTCGAAAGCGTTGCACGCGGTTAGGGCGAAACGCGTTCGAATCGTTCTGTGGAACATTTGGAAGCCCCGGGCCGTACCGCTAGTTATCACACGGGCCGGAATACCCGTATCGAACGTAATCGCGGCCCAGGTAGGACATAAGGTATTATACATATACCGTTACATATATATGTGACATACTTGGGAAACATACGCCGCAGCTGAGTTGACAGGCGGAGAGCATGTAGCCCGGGTTGCTTTCACACTCTCCATCCCTCGCCCAGCTGGGGCAGTAGGAGTTGCTGTCTGTGCAGGTAGAAATCTGGAGTTGGAAGAAAACAAAAATAAAGAATTAATTTAAAAGGAGTTTCCAGTGGGACATCCCAAACAAGAGATCTGAGATCACATACCTCCATGAAATATGGGCTTGACGTGTAAATGTAAATTTCCTCTTTAATTATGCAAATGACCTCCACATTAACATAATTAATGTATCGTGATGTTAACTTTTGATGAATTTACAATTTACACCAAGTAGGAAATTCCCATCATTTACCCATTGAATTTTCGCATTAATTATGCAAATGAGGTCATAATTTGCATTATTGGTATCTGTTGATGTTCCATCTGCCAAAGATTACATACATTACATGTATTAAAGTACTACAATGTAAAACACTGTAATTAGAGAATTTCCTCATTTATTATGCAAATAAAGTCCTCATTTGCATAATTTGCATTAAGTTATGTACATCTCTCTCAGCTACCTACCTACCAAAAATGATGAAAATACATTGTTCCTGTCTGGACCTATTGGCTTTTAAAGATTTTCCCCCGAAAGTCCCCTGCAGTTTCAGAACAAGCTGCTAGGGGGACCAAACCCACACCAATTATTCCTGGCAGGACAATCTATCTGTCACCCATAAATCAAGACCATAACATGTTCAGGACAAAAGATACAAAAACCGGAAGTTCTGCTGCAGTACCAAGGTCTTCCACCAGGAGGCCCATATTTGACCTTGACCTTTGGCTTCCTAAGACCTACCAGCATACCAAATATCATCACAATCCATAAAGGCGTTATGGAGTTATGCTGACTACAAATATGCGGAAACTCAAACACACACACACATAGACGCGCCAAAAACAATACCTCCATTTTCATGGAGGTAACTAGATCTCAGTGCCAAAATTACGTCAACACTGGGTGTCCATCCACCCTAACACTCAAATTTTCCACATCATAGCGCACAGAGGTCGCCTTATTCCCTGAGGAAGAACCTCTCATTAATCAAACCAGGTCGCAAGCCCGGGGCAGCCTCGACACAATCAGACATCTGTTACCCTGTCTGGCAGACTCCTCATTAAACCGGAAGTGCTGCTGCAGTACCAAGGCCATCCACCAGGAGGCCCATATTTGACCTTGACCTTCGCCCCCCTAACACCTACCAGTATACCAAATATCACCACAATCCATAAATGCGTTATGGAGTTATGAAGGTACAAAAAAGCGGAAACACAAACACACATACACACACACACACACACACACACACACACACACACACACACACACACACACACACACGCACACAGACGCGCCAAAAACAATACCTTCCATTTCATGGAGGTAACAATGAATGGATCAACGTAGACGCATCTTCTACGTACATACCCGCTGGGTTAAGTACAGGTCACAACAAAAGAATAGATAGCCAGTTCTAGCCGTAACGTCTTTGTCGCCTGACATCTGCTTTGAGATTAGAGCCGATTTACATGGGGCAGAAATATCACTTGGCCTGCGTCCTGCCACAGAAAATCGACACAGGCCAAATGATACATTTTAGCCTAGTAATGCTTAGATCACATTTGCAAACCGGGGCCCGGCTGTTTGTATTAACGAAAAATTAACAATCAAGAGTATATAGATATAGTGCCCATGATTATCATCAAAAACGTTTCTGTGTTTTGTTGACTTTTATATCGTACTTTTCGTTCCCAAAACCTGCCCGGCCGGGCCCCGGTTTGGAAATGTGACATCAGCTTTAAAACCAAACCTATTATAGCTGCCAGGTGCTACATCCTCTCGGCAAATAGAGCGGAGCGGAGAGGATGTAGGACTCGGCAGCTGTAATAGTTTTTTTTTTTATATTGCAACATCTAATCACATGACGTGGTGACGGCACGCTCAAGTTTTTTAAACTTATATTCATGCCGCCACCAACACAGGGGACAATACAATACTCATTTCCACCTGAGCGAAGTGAGGAAAGTCGTGTAAAGTGCCTTTCCCAAGGGCACAGGATCGGTGGCATGTCAGGACTCGAACCCGGGACCTCTTGGTTCCGAGTCGAGCACTCTGCCGCTACGCCACACGACGCCACTATAATAGGTGTGGTAACCAGGCTAACATTTTTTTTTTGCCCTTTGCCGTGTAAATCGACCCTAAAGAAGCCTAGGCGAAACCACGTGATCGTACGAAACTCGAAACCCGACCGGATAGCTTTTGGGGACGAAAAGTACGATACAAAAGACAGCAAAACACAGTAAAGTTTTTGATAATAACCATGGGCACTATTTCTGTATATTCTTGATATGAATTGTTAGTTTTTCCTTCATACAAACAGCCCGGCCGGGCCCCGATTTGGAAATGTGATCTAAGCATTAGACGAAACGTGATCGCACTACTTTTCATTCATCATCATCAGTCGACCCCCCTAGGGGACGGGGTTAGCCGCTGCACCACTCCTGCCCACATCTCCCGGTCTGCCATGGCTGACTTTAAGTCCTCAATGTCGTACCCAGTGTCTCGTGAGAGAACACTGGGGTAGGTCAGTTTTCTGCAGTGTGTTTTCCCCCTGGGCCTCCACAGGATAAGTGAGGAGATGACCTCCTGATCCGCCCGATAGCAATGACCAGCAAACTGAAGTCGTCTTTGGCTGAGTTTTTGGGACACTTTGGGGAGATTTCCATAGACGTTGGTCAATGTTGGATGTTGTTTCCAGCTGAGGTTTTTAGCTCTGCGTAGCAGATTGGTGTAAGTACCGTCGAGTCGTTTTTCTAGGCGTGTAGTTAATGTCCAAGTTTCAGCACCATATAGCAGAACTTTTCATTATTGTAGATAGTATTGTATCGTATTGTATTTTATTGTTTTGTTTCATTTACCCGTTACCTAAGTTATTTCTTATTTATCCGATTTATTTGAATTGTTAATCACGTTATGAAGGGAGTCCTCCTCATAAGCATTTCTTGCTTCCGGCCTCCCTGTACTGTTACATTTCATTTATATTTCCTTGTATTGTTACATTTTGTTTTAAAGTGCGAAATAAACTAAACTGAACTGAACTGAACGACACTCACGTCAGGACATCCCACCACGGTGACGTCGAGCGTAGCGGCGGTGCCCACGCCGTTGTCGGCCGTGCAGGTGTACACTCCGCCGTCGGCGTCGGTGGCGTCCGCCAGGGTCAGTGTGCCGGCGGCCGTGTCCACTACGGCCCGGGCCGGCACCGGGCCCGAGTCTAGCGTCCAGGTGTAGGTCGGTGCCGGGTCCCCGCCGCCGTAACACGTCAGGGTCAGGGTCTCCAGGTAGTACAGGTCCGGTGAAGGCCAGGCGGAGATTAACTCTATGTCCGGAGCCACTGGAACAAAATTGCACTCGTGTTAGAATAGGAAAGTTCTTTTATTCACAATCACTCTGCACTGAAGATAGATGTTTATGTACAAGTCCCAAGTTAGTACATGTTAGCTGAAGGCCAGGCGGAGAATACTTCTATGTCCGGAGCGACTGGAACAACATTACACTCGTGTTAGAATAGCAAAGTTAGTACACTATATACAGGTTAGCTGAAGGCCAGTCGGAGATGACTTCTATGTCCGGAGCCACTGGAACAAAATTACATAGAGAGATTCTTTATTGACACAACAAAAAAAGTACAGGGACTTTTGTATGGTCTTCTACAACTAAAGATCTAACACTCGTGTTTCAATAGTAAAGTTCATTGTGCACTGAACCTAGATGTTTATGTAATAAGTCCCAAGTTAGCACAGGTTAGCTGAAAGCCAGGCGGAGATTACTTCTATGTCCGGAGCCACTGGAACAAAATCACACTCGTGTTAGTTCGAGACTAGCAAAGTTCTTTTATTCACAACGACTGAAGCTATAGTTGTAGATGTGCACTGAAGCTAGATGTTTCTGTAACGAGTCCCAAGGTAGCACAGGTTAGCTGAAGGCCAGTCGGAGATGACTTCTATGTCCGGAGCCACAGGAACAAAATTACATAGAGAGATTCTTTATTGACACAACAAAAAAGTACAGGGACTTTTGTATGGTCTTCTACAACTATATAAAGATCTAACACTCGTGTTTCAATAGTAGAGTTCACTGTGCACTGAAGCTAGATGTTTATGTACATGTCCCAAGTTAGTGCAGGTTAGCTGAAGGCCAGGCGGAGATGACTTCTATGTCAAGAGCGACTGGAACAAAATTACACTCGCATCAGTCTGAAGTTTCCAGTAGAAGTAAAAAGTATTCCCTCTATTGTTCATTCAAATTTGAAGTTCTTAACGAGGCTGAACTGTTATTGATTTTATAGCTCTTCTCTTGCGCTTCTGCAGGATAAAACTACATTATATTTTTGTTATCAACAATAACGAACGTAAGCATGGTTGCAGGCGTTACATTGATGACAGTGCCCTTTGCAAATTTGTGTCTATTTGTGTCTTTCGGGGTCAGTGTAAAACGTCGTAAAGAGAAGAATAAAGTTCGTCAATGGCAGTTGGGTCTCAGACAAGTGAAGTTCTCACGATTTTAATAATGTGTTTTAATGTATGATACCAAGTAGAGATTAATATAATTGCCTTCGCCACTGTGATATTCACAATCATTTGTTCAGCACCAGAACACAAATTCACAAACGCCGCAAAATGTGTAGCTAACATATCGAACATATAGCCTCCACCAGGCCTTTCTATGGAAATACGGATCGTAGCATCCGGCAAAAAGGAGAGTGACATTTGCCAGTAGAGTCAGTCCGCGGAAGGTTGGTTTTTTTTAACTGCGCGGCCAATCAAACCCCAAGGCGGCCAAACTCCCCTGGCAAATATTCTCCTGTATAGCCAGCGTAGTTAGTCTGGTAGAGACTATACACGTACTTAGCACACAAAAAAGTCTGTTGTGTCTTCACCATGTACATGAGATATTCGCATTTGTTCTACCTGACGGCACACGCACAGAAAAAAGCTCCACACTGTCTAGACACAAAAAGGACCGGGGTCAAAAGATCAATTTGATATTTGTAAAGCGTCGATGTTGACTTGTGGTTGGCAATGACAACGCAGTACAACAAATTAAAACCATGTTCAAAGCCAACAGGTGCAAACGAATGGATGCGTGTTTGTACTTCTGTGCGATCTTCCTTTGTTTTTAATTACAACATGTAAGCACAAGACGTGGTGACGACACTCTCAAGTTTTTTTTCAACTTATATTAATGGCGCCACCAACACAGGGGACAGACAATACTCATTTTCACCTGAGCAAAGTGAGGAAAGTCGTGTAAAGTACCTTACCCACGGGCACAAGATCGTCGGCATGTCAAGACTCGAACCCGGGACCTCTTGGTTCCGAGTCGCGAGCACTCCACCGCTACGCCACGCGACCTTGAATCATGATTTTCTCCTACGTCGTCTTGTTTTGTTTTGTTTATTAATTTGCTTCGTTGCAAAGTGTAGATATCTTTTTGTGTAGGGAGAACATTTATAATCTTCCTCTTGATTTGGTTCTAATACGTTGGATGCGTCATTATTTGGGCGGGTATCAACCGATGCTTTCCCAAGACATGGTGATGAATAGAGAAATGATTTCATTTTCTTCCTGTTCTTATCGTTAAAACAAAACCATGTATTTTATTATCTACGAGACAACAATAAATAAACATTTTTCATGTTTCACTTGTCTTGATGTGATTATAATACGTTGAATTCGTCTGTATCTGGGCGTGTTTCAACTGAGGTTTTTCCCAAGACCTGCTGATGAGCTAAGAAATTATTTCATTTTCTTTCTGTTCTTCGCTGTAAAACAAAACCATGTATTTATTGTCTACGGAGACAACATTGAATTCTCGTATCGAGGCGTGGCTCAACCGATGTTTTCCCAAGACCTGGTGATGAATTGAGAAATGATTTCATCTTTGCGGTCAATTAAACACGTTGCCGAGGCTACTTTTGATCTCTTAAAGACCACGTCTCAACCGGGTGCATCATGAAATGAATGACGCATGTCCTTAAAGCAAACCCCGGGGGATTTTTCTCTAACAAAACATCTCAGACACTTCGTTATTCGCGAATTAGCTGTTACCAAGAGGATGGTGCAAAGCAAACAAGACGGGCGCAGGCGTTTTTTTTCTTTCTTTCTTTTTTTTTTTTGTGGGCTGCCAAGTTGAACTTAATTCTTCATTTAGGTTTGGTCTCTGTTTTGTCCGACTAAGTAGAGGGGGAATTAATTTGTATCAAATTCACTTTGCCTCATTAGTTTCCTTTGTTCTTGGTCTTTTGTTCTTTATGATGCTGTTATCTTTCCGACGATAGCTTTAGAATCTCATTTTTGTCGTAAAAGATGTGTTCAAACTGTGAACTCGAAAGGTCGCATTTCCAGACATACGTCTCCGTTGTGTAACAAAGTTTTACCTGGGACGTACCCAGGACAATAGATTTTTCATCTTCCTACCGCTACGTTGGTGAAGGTTAGACATCCAGGTAATAAGACACGCCAAAAGCAGTTACTCAAGCAACTGGATATGATTTTGGAAAGGGTCAGTGACTCTAGAGAACCTGTGCAGACAGGCAGGTTTATAAGCAAAATTTATTTGTGTATCAATCAATAGTTCTTGCTTATAAACCTGCCTTTCTGCACAAGTTCTCTAGTGTCACTGACAAAAGGTAGGGGATACAACCTGAAACGTCTGACTGTTTATATCCAGTTGCTTGAGGAACTGTTTTAGGAGTACCTACGTTACATTTGAAAACATTCGTGGCCTTTTAGAAGGCGAATTTCACGCGCCAGGTTTTATATACAAACTTTCGTTGTTTGGCTTTTTTGTGTGGCTATTTCCTTGTTGTTCCCTTTCACCATAAACATTGATTCTTGTTCTTGAAAGAACTGCAAAACTAGGTTAACATTGTTGCCTTTTCGGTACAGAAATAAAGGAAACTCAAAGTTGCGAATGTATTCCACACTGGTAGCGAGTATCGTTGTTGCAAAAACAACCACCAATCGATTTTCCCAAAGTTTTCGGCTGTATTCCAACTGTTAAGATTTTAGAGTATTTTCTTTTCTCGTGCCTATACTCTTGTTGAAACGTTGCACAACAGAATTCCGCCTTCTTTACTGTAAACTCCTCTGTTCAACCAAGTTCAACATTCTCCGAAAACCTTCGTGTCTGCGAGGAGGTTTAAAAATCCTCCGTGTCTGGAAGATGTGACAAACAGATAAGACTGTGGTGGGGTCGTGTGGCGTAGTGGTAGCGTCTTCGGCTCAGTACCAAGAGGTCCCGGGCTCGAATCCTACCCATGTTACCGATCTTGTGTACTTTACACGATTTTCTTCATTTCACTCAGGTGTAAATGAGTACCTAGCTTCGGTTGGGGACGTCCCTCGGATAGGACGGAGGTCCCGTGTTTGGGGAGAGCCACGTCCCACCGCACTTATCCAAAAGACACCTTCCCGGTGTGAGTGGTTCAAACCTTACAGTCCGGTCTTATGCAGCTTGTACTGTACATGTACACAAAACTGGTGTTTTACGCCTAAAGGCGGTTGGTTTACTGGTTATGCGAAACAAACAAAGACTAGACAGCAAACAGTTTCTCTGTAAATAACGCTCTTCTGAGTTGAGCTGAGACACAGTATTTCGATGCCTTTCGATACATGCGTCCAGATCTAACTTCTGTAATACCAAGGAAGTTGAAAATCACGATTTTAATCTCCTTGGTGATACAGAGCGGATAAAA
This sequence comes from Branchiostoma belcheri, assembly GCF_001625305.1. Taxonomy (NCBI): domain Eukaryota; kingdom Metazoa; phylum Chordata; class Leptocardii; order Amphioxiformes; family Branchiostomatidae; genus Branchiostoma; species Branchiostoma belcheri. The sequence goes on along the minus strand of NW_017803854.1, from coordinate 867,789 downwards.
TGAGCAAACAGTATAGTTACCACTTTTCAGCCCATTAATTAACCCCCTCTAGCGGAAGTTTATTCAATTACAGATTCAATGCGTCACCCACAATGAGTGACAATGCTACCAACTACGTCTGCAACGTCTCTATAGAGACCATACGAAGGTCCGCCGCCACAAGGGAGCTATATACTAGTAGTGTATGTCCCTCAGGGGACCTATATAAAGTCCCAATGTCGTAAATGTGTAGAAAATTAGATTATGTCCTGGGTTCTGTTTTGGTGTGCAACCCGATCTTCTTACACGCAACAAAATACTACAGGACCTAGCCTCCACAGCATGGCCTCCATAGCATGCCAAAAACTGGGGGTTTGGGGGGTCTTCATGGTCTTTGGGAGCTTTTATGTGCTATTTTCTGATTGCATATAGACAACATGGCCGGCCTGGTTGAATTACCCCCGTTTTTTTTAGAACTGGGCTAATCAGAAAACAGCCGAAGACCACCAAACCCCCAGTTCTATAAGCCTGCTACAGAGGCCAACCATGAGCGACCTTGAGCATGCTGGCACACACTGTGGAGCAAATCTTGACAAAAAAAACGTATAAAAAGGCCAATACACCTAGGTAAAGCCTACCATACACCTTGAATAATTCAACCCCCGTTTCCTCGCTCTAGTTAGCCATAAAGATCTTCAGTGGACTGTGTAGGAAGGCAGCAGGATGCTTGGCGAGGAACCGTATTGTACTGGAGCCGTATTGTACTGTACTCAAGACAGTATAATTAGCCAGAGAAGGTCCATTAGCCAGAGAAGGTCGGCCACCGACGGGTGGGGGTAGCGACAAAAAAAAAACCGGCCATATATAAAAAGCTAACGATCATTCATTGCCCCACAACCTCTGCTTGGAAAGTTCTGGAGCCCAGTTACACACATTGTACGGTGTACCGACGATATTTTTTCTACGTAGGCTGAAGGTCTCTAGCCCTCGTCAAAAAACACTCGATGTACCTGAGGGTTGGGGCTAGAGGGTTTCGCTTGCAGTAGTTTAATTTTCAAACCGTTTCACCCGTGTTTTTCTTCTCAAATCTACACCACACCGCACGGTACGGTCGTCGAGGAAAACCCTCCATCGTATGTGCATTGCACGATCCATGTCACTAGCTATAGGTTACGTCGATGAAGGTTAGACATACAGGTAATGAGATACACACGGGAATTGTTTGTTACTCAAGCAGGATGAATTTTGAAAAACTGTCAGACGTTTCTAGTAGCACTTATTAGACCTATCGGCCATCAGTGGCCCCATTTCCTTGCTCCGTATACAGTTAAGTAAGGGCAGACATTGTCTTATCCCGGTCGGAGGGATACAATTACGTGTACGTCCTCCCCCAGAGCACCAAAGCGCTTGCCATGAGTCCATGACAGTCACAAAAACGCGGTCAGGTAGACAAGATCAAAATACCGACTTTGCGAACCAGTAGCGAGATTGGCAACTAACAGAACACTGCGTTCTACTAGTACTATGATGTGTGACGAACGAAAACATGTCTACCTGCAATAATTGTTAGGCGCAACGTTAGCACCTAGCTCTGCGGTAACTTTCTGGGTCGGTTAATCCATAAAAGAAGGTCAGGGGCGGGGGTATATTATTTCAGCTGGTAAAAATACATGATACTGGCTTATGTTCTGTCTGCTTTGGAGGTGCGTCCGCCGTATACCGGTTTAGACTTCGTCTATTTAGACCGCGGAATGGAAGACTTCGCAGTGTCTGGTCATGCTACGCTCTCCGTATTTTGCATGCAAGAAGCTCTCTTTACTCGTCAGCGCCGCTGAATAGGTCGGCGTTTCTCAAATTGTTTTTGGTCCACAGGATTTTACTGTCCCCGCAACAAATGGCTACAAAAGTGGCAGTATATATAGTACCAGAAAACTGCTACATTTGTTGGCTACAAAGATCTCACCTGTGGCGAAGGCAGTCCCAGTCAGGGCTAGCACCAGAAGGCACGTCCAGAAGGGTCTCCGTACACCGCACATAGCTGTCATTGGCATATCATTTTAGAGGCAGCCGTGTATGAAGAAAAAAATCCTCAAGGGCGACGAAATGTCCAACAGGAGCAACAATCCTAGATCCAAAGTCCCGGTGTAGTCTAGCGAAGACTGGTGTCCGGTACGCTGTGTTCTCTCTGTCCGTCTGTCGGGTCTATTTCGTTCGCGCTGCGCCCTAGCCTCCGACCGTCCGCTCCGAGAATGACAACACTTCGACTGATTCTCCGCGGCTACCTCGCGTGAGAGAGGCTTTTGTACCTGCGGCCGGCAGTACGGGGGCAGGAGAGGTGTGGTCTAAACCCGGCGGCGCGGCGCGCAGTTGGTCAAGTTTCGCGCCTCATTGTTTCCGTTCAACAAGGTGGAAATCCTAACCGCGGTTTCAAGGGTTGTTTGGAACGTAAACAAACGGCGAGGATAAAAAAAGGTGGGAGGGGGCAGTACATGGGTTGGGATCTTGTCGGCAGGTTCATCTGAGGTCAGTTTACGGCATTTTCCGAGAAGGTACATGTATAGCCTCCACCAGGCCTTTCACACCGCGAATACGGATCGTAGAATTCGGCAAAAAATTGGCCAAGGGAGTCCGGCCGCGGAAAGGTAATTTCTTCCCCTCTGAAGCGGCCATTCAAACCTACCAGGCGGCCAAACTCTCGTGGCAAATATTCTCCAATATATTAAGCCAGCGTAGTTAGTCTGGTAGAGACTAGTATATTACGTGGTAGTAAATAATTCGTACAAAAGAACGACACAGATAAAGACCCACTGTCGTCTATAGCCCCTAGGCCTAGACACATTTACAATGCTTTATATAGCCTGTCTGCCCGAACAAGAAGCAACCACTATTGAGTGTACACATCTTGTCTTCATCCATGTTTGACTTTTGCTCATTTTTTGTTATTCTTTCCCACGTCTTTTGATAAAGTGACGCCAGTTATCAATTATTCAAAATGATAGCTTATTGATACCTGAGCAAACCACTAACGGGATTTAAGTGGATCAGAGATATGTTACTACGCGCTATCATATGTCATGTTACTGTTATGTTACCCTATGTACTTACCCTGTGCAATGTTATGTTACACCACCCTACTTTATTGTACAGCTTTTGAAGTTCTTCTAAACGCTCAAAGCCCCACTCCCATTCGAAGGCCATCACTCAGCGACCAGTATTGGATTTGTTTGACCCTGAATTTTTACAATTGGAATACGATACACAATATTTAATATAGTATTTAAAAGATGACAAAAGACACACAAAAAAAGTGAAAAATCTTTCTTTGTGTATAAAATTCGTTGAGCGATCTGTGAAATGTTTGCGGTAGCAGCTAGCCTCCATAGCATGCCAAAAACTGGGGGTTGGGGGGTCTTCAGGGTCTTTGGGAGCTTTTATATGCTATTTTCTGATTACATATAGACAACATAGCCGGCCTGGTTGAATTACCCCCCTTAGAACTGGGCTAATCAGAAAACAGCCGAAGACCACCAAATCCCCAGTTCTATGAGCCTGCTACGGAGGCTAGGTAGGTAGCAGCCTGTAGTGTACAGGGGGCGTAACGAAGTTCAGTACGTGCAACAGAACAAACGTGTACGTGTGGTGAGTCAGCATAGGTGTCGGGTAACACAGGTAGCTGGTTGGTCAAAGGAATCGGCGCAACGCTTGACACAACACGGACAAATGCAGAACAAGCAGTGACGTTCGCAAAAGAAACTTTAGTGGTCGTACAACCATTGTGTTTTCAAACGCGCGTACAAGCTTGACGCAAGTGCAAGGTTTGCGTCACTAGTCTACAGGGTCGCACACGGTTCGTACAATCTTTTACGACGGACATAAGAAGGGAACCGGAAGTATAAATGTACCCTTACTCGACTCATAGTGTAGGCGTCCCTTTCTTAGCCACATCCTTGACACTTAAGACTTTAAGACGGGGGTTTAAGGTGAGACATGTTTTTCTTCGTTAGTCATGGTGAGCGTACTCATTGTGGCGTCATTCATTACGTATCAATTGAATCATAATGTATAAAAATTTGCCTCCGGTGGTTCGGCTGTTTTCTGATTAGCCCAGTTCTAACGGGGGTACCGGTAATTCAACCAGGCCGGCTATGTTGTCTATATGCAATCAGAAAATAGCACATAAAAGCTCCCAAAGACACTGAAGACCCCCAAACCCCGAGTTTTTGGCATGCTATGGAGGCTACGAGTTTACCCTATCTAAATCATGTCTGTTGTTTGTTATAATTAATGCAACACATACGCGGTCTCAACGCTTCCAATTGCCCATAGAACCGGACCCTTTCTGTATTCTACTTAATCCTGTGGCGAAGGTGACGAAAGATATAGTCGGGATGTTTTTTTCGCTTCTACCGGCAAAACACAAAGAATACGAGGGACCTACTGTGTGTTTGTCAGAAGAAAACTCAGTTTAAACATTGACAAAATGTGTGCAGGCGATTCCCGAGAGATTGTTATACGGATTCCTTAGACACATAAAGCCTTGATTTGCTTCAAACAAAATATATAAACCTTTAGTAGTGTAACAACGAGGTATAGGCGTTACTAACCGACCCAGTCTGGACCTTTTGGCCTGGTGGTTATGCAGATTGTGAAGTTCCCCTTTCTACGGTATTACAGTAGGAAGTGACCTCTAGTGCACTACAAGAACACAAAAGACAAACAACCATTGCGCAGGTGAATAACACTCGGTAGTAAATGATTTACCAGTCGCGTATTACTCACAACAGGCACTTCAACGTCTAAAACTCAGCGGTTGACTGAGAGTTTTATCTGAGTATCTAAGTCAAAATAAGCACTTCAGCGCACTTTAAAACCTCAGGGGTTGGCTAAGAGGTCCTTTTTTTAAAATCTGAGTATATAAGTCTTCCTTTTTTTTCTGTCATAGCTAGAACGATAAAAAATGTCTCATTCATAAATTTTGTAGTTCGTCGCTTAACCATAACCGTGTATTGCACATATATTCATTAAGGAAAGATGATATATTTACACTTTTGATATGTAAGAAAGATCTTTATTTCACATATATGTTAAAATCATACAGTTGCCAATTTACCCTGCACGTCATTAATATTTGTTATTGAAATTCATTACAAACAGCAATTATATAACTCATATGACCTCATAAGTACAAATATAGACATTCTCATGAACGTACAAACTGGTCATTTTAAACATACATATTAATCAGATATCATAATTCACAATCGGTTTATTGCAACAAATAAAAACAATCTTTAAAACATTGCACACTCATCTTGAAAACATTGCACGATCATCGTTTGTTACATGGGGTTAAAAAAACTGCAAAAATGTTATGTTTAGAAGTTTTAAACATGGAAATACTTTCCGCTTGAAGGCATCTGACTACTCTACTTCTTGCTACAGTTGATTTTAGATCTACATTATGAGTTGTAGTGATTTTGACGTGGAAAGATGTAAACCATGGTGTACTAAGGCTGGAGGGAGGCGGTGAGGACCATGGTCGCTAGAGTCACCGCCGTGACTGTGAACACGGACAGGGGCGTCAACAACGTGGCTGCAACGGATAGAAAAAAAAAACAGGTCACCATGATAATATCGAATTCGTACCCGTGGGCTAATAGACCGACCCTGATCGAACGCATCGAACCCCCTGTTCTATTTCAAACACCTCCGTGAAAATCAGCGCGGGAAATCTAAAAGCTCGAATTCGAAATGGAACATGTCGGGGGTTCCATGTGTTCGGATCGGTCTATAGAACATGTCAGGGGTTCCATGTGTTCGGATCGGTCTATAGAACATGTCAGGGGTTCCATGTGTTCGGATCGGTCTATAGAACATGTCGGGGGTTCGATGTGTTCGGATCGGTCTATAGAACATGTCAGGGGTTCGATGTGTTCGGATCGGTCTATAGAACATGTCGGGGGTTCGATGTGTTCGGATCGGTCTATAGAACATGTCAGGGGTTCGATGTGTTCGGCTCGGTCTATAGAACATGAGATTTCAGATATTATCGTGCATAATCTATTATCATTCCTCATTGTCAGGTGGGCATCAACAGTTATAGCCAAATGTGTTGTTGTCGGATTCTCAATACAGGGTCTTTGAAAAGTGCACAAGCCCAGATCGTAAACCCTTTCTTGAAATCCGAAATGCTTACTGCGAATTTTTCAATATGCGACGGTGTTGACTGATGTTATAGTATGAGGAGACAAAAAAGTCGAAGTGACAACGAAAGATGTCCTACCTGCAGAAATCGGCTTGTCGGTAGTACGTGACTCCTGGAAACGTGGTGTGCGTTTGGTGGGAGGCTTCCTGGGTGTGCTTTTGGTGGTTGTGTCTCCACCCGTCGCGGCTGCCATAGTGGAAGGTTTCATGGTTGTCGTCGGTCTGTCCGTCATCCCAAAAGCCCTGTTTCCGGTGATGACGTCACGCTGGCGGCCCTCCGCGAAGCAGTTGAACCGGAAGCGGGTGTTCTGGTAGTCTGGAAGGAGGGAAGATCAAATAGAATTTTTATCTACCTCCGTGTATGGTGGTATTGTTTTTATTCGGGTGTTATCTGTCTGTCTGTCTCTTCCTCTTTCTCTCTCTGTCTCTCTGCCTCGCTCTGTCTCTCTCTGCCTCTGTCTCTCACTGTCTTTCTGTTTAACGTGAAGATGGCATGCACTATGTACAGTACTATCTATACAATTTCAATGAATAATCTTTGTTCGTAGTGTAACTCTTACAGGCCTAGTCCCCTGTCCTTGGGACTGAAGTACTATCCAGTAGCGTGCGAGTGTGGGTGACAACAGCCTGGATTAGAACCCTCGGCCCAGGGGCACAGACATCGGACACTGTCCTCTGACTCGTTAATCAGGGGGATTATTGTTGAAATGGGTGGTGAACGGTTTGGGTCAGTGATGACACTTTGATACCGTCGGCTTAATGTGGCCCTGAACGAAGATTAACCTCGTTGCCCTGAAGAAGAGCTTTACCTGAAGTAAACGAATATTCTGTCTGTATCTGTATCGGTATAACCAGTATAACCGCCCTTCGGCGTACGTAACACACCAGCTTCGCAGGCACGCGGCGTGGTGGCAGCTGGTTACCACACACCGAACGACTTGTTACATCTAAACTTTGAACATCTAACTCTAAACATTGTTTAAAGCTATCTAGTGATAATGCCCCCTACCATACTTGGTGACAGCGAGCTCCACTCTGCGATAGTTGTAGGAAAGAATTAGTTTTTTAACACCTCAATCCTAGGTTGATAACTCCGGTTGATAACAGGCTTTGCCCGAGGGAAGCGAATAGGGAACACAAAGGCGGTAGTTCGGCTGTTCATTCATGTGGACCTGGACATAGAGAAGGCCAAGGGCGTTCTCTCGTATTGTGTCTGTTGCTAAGGCGGTCTTGACCAAGTGTTGTTAACAATCTGAGAAATCTCATTACGTATCTGGCGCCTGAAGTATATTGCCCATCAATGCATGTTAACAACTTTTTTTCTGTTCACAGTAAATGATTAGTCTAGGATTAGTCTAGGATCAGTCTAGGTACGCAGCTCCACTGCGTACCTAGACTGATCCTGCCTAAATTAGCCGGCTACGATTCACCTGAATTAAAAGGGTTTGCGTTTGCAGACTTACCCGTCTTTAATTGGGGTATAACAAAATCCAAAAAAAAAAAAGAGGGAAAACTAGACAGGAGGGACAAGAGTTAAGTTTTCTGAACTATCTTCTTTTGGGAGCGTAACTTTTCGACGTTACATAGACAAAGGAAAGAAGAAAGAACAAGAGTTCCACGATCTCATACCTTCGCCAAATGATGTTAACCCTTGCGGTTGAAGAATCATACAATTTTAATCATTGATTTTGAAAATAAGAGCCTCATTTGCATGGATTATATCAGTTGATCATATTTTCCACCCAATGACAACCTTATCTTCACAAAAAGGCTATTATAGCACTTTCTCATAAATTATGCAAATGAGGTCATGATTTGAATAAATTATGTTTATTGATGTTTGCCTTCACTTAACTTCCAAATGTGGCAAGTATGAAATTCCCAGAAGTTACAACTATGAAATTATAAAATATTCCCATTAATTATGCAAATTAGGTCTTCATTTACATAATCTATATCCTCAGATGTTTTTTTCGTTCTCTATTACATGTCACACGTGTTTCATAGTCCTATTATCGAACGAAGCAGATTAAATAGAATTTACTCATTAATTATGCAAATTAGCTCCTGATTTGCATAATTATCATTTGATTGTGTCAAGCATCACTTCAGCTACCTACATACCAAAAATCATGACAATCCGTCCACCGGTTCTTGAGTTATCATCCTTCAAAAATTTTTCACAAATGCTCCTGCAGTTCCAGAACAAGGCGCTAGGGGGGCCAAACTTATGTCACTTCTTCCCTACCTCAAGAGCTATCTACCAACCAAAATTCGTGACCCTGACATATCCAGATTGCGAGATATCAAAACCGGAAGTTCTGCTGCAGTACCAACAAAAGCCGCCAGGGGGCCCAAAATCTAATCATTTCTAGGTCTTATCAAGACCTACCCACCTACCAAGTTTCATGACAATGCATACTAAGCTTCTTGAGTTATGCTGTTCACAGACAGACAGACAGACGGACAAACGCTACTGAAAACATAACCTTCTTGGCGAAGGTAAAAAGGATGTGTCAAGTTACCCATGCGGACTTACCTGGATCGCAGCGCTTGACGAGCGTGTTTCCGCAGGGGAAGATTTCCCTGATGAGGCGATACAGGCCGGGGTCGTACTGCTGCAGCTCCGTCCGGTTGTTCACGTGGTTGTGGATCCCGTTGGGCCGTAGACTCTGTGCGTTCACGTCGAAATAACCCTGCACACCTGCAGAACGGCAAGACTCGAGTTATGCATTCTGTCTTTATAGCCGGTAAAACCGTTCCCTGGCTTAACACACTAGCATCGCAGGCACGCGGCGCGGCGGCAACTACCCATATATATTCATTGTTCAAATTAGGCAAAGTCCATAGTCATAACACAATACACATAGATCTAAAATACAATGAACATGTCTAGGATGAAAAAAAAACCAAGAGATGGTCTGCGGACTAAATGGCAGTATCGTCGCCAGAACTGACTTGTCGGGAAGGCATCGGGAATTACAGTGGCGTCGGGTGGTGTAGTGGATAGAGCAATCGACTATGAACCGGGAGACCCGGGTTCGATTCCGAGTCGTACCCGGTACATGTCTGAACATGCGCCCCGACGTTGTGCCCTTGGGAAAGGCACTTTACACGACTTTCCTCACTCCACCCAGGTGTGAATGGGTACCTAACTTCGGTTGGGGAAAGTCGTATTGAGGTCACCTTGTGGCGCCGAATGGCAGCCGCACAGACCCTTGCGACAAATATGTGTATCATGTGTATTATTTGATTGTTGTAATTGTTGTGATTTGTATTGATTATGTGATACCCTGCATCAATTCAGCCGTGTACAGGCTGCGACTGCACGGGTACTGTTTGGACAATAAAAACCATTTATTATTAAGGCATCGGAACTGAGGGTGGCGTTCCAGACAGGCGGCTTCGGTGACAAGGACAGAACATGCAGTTTGTCTTCTTGTCACAGAAGACACCGAACGACTTGAAACCACCGACAAGGATGTAAGACGACAGCATTGTCGGTAACAACACTGTCGAAGAAGGAGCCCACACATGTCGTAAAATATCACCATTCGATCTTTCGGTGGCCGCAAAAGACAGTATCAACTTGGCCAGGAAGTATCGATTGTAGCCTGGGTACCATCCGGATTTTCGCTCCGCAACGCTCGAAAATTTTTTTTCGACTTTTCCGGAGCGAAAATCCGGATGGTACCCAGGCTATATCGATAGACTCCTCTGACCAGTGGATACTGCCTTGCCGCCGTATGATCTCCTTGGAGATTATCCCTACTCTCCACAGCACTGGGCAGATCTTCACTCACCTTCGGCAAAGTACTCGTCGATGGTGTCGTCCGCGTACGTGTCTGGCTAATGGATACTGGCTGGCCAATTTGATACTGTCTTTTGTGGCCACCGAAAGATCTGATTGGAGATTTTTTTTCAATACTCCCTATCCTCCATAGCACTGGGCAGATCTTCACTTACCTTCGGCAAAGTACTCGTCGATAGTGTCGTCCGCGTACGCGTCTGGCTAATGGATACTGGCTGGCCAATTTGATACTGTCAAGTTTTGCGGCCACCGAAAGATCTGATTGGAGATTTTTCAATACTCCCTATCCTCCATAGCACTAGGCAGGTTTTTACTCACCTTCGGCAAAGTACTCGTCGATGGTGTCGTCAGCGTACGTGTTCTGCCACAGCCCGGCAAGACTCGAGTTAAGACGCGGTCGCATTCTATGTCTGTATCAGATTCTGTATCTATATAACCGTTATAATCGAGCCTCAGTGTAACAAACCAGCTTCTGTAGCTCTGCTCACCTTCGGCAAAGTACTCGTCGATGGTGTCGTCAGCGTACGTGTTCTGCCACAGCCCGGCGGCCTTGGCGCTGTTGTAGGCGGCCTGCAGACGTGACCGCCAGCCCGGGATCACCTGGCGAGCTCCCAGCAGGTCTATCCCGTGGGAGAACTCGTGTAGGAAGATGTCTTCACTCTTGTACCTGAGGGAAACCATTGTTTCTTAAGACATTGTACAATCATCTAGCCGAGAGTTGAAAGTTGATCTGTATTGGTATAGAAGTCATTATCCTCCCTCTACCAGGCTTCAGGAGGCGACTGGAAAGAGTAGAAACTTGCCAGTTAGACAGATTACATGCCAGGGGAGTTGGGTCCGATAGAGAGTACACCTGGGTGCGGGAAACTGTTCTCTTGGCGCGGTCTAGCTCCCCTGGCAAATCATCTGACTATTCGGCCAGTTTCTACTCCTTCCGGTCGCTTCCCGAAGCCTGGTAGAGGCTAGAAGTCATATCGTTCTGAACTAAGGTTGAACTGTAATTGTCAACACAAACAATGCAAATTTTCGACTGAACAACTTTGGTCTTTGTCAAGGAATGAGTAAGACCAAGAAGCAGTGGGTTGCTCAGTACTTGACAAAGACCGGAGTTGGCCAGTCGAAAGTCGAAAAAGAAAAATTTGTTCAACCTTGCTCGTTGCTTGAATCAGTACTATCATGTCTTCGTATGCTTCCATATGCTTCTATATGCTTCTTTAGTTGACTTTTTGGTACTTGAGAGTTCTCTATCCACTGCTAACGGCCAGACCGTTGGACCTTCACCTTGCTTTTACTTGACCAGATTCTATTCATCTGCATTTGTAACCATAACAAGTCCCCTGCAATCTACCCCTGCTAACTTCTCTTCTTACAGTTACCAGTCCAGCTAACTTGACGTTTCCTATGTTTTATGTCAAATAGTGCCCAAGATTAACATACCTGACTTTAATTGATTTGCTTTTTGGTGACGTCTCAGGGACGGAGGCAACATTGCACCTGCATTTGTAACCATAACAAGTCTCCTGAAATCTACCTCTGCTAACGTCTCTTCTTACAGATAAGTAACTTTACGTTTCCTATGTTTTACGTCAAATATTACCCAAGATAAAACATAGTTGACTTTAATTGGTTTGCTTTTTTTGGCGACGCCTCAGGGACGGAGGCAATTGGATCTGTTCTTTCACTCACTCTTGTACATGTCATGACTTATGTTTCCTTCATAGCCATGTAGCCAACCACAGCACAATATATTGCGTAAGAGAGAACAGTGTCCTAGTCTGAGCTTTAACTTTCTATCTTCACAGCAGGGCACAATGATTTGAGTTTCCTAATATTGTCGCTGATAACCCACCCCCTGCTAATCACATGTTGTGGGTTCGTAACGGCTGAGTGCTCGATTCGGAACCAAGAGGACCCGGGTTCGAGTCCTGACATGCCGCCGATCTTGTGCCCTTGGGAAAGGCACTTTACACGACTTTCCTTACCTAACTCAAGTGAAAATGAGTATTGTCTGTCCTGTATTTGTCCACTGCGTTGGTGGCGGCATGAAATAAGTTGACATAATTTGAGTTTGCCGTCATCATGTCCAGTCATGAAATGTTGGAGTATAAAAAAATGATAATAATCACCTGTCTGAAGTATAGCAGAGGACGTTTTCCTCAGCCCCGGTGGACACGGGTCTGGCCACGGTGGCGCCCAGGCCTCTGGCCCGCGTGTTGTACGATACGTCTAGGTCAGAATGCTCAGGAATGTCCAGCGTCACCTGCGGCAAAAGAACAACAGAGCGTGGTTGAATTTTTTTTCTTTGGCACCACAGGACAACACAAGGCAACAGAACGTTGAATAGCAAAACTCTTTGTTCACAACCACCTGTTTGATAGGAACCGACGTTTCGAATTCGATGTCAGTCTAGATCTGTTGTCTTCATCTGGGCAATCATAACTGTGAAGCTAGGTGTTACAAACAGTCCCAAACGTAAAGTAATAGTATTGCAGCATATCATACATAGATACTGCTACAACAATAGTGAAATATGTGGTTCCAAATGTAACGTACTGTTATATACAATAAGTATTGTTAACCAACAATGCTGACCTAATACGTAAAGTCTTGTCGCATGCATATTGTTGAAAAACAATATAAAAATGTCATTAGGACAATATGCCTACTTGTGCCAGTGACGTTTTAACCACAAGCGAAAAGGGGGCTAGCTCTAGCCTCCTTCGCAGTCTTGTTGGGCGTCGGCGTAATTTTTCTCTGAGCGACGCCAGTATATGCGGCCGCGAGGGACGATTTGCTGCCGAGGGAGTTTTTGCCACGGAGAGAAGGTTTCGCGCTCCAACAAGACTGCTTCCAGTCGGCGACTAAAAAGGGCTTGGAGCGAATCCTTCTCTCCGTGGCAAAAACTCCCTCGGCAGCAAATCGTCCCTCGCGGCGGCATATTACTCGCGTCGCTCAGAGAAAAAATTACGCCGACGCCCAACAAGACTGCGAAGGAGGCTAGGCTAGCTCTTACTTACTTCAGTTTGCGCCATGATGGCGGCCCTGCCGTTGAAGTTATAGTACGAGTCCCTCAGGTCCTTTCTGTCCGCTAACAGGAACAGCACATCGTAACACGCTCTCCGGATGGCCTCGTCCGGCACGATGGAGGAGCCGAGGATGGGGATGCCGTACGCATGGAGATATTTCTAGAAAAGGGTATATTTTTGATTAGAAAGGTAACATCGTTTAATGACATAAAAGCCGTAATTATCATTCGTCAATCAATCAATCAACCGCAAGCATCAGGGCAGATGCCTGGTGGCTGCAGACATGTCCCTCCAGAATGTTGTGTTTTCGGCCAGCACTCTCCAGTCAGTTCTGCTGACCAATATTATAAAAGTGTCCAATACAAACTTGGTCCTCCCATCTGCTTCTGGGACGTCCTCTAGGGCGCCTGTGGATCATTCGTAGCTTTGGTAAAAAGACAGCACTGAGACAGAATTCGACCGGTTTCGACTTTGTCTTTCTCAAGAAGGACTCAATGAGGGGTCAAGAAGTAAGGTACTCGTCTTAACCGGCACTAACCTCTGTAATCTTGTAAAAGCAGAAATTACTGTGATTTTTTACCAGTGCCATCGTAACGTAAATCGTCAACTGCAAAAGGACACGAAGTATTCAGCAACATTCAGTAGAAAAACGTGTTTTGTAATCGCCCAAAGTTCTAGCACCGACCTGGTAAAAGTTGTCCAACGACAGGGAGTTTCGGACGCCATCCGGGACATTCGTGACGTCATTGCACTCCCAGGTGTCCAGTGCGCGCCCTCGGCCCCGATTTAAGCACTCCAGGGGCAGACCTGCAACATTAGGGTGGTATTTATAGCACGGAAAAATTGTATGGGTTTCTTTTGAGTACCTGTATCGGTATAGCCGCTGTAACCGCCCTTCGATTCGCAGGCACGCGGCGCGGCGGCAGCTAGCTTTATTACACCGAACGACTTGTTACACTCAATCTACCACCCAGGCTACCCACGCTCTAGAGTCCATGGTACTCAAGAACTCAGTACAGTGCCGACTCATAAATGCCACAAAGGGCCAGAATGTGCCTCTATGTACTAATGCAAATTCACAGTACCAGATTCGTATTTCTGTGGTTTAGCAGCATTTTTTTTGCTGGATTTTTTTCAGGGCTTACCCGGAATACAGATGCCGCAGCTGAGTTTACAGTTCGGGTGCATCCACCCAGGGTTACTTTCGCATTCTCCCGACTTCGCCCAGCTCAGGCAGCTGGGGTTACTGTCCCCGCAAGTCTCCGGGTCCGGCAGCTGTGGTGTAAGAGAAATACACTTTCTGACAATGCTAAACAACTTTTAGTTCTTCGCGGCAGTTTGGTTTGTTCGAATGACATTAACTCTGAAATTGTGTTAGCCGCGCAAAACTACATCACAGAAACAAAACGCTTCTAGTCAGTGTATGTGTCCTGCTATGCTTTCGTTCTCATGCTATCCATGTCTTGTAAACGCCTTTTTTTCATTGTGGCTTCGAGAATATAAGTTGTACCTAACTTGAGTTCGCAGTCACTTAGTCCATGTCCTTTTATTTGTATTCACCAGTGTGCTTCTGAATAAATTTAAAAAAAAAAGACGTGAAAACGTACGTCCGGGCAGACGACGATTGAGATGTTTCCCGTTGCGGGTCTGCCAACGTGGTTGTCCGCCGTGCAGACGTAAACCCCGCTGTCATCCGCTACCACGTTCCGCAGTGTCAGGCTCGCCGCGCTCCCGTCGGCCTCCGCGCCAGCCGGAAGTGCACCGGACTGCCGGGACCAGGTGACGGTGGGGACGGGGTGACCACTTCCGGTGATGATGCAGTATAGCGTGGCGGTTTCTCCAGCATAAAGTAGAGTGCCGGGCAGAATCGCGACGTCTTTAACCTCAACAGGTTCTGTAAAAAAAAAACCCGCACCGTTAAGCTTTTAATAGGTACATATAATGACTGCTTTCGGTGGTTTGTATGTTTGCGTGTGTGTCCGTAGTTACTGAGGGGAGAATGATGTAACCACAGAGCGGAGTGACAGGAAATATAGAGTGATAGATAGATGACTTGCCGTAGCGTCTACCAGGCTTCGGGAGGCGGCTGAAAAGAGTAGAAATCGGTCAAATAGAGACATAGCATGCCAGGGGAGTTGGTCTGCTGGAGAGAACAGTTTGCCGCTCCCTCAATGGCGTCACGAATGTCCTGGGAGCGGGAAACTGTTCTCTCCAGCAGGAAGCTCCTTGAGCAGACCAACTCCACCGGAATGCTATCTCTCCATCTGGCCGATTTCTACTCTTTCCAGCCGCCTCCCCAACCCTGGGGGAGGCTAGAGTTGCGGGAGAAACAAGAAGAATTTGCGGGCCAATTGATGCTGCCTTGCCACCCTATAGAATCTGCTTGGAGATTAGGATTCGGCTGTTTGGGTCCCCGGTCCTTTAAGGCTGGCTGCAGGTGTTTGTTGTGACATATCGTGTTTCTCCTAGCGGGTCACTCAGGGTCAGTAAAGTCACGTACCAGGGTCAACGACCTGAGGGACAATGACTCGACTACAACTAACTACTTTGTCGTCTTGTACCTTGAGGTTGGGGTGTATGGGTTTGGGGGGGGGGGTGACGTCTGGACAGAAACACCCCCAAGCACCTACATGTATATATAAACGCAGTACATGGCCGGCCGGCCGGCCAACTTCTCTGGCCAATTAAAGCCCATTTTCAGGCCGATTTCTACTATCTATTCAGCCTGCAAAGGAGACTAGGTAGACTGTACTGTGTCTTGTTTCAGTTCAATATATAGCATGCATGTGGGGCATGTTGCTCGGCCTGAGGCGCTCATAGATAAACGCTCCTGATTGATGTACCGGTTAACTCCGCTTGTCCTTCATATCTGCCCATTAACAACTGATCCCTACGGCGTCTGCCTGGGCTAATCAGCATAGTTGCCTCCTAAAACGGGACACACAACCTAGATGGAATAGTTTGTGATTGGATTGGATTACAGGGAAATGTATCTACAATGCGGTCCCAAACGCGAGGGAGTTGTATATATACATAATGGTGGTCAGTTATCTAACAGTTACAGATAACTATGAACAGATTCCACAAAGCAGTTCCAAACGTACAGATATGTACATCGTAGTCATTTACATAAAAACTCAAACGTGACTGAGTCTGTACCCCCCCCCCCTCATCCCGGTTCATGACAGCAGTAGATTTCCTGATCCATACAGCTTCCTTAATCCAGCGTGTACATATCATCTATTGTCCTCTCTCTTTTTTGTAACGTTGTCGCTCAATGCAAGGCCAATTGTTTTTGGACACTTCTAGGCATAGAGCTAGAGGTACTTAAGTGAGTATAACGTAGTTATGTCAGTTGATGGCGGTGAACCTTTGTTTTGAAGCTTTGTGGATTGTAATCGGACAGAAAGCAGCTGTCTCTGTCTTTACTCTAGCCCCGTCGAAGTCTATTGCACAGTTCTTTCTCATGATGTGGATATTGTGGTTTGTCACTCCTGATTTGGGACACTGTGTCACTGGGACACACAATCAGGCATTGTGAGCTGCTCGCTTGCCCTGCTATAGCAGCGAATGCACCGAGATGATTGACGTTCTCGAGAAATTCGCGAAGTTGGCACAATTTGTTTTGAATTGACAAACTGTGACGATTTTTTAAACTGTCATAGTTTTTTTGAACTGACACAATGTGTGAAACTGACACATTTTGCGGAACTGACAGTATTTGTGAAACTGGCACAATTTGTGAAACTGACACAGCTTGTAAAACTGGCACAATGTGTGAAACTGACACATTTTGAGGAACTGACGCAATTTGTGGAGAATTCTGAACTCCTATCTTCTGAACTCCTATCTCCAAGCAGATCCTAGGGTGGCAAAAGACTATATCAATTTGGTCAGGCAGTATCCATTTGCCAGAGAGGGTCCATAAGCCATCCTTGTCCATTACCACTTTCTGCAAATCCTTGGGTGGCTTATTGGACCCTCTCTGGCGAATGAATACTGCCTGGCCAATTTGATACTGTCTTTTGCCGCCCCAGGATCTGCTTGGAGATGAAGAAGACCCAATCAGCCCCTGGCTGTGAGAGTTTGTGTAACACAGAGGCTATCTATGTTTCTATCGGTCACTGAGTGACTGCACGTCACACCCGCCTCAGGGTCTACCCAAAACACACTACAGACAACTGAACCCTTAACCTTCTAGTGTGTGCTTCGGCATGCATGGTAACACTGATATGGCGGTGAATATTTAATCTGTAGCGTGCACATCAGTCGTTTTGAAAAGGCCCCCCTTTTCTTTATCAAACGCATTATTGGCCAGAAAAAAGTTTCGATACTTTGGAATAAATGTAACAATTCAGTTATCATATGTGAAATACAATTATAACACCACGCACTGTTGTTGTCAGACAGCCTCGGGACATGGCCTAGAGTAGACCCCGTTGTTATAGATACTACTAGAGACCGAAGGTCGTTTTAGACTTAGGAATTCGTTGATATCTTGTACAGGGTAGTCTCAGAAGACCTTGTGTTTTCTTCAAGCTTTGGTTTGGCTTGGGGCATAATCGTCGTACCGTCGTGAACTAAAGCATGACATTTTTTTTAGTTGTGTGTATGTACAAAATTCATATAGATGTCTTGTATCCGTCTGTCTTATGCGTGTCGGTGGCTGGTTTTGTCACTTCTTTTTTTTTTTTTACGTCAACCAAACTTGGGGTGGTGTATTGGATACTTCTTGGCCAATTTGATACTGTCAAGTCAAGGCCTTTATTTTACTCACCGTGTTTTACTTCGAAATGCTTGTTCGGCCTACATGGACCTGTCTTACCAGTTTGATACTGTCTTTCCAATTTGATACTGTCTTTCCAATTTGATACTGTCTTTCCAATTTGATACTGTTTTTCCAGTTTGTTACTGTCTCGCCAGTTTGTTACTATCTTGCCAGTTTGGTACTATATGGCAGCCACCGAAAGATCTTCTTTGAGATCTAATCTGTATGTTCATCTCTGTATTCAACACAGCGATTCATGGCTACAGCACAGAACGTCCCACCTGTGCCTCCAGGCGATATGTTAATAATGCAAGTTAAGAACTATAGAATGAAGGTTAGACATCCAGGTAAACGATTTTCAAAGACGAATCAAATTCTACTACTGGATAGGTTGGGGAGGTTATTTGCGGACATTTCTGCCAGTTTGAATATAAGAAGAAACGATTCAACATCTGCAACAACGTTAGTGCAAAACGCTGCAGGCGGTGGGGATTTTGTTGACAGAAAAAAGGACTTTAATCTATGATCAAATTAGGTCATCAAGTAAGCCTGTTTGGTGACGCAAGACCCCCTAAGGCAAAGCCGGGCATCACAGTCCTTCAAATTACGTTATGGGTGTAACAAATAGGTATTTATCTCGTACGCATATTTGTGGCGAACTCTGTCAACTTTGGCCAAGTGTAATAACATTCCGAAATAGAATAAATACAAAGAGCAAGGAAGCATGCTGGCAATATGAAACATGCACGTCGACAGTAACTTTTTGACAACTTCGGAAGAGTTCGTTTAGGAAACAACATATGGGCGAGACGATCCCGTTCAAAGTTTGGCAGCCACACAAATTGTGGTCTGGTAAACTCTGCTTCACTGTCTATGGAACTGCTAAATCGTTACACGGATGGGAACATGGCGTTGTGAAAGTACTTCGTACATGTCCTAACCCCTCCCCTCCCATATAGTATCAGCGACGTCTCCAGGTCTCCTTTTAGTAACGCCTCGAGCACGAAGAAATTCACCCTTGACACTTTTGGAATTTCTTTTCACAACACAGTATACAAACGGGTCTATTGACTCCTATATAGTCGTAGATCTCTAGACTAAACGTTATTTTCGTCCGAACAAATTAAACTGTCAACTCAGGCACACAAGGACAAGCACAAGAAGTCTTCAAAACTCACCTATAACTCACCTTGACACATGTGGAATGTACCTCACAACACAGTGTACAAATGTACCTATAACCCATTGTATAGTCGCAGACGTTTAGTCTTTTAGACATTGTTTTCGTCCGAACAAACTGTCAACTCAGTCACACAAGGACAACCACACGACGGCAAAGAAGTCTTCAAAACTCACCTATAACTGCCTGCCCTCCCAAGGCAAAGAACAGGCATGTAAACAGCAGTAGAATTCTGGGTGTGACAGACACAGCATCGGTCGCCATGATTGTTGTAGCAGGGCTCTAACTCCTAAAAGTGGTTAATCAAGTGATATTTATAGTAACGCTAGACTTGGCTTGACTCAACTGGAGTGTGAGTTGTCCCATTCCGGGGCTAAACTAAGCTCTTAAAAACGTCGGGACAAGAATTTATGTTTGACCTCTGTGTCGACTCATGTGTTGTGTATTCAAGGACAGGGTACTCTACTGCGCCCTGATTGGAGAAGACTTTGTTTTCTTACGATAAATGGCGACACCGCGATTCCTGCTTGTTGGGGAAGTGCGTGGTTTGAAAAGTAGGGGAAAGGTATTCGGAGTTGTCAGCAATTTTGAGTTTGAACGGAAGAAAATGTATAATCTTAGAAGTGACGATAAGGTAAAATTAGACGTCGTGGAACATATTTTTTCTGAGACACACAGAAATTTATAGATACTGTGTGTACAAATACAATAGCTAGTTGAGAGAAAGAACGTTTTAAAAGAACTAAACTTCCCTGCGAAAATGCATGCGGGTTTACCTCCATATAAGGAATGAGGAAAAACGAAGACTCTTTAGTGAGTTTTGCACACTCATGCATACCTGTTGGCTTACAGTGAGAAACGGGGCGGTGGTGGCTTGACCTGAAGTGGCGTCAGTATAAATAAACAAACATAAACACAGGAGGAGTTACCTGGATCGGATGACAACTTAAGTCATACCGACACGTCATTCTTTGGTGTTCTGTAAGAACATGATGTCACGATGTGTCACTGTACTGTTTTTATAGTTGTTGTAATTATATAATTTTTTGACATTTTATCTTGTAAATATCAACGCCATTCAGGCAACATTTTATGTCATGTTTGTCTGTTATGTTTGGTATCTTAATAAAGAATT
Organism: Branchiostoma belcheri; assembly: GCF_001625305.1. Lineage (NCBI taxonomy): Eukaryota > Metazoa > Chordata > Leptocardii > Amphioxiformes > Branchiostomatidae > Branchiostoma > Branchiostoma belcheri. Next base: position 847,686 of record NW_017803854.1, on the reverse strand, counting down.
GAATTGAAATTGAATTGACGAAGGATGTATAATAGTATACGAACATGAGATTGAGATGAACAGTATACATCTCCAAGGACAGGTAATACTGTTGAAGACAGGAATAAATGGCCTGCTGATTGTGATATCGTATTTTGTAGTCTCAATTCTTGTTATGTTTACCGAAGGAAAACGTATTGTTTTTGTCTTCTTCTTAGTCTTCAAACAATATGGTCAATGACCTGAACCAGACGTCTGTCACCATGGTAACTAGTGTTTAGTTACGTCATGTTTCAATTTTATAGCGGGAGGGAATTAGACTCCTGTTTGACCATATATATGAATGTGTTTGAGTAAGAATGCAGACAATATACGAAGGTAAACATTATGCATTTGCTTTGCAAATGTTACCTTTCTAGTTTATCCGATGATTATGGTTTATGATCTCAAAATTTAAACATGTGGGGATCTTGTTTTTTTGTCTGCCTTGCTTTTTGTTTCGCCCTACCGCGTATACGCTATCGTATCGCAAGACTAATACAGACACGTCATTCTTTTGTATTCTGTAAGACCATGACGTCACGGTGTGTGACTGGCGAAGGAAACACAGATTAGAGTCCGACTCGGGGTAACCACAGGTCAACCTAGTACCTGAGGGTATCCGCGGTCACCTGGCTGGCTTGAATAGTCTTCACCACGCTAACAACGCCATGGGAGTTTTTCTAGTCTCTACCAGGCTTTAGAAGTGGCTAGAAAGAGTAGAAATTAACCAAATGGACAGAAAACATGCCAGCCTTGGAGTTGATCCGCTAAGGAGTCAATTTTTCGGGAGGCGTCAAATGAACCCCTTAGTAGACCGACTCCCCTGGCATGTTTTCTGTCTATATGGCTAATTTCTACTTTTTTTCTAGTCGATTCCGAAGCCTGGTAGAGGCTCGAGTTCATATACCCTTACCGTAGGGTCACTCTCTTGGCCGACTGTTGGAATCTCACTACCCATAACAGTTGCCCTTAGATAGACCTGGAGGAGGCTATGGCATGGGTACCATCTTCGATGAAGCTCCCCTTGCACGCTTTATGTAAACAGTGACTGTGTTACCGTTGATTGTTTTCTGAGAAGTATTTTGCCAAAGGACTGGGCAGACCCCGGCTAGAGAGATAGATTAGCCCCCATGTGCTAACTCTGGGATCGGGGCCAAGTTCAGGCTTCCCCAGCCGAAGAGAGTATTGTGTCGAGGCGGGGTCTGGCATCCAGACTACTACTGACTAGTTATGTTTACCGAAGGAAAACATATTGTTTTTGCTCAGTTTCCTCTTCCTCTTCTTCTCCAAACACTAACCTCTGACCTGGCCAATGACCTGATTTGTTGACGTCTGTCACCATGGTAACTGGTGTTGGGTTACATCATGTTGCAGTTTTATAGTAGGAGATATTTAGACTAGTACTCCTATGACTGAAGAATTAACAGATAGAGCAGACCATATGCGAAGGTAAACATTATGCATTTGCTTTGCAAATGTTACTTTTCAAGTATTTTTTTTTTTTCCAATCTCCGAAACAAATATACTTGCACTGAATGATCAGTGTAGACCATGCAAATTCAAAGCGTTTCTAGCCTCTACCAGGCTTCGGGAAGCGGCTGGAAAGAGTAGATGATAATGTCAGTGGATTTCGTCTACTCCTAGTCTCCACCAGACTCTTTTGCAGGCAGAATAGATACTTAGTAGTAGAAATCGGCCTAAAAAGGAATGTAGCTGGACATAGAGGGTCCAGTTTGCCGGCCAACTCCCCTGGCCAGCTGCATTCCTTTTTAGGCCGATTTCTACTACTAAGTATCTATTCAGCCTGCAAAGGAGTCTGGTGGAGACTAGTCTACTCCTTGGTGTACTAAAGGAGTAACGTTACAGTTTGACGTTCTCTTAGCGAGGACCGACTCCCCTGGCATATTATCTGTCTATTTTACCAATTTCTACTCCTTCCAGCCGCTTCCCGAAGCCTGCTAGAGGCTATTAAGGCACGGCTAGTCTCTACCAGACTAACTACGTTGGCTATCTGTATCTAGTAGAGAATATTTGCCAGGGGAGTTTGGCCGCCATGTAGGTTTGACTGGCCGCGAAGTGAGCGAAAGAAACAACCTTCAGCGGCCTGACCCCCTGGCCAATTTTACTCTCCTTTTTTTTTTCCGAATTCTACGATCCGTATTCCCCTAGAAAGGCCTGGTGGAGGCTAAGGCGTGGCCACGAATTTTCATATTTGGCGGGTTCCTCCCGCGGTGCACGCCGGGATCAGCTGACTGATGAATAATTCCCGGATGTCAAAGACCGAAGATTACGGAGAACGGCCCGAACTGGCACACAGGATGGCAGCCCAAAACTTCCTCTTGTTCCCCAACAAAACACTCCGATTATTCCTCCTCCTAGCCTTCTCTTGGACTGTCGGGGGTACAGATGGTGACCAACTCTGTAAGTACGCCTTCCCTGAGTTTCTTACAGTCTTTGTGTCGATACCAGGAAGTTCAGAAAGTTTTCTTTTTGTGTGATTCTTTGGGAAGGTGGGAGGGGCGAGGGTTGGGTTTTTGAGTGAGTACAGATGGAGGATAGGATATAACGTGCCGGCTTTGCTGCTATGTTAGATCAGTGTCTTTCCAGTCTGCGCTTTGTGACATGTTTGGTTTGGCGTGGAAGGCACGTAGATCCTGTGCCCAAGAAAAATCCGGCCAAAGTCGGTCCAGAGAGACGGTAGAAATTTAAAGTAAACGTTGCGATGTTTGTTTACATTACTGACTTCACGCTGTGTCGGCTGACGGCAAGCCACACTCCCGCTGAGTGCTAGAATTTTTTCCCCACCAAACCCGGTACTAGACAAAGCAAGAAATACCTACAGCTTGGTAAAGGCCTTTTCTGTGGCATGCTCTTTTTAGTCATCAAGGGAAGCTGATCTGTTCCAGATGTTGCATGTTACATTACTGGCACTACTGCTTGTAACGTAACGTCCTTGGTCTAGATTTTGGTAGCTAGCACGCGCGTACGTTCCGCTGAGTGTTTTTATGTAAAGACAAAGAAAACAACACACAAACATAATGGTTGTTTTGTCATCATGTTTTCACACGTATTGTGTTGAGCACAATCTGTTAATGACCGTAATGTGTTTAACATGAGCTTTTCAAGTGTCAGTTACACTATGCTACTAGCGATGGCCACTATAACCTTTCTAAGCTCAGACCCAGGTCTTTTTGAGGGCAGTTTTAGGCTGGTTTCTGAGGCTACATCTTACCTCTAGTTTCTTCATGTTTGGGTTATCTAGATTGGCTAGATTTAGCCTCAGATCCAGACATCCTGGTAATCTATTTTAGTTCAAAAGGATCAAGTATCAAATCCTATTTGCAGCACTCCACAGGCCTTCAATTGGACTCTGGGTCTGAGACTAGAATGTCATTTTATATAAAGGCATTGATATAATAGTTGAAGCTGAGACAGTCAATGAGTTTAAAACCGACTGGATAAGACCTGGGTGTCTCAAGTACAAGCTAGAGGGAAGATTGGGACCCACAGACTAAAGCCCGAAGATGGTATGCAGGTAATAACAGATAACCTTTATTGTACAGTCATGCCCTATTGGGCTAAGTACAGGTAAACAGATTCAAAGGTATATACATGTTTGTAGTACAAACAGGACTACTGATACTAATCTAACAACAGTAGCTACTAGTACTCTAAAGCTACTCAAATACAGAGGTTTGGCTTCTTCTCGTTTCTTTGTGATGTTAAAAATATAATTATAATTTTATATTTCAAATGGTCTTGTCTTTATGTCATAATCACAGAAGAAGCCAACAACATAATGACATTGTATTATCTACAATGAAAGACTAAATAAAGTGTCAGCAATTGGTATGAAATAATGAAACACCCCTGGTACAGTAATATCCTGTCTCCTGTGCCTGTGTTTGAGGCTTGTAGATCCCAAAGGACTTTTTTTCTTATCTCAGATGAAAGCCTTGGTCTCAAACCCAGGCCTTGAGGGGATGTTCCTGTCCATGTGTATGGCTTCCCTGGCTTGTCGCATCCTGTCTCCTGTTCCTGGGTTTGAGGCTAGCATCCTTTTCATGGGATCTTTTATCTTGGGTGATTGAAGGTCATATCCTCAAAACCTTGTGATATCAGACCTTGTGATATGATATTACATGTATAATGCAAGGGCTGTTGCGTACTAAGGAGCCTTCAGTAGATTATAAGCTTTACGTGCTGACCCTGTGTATGCTGTATGTGGCATACGTCTGATCCGATATGTCTGGCAAAGAACTCCTTGGTCTGACTTTGAGACTACATTATATTGTAGGTGGCAAATGGTACAATTACTGAATTAGATTACATTGTAGTTTTCAATTTGCATGAACGGGACTGTATTTCATTTACGTACAGTACGTAATCTACCATTATATCATATCAGGGCTAGAAATACGGGGTGCATATGCACCTTAGTGCAGGTAAAATTGGAGCTGTGCAGGTATTTCTGGGTAGCATACAGCATCATCTTAACAACAAACCTGTACCATAATACCTGAGTTTCAGGACCAGTCCCTCATCCTCTACAGTTTAAGTTACTGTCATCATCAGTCAGTCATCCTCAACAGAGGTGAAGCATGATGCTAGTAGCTATACTCAAAGCCAGAACAAACAAAAAGAAATTTATAACTTTGAAGTAAAAAGTACTACCTGACAGAAGAACAATGCTCCAAATCTAAAGCTGTTTGCAAATTGAAAAATTGCATCCTGTCTGCTCTGCCTGGTTGTGAGGCTATGGTCCCAGAGGATGTTTTATCTGTGGAGAGAGTGATGACTGGACTTTGTTGTGGCCAGCTGATCGGCAGTACAGGAAGAAGCTGGCTCCATGCAGCCTTCACTGTCCCTGCCCTTCCTGAGAGGCTCAAACGGGGGTTATAAGGATCCCAGATTTACTGTTTTATTTCTTTACAATGTCTGATAGTATTTTTTTGAGCTTACTCAGATTAAGGACTTTGCACTGCTTTACAGCGGTGCCCAGGACATACATAAATAATACATCATCACAATGCAGTGAGTGAGTGAATGCAGATAAAGGAAAATAGATAAACAAAAATTAGATTAAGTAGAGATTCTAGAAAACATTGCTAAAAACCTAGCTTAAATGCTTGTTATCTTTTATCTCAGTATAAAAAGCCACGTTCTACAATATATTTCCAAAAAAATATGCTTGACTTTTGTAAAATCCTTCCATTATCTTTTATGTCAGATTGAAAGTGATTAGGGATGTGACAGCTAACATATGTGGTCCAGTGGTCAGTAGAGAGCTTGAATGTCATCATATAACTCACCTGAGTTGCACATTTTAAGGAAGTATTGCAGTCTTCAAGACAGCTGTCTTGAAGATACTTTCTTAAAATGTGCAACTCAGGTGAGTTATATGCAGGGCATTGTAAGCTAGTAGTCCACTGATCACTGAACTATATCTTTTAAAAATTTAAAGTAATATTTATCAGTACACACTGAACATATGTATACTACATACAGTTGAACTATCAGTCTTATTGAGAACCAAAATTAGGTACACTTGTTGTAGTTCTAATTTTACCCCTTGAGACCCTCATTAAGAAGCTTCCTGTTACCTTGGGTGTGCGAGTGACTCACACCACAGTACCCATCCTGACCCGGCCTGCCACAGTCCCCTGACACAGGATGGCACCCCGCATGACTCCCTTTTTAGGTCATGTTCAAACGCAAATTACACCATTACACACTCGTGATGTCACCAGGTAATGGTGTCGGGTTACACAGCTCGTAAATTTATTGATGACACTGGTTATTATGAATGATAGAATTTCCAGGAAGTCTTTTGTTTTCAGATTTTATGAGAACCATGTTTGAATTTAGTTTTTTTAATCTTTCCACTTCCAGTTTGATATTGAGAATAGAGCTTATTCACCACACGTCATCATGACGTCACCACCCCTCATGTCCCGTGCGACGCCATTTTGGGGTCCACCTCTACAGTGAGTTTCCAAGCGTTGAAATGGCCGACAAACGTTAGGTAAACTGTCCTTTGTCCTATTACATGAAGACTTTACCACCACTCATACCTCTCGTTACTGGAACAAAATAAAATCTATTGGGATTGACCCGTTTTTGTTGAGTTTTGATCAGTCTGATCGAGACGGCGTCTACCGCCAGCGGAGTCCATTGACGCGACTAAGCTTTGTATTTGGTACTCACGGGGCAGAAGTTTTTACACACAGGATCAGTTCAAACCCTTTAAGAGTCTGAAAGCGTTTGATTTGATTTGATCGTTGTATCAGGATGTGCAGAGAGTGTTGTGGGACGTGCAGTTTCGTGGTGAAGTACGTTGTAGACTGTCGGGATACGCAAAGGTCGCTATTTTGGAACAGCCCCGGACTGTGTCTGGATAATAACAAACAAATGCGGGGCCATCGGCCGCCGACCGGCCGCCATCCACAGTCCGCACTGCCGCGACTGTGGCTGAACAAGGTGAGTGTTACAAGTTGCCAGGGCCCTGTTCTACGTGGACATTTACCACAGAGTAAAAGGAAAGGTAGCTCCAACAGATACGTGGCCATGGCTACCCACGTTGACATCTACAGGCCCCTACGCCAGGGTAAAACACACCGATTTCTGATCAGCAAAAAAAGCCGATAAAAGCCGATCTTGAGAACATGAGACGTGGTCATGGAGCCAGAACAACCCCAAGGACAATGTTACGAACAAGAAGAGTGTTCAAAACTTAGATTGTGGCCCAAAACACGCAACTATCGCCAAGAGTTTGCATAGCGTACCATAGCGATAGGCACCAGGCTGCACCCCCTAATGGCGGACAATGCTCGCTGCCGGGGGAAAAGTCACGTGACCATCTGTGGTGAATAAGCCCTATACCTGTGACTTACTGAGGAATATTGTATTAATTGTCATAGTTTTTTTGTTGTGATATTTTTACTATTTGAATGGTTTGTAGACAATGCTTGAGTATAAGATTTGATTTTGAGGTCGACCAGATTTCGATTCCAATGAGTATAATACATGTACTGTTATTACAGATTCTGGTGTGCCATGCTGAAATTTTAAATTAGAATGTTGTCATTCTATTAAATTTTTCAGTAATTATACACTTGTTATACACATCGTCATTGGCAAACAGTACATATACATGTAGTTTACAATCTACTATTATCCATTGCAATTATCAAAAGAGATAATTGTTGCCTCTGTCAGCTGGTGATTTTCATTTCAACTGTAAATTTCTTTTTATATGTTGCCACCATCTCCTATCCAACAATCAGCCATCAACTATCCCTTGTATTAGTCATAACAGTTTGTTACCCATCCCTGTATTACTATATTCCATTACATTGCAACTGTTTCTTCCTCGAGTTTGCCTACTTAATGCGTTTTGATTCAATTTAGAGTGCTCCTAGTACTCTCCTGCGCACCGCTCAAATCCAGTTTGCGCAATTATACCACCCGGCTCCCCCGTTTATGATGGTCTAACGACTTTATAGACAAACGAGCAAGTACGGTAAAACATCGTTATATGGGGAAGACATATAATACCTGTCACATGGACCGTTTTTGTAGTCAACGTCTGGTTGATTGAGTATACTCCAGAGTATAATGTAGGTGATAGAATTATATATTACTATTGTATGTTGTATTGATGCAAGTATGTAGCTGTAACAGCTATGTATTTGTATTAGTATAATATACGACAGGGCTCGAAATGCTGATTGCATAATTATGTACTATTGTACACCCAAAATTGTACCTAATTTTTGACTGTGTGTGCACCTGTACACCTAGATATTTGTAAAGGGTTATAAACATTGTACGTAAAGGTCCCATAGTATACTGGTATACAATGCTTGACATTTAAGAGTAAAAGAAAAATAACCTTTAAAGATATCTATAAAATTTCTGATTCAAGCAAGTAGTAACTTTTTTTCAGATTTGCTCCTAAAATTATTAGGTTGAAGTCACCAGTGCACTTGCAAAATTTGTGTTCACAGAGAAAAATTTTGAGTCCCGTCTGTTGGAAGACACTCACTCACTGTCCAAATAGAACCAAGAAATTTTAACTAGTTGGAAAAATTTATTTACTAATACTTTTACAAAGATTAAAAATTTATTTTGTAATATTTTCACATAATAGTTATAGCTGATAATTTAATTTTAGCAGAAAATTGTTGCTTCAGTTTGATAACCAGACTGCCTTTTGTCTCACAAAAATCTCACACCTGTAACTTTTTCTTAAGACTATCATGTTCTTCTCAAGGTGTTGAAGGTGACCTGTAATTTACACCCTCCTCGCTATCCGACCTTTGCAGTGTCCTTATCTCCTATTGGCTGGAGCTGAAACCTGATAGCACATCACATGACTAATCCTGGGGCTCAATCACATGACAGACAGCAGACGGTTATCTACAGGTCTGTCACATGCTGATCGCTGTAGGTCAGTGTTCTTGTCAGCGTCAATCGTTCCGTCATTTGACAGAATTTTGCTGTTCATGATGGACAAAAATTTTGTCTAATCTGTCATCTTTGACAGACAAAAAATCGGCGTGTAAAGATATGAAAATAGATGTCAAGTAGACTTAATGTCATTG